>NW_006198801.1:684489-749897 GCF_000334495.1 Tupaia belangeri chinensis
AAAGAAAGAAAGAAAGAAAGAAAGAAAGAAAGAAAGAAAGAAAGAAAGAAAGAAAAACGACCAACCTACAGGGAGGGCAAAAATCTTGTACTTGGAGGAGAATGCCCATAGGAGAATATGCATCACCGAAGGAGACTTGGTAATCAGATTAATTATTGGGTACTACGCTGAAAAGGAGCATGACAGAAATATAAGTTCTCCCAGAAACCAGGGGAGGAGTTTCATGAAGGAAAATCAACTGTAACAGAAAGGTCAAGTAAAAGAACCCAAAGAGTGGAATAGACAGATGGTATTACTGTCTTCAGTGAGAAGAATATCAATAGCATAGTGATTCCTGAAGTCAGATTGGAAGGAGCTAAGGAATAAATGAATGGTAAGAAATGCAAGACCATTAGGGATAGCTTTTCAAAAGCTTGTGGGGCGGGGAGGGAAAAGGGAAGAAAACAAGTGAGGAAGACAGAAAAGAATACAGGGTCAAAGAAAGACTTTAACTTAAGATTTAAAAAAAAATCTATTTCTCCCATGAAAGAGACATAGAGAGAGAGAAGAGGAGGAGGAGGGGGGTATTCCCAATTGGTGATCTTCACACAATGATCCACCCCCAGCCTCAGCCAGGATCATGTGTATGTACCTATTAGTACAGGGAGACCTCGAGATACCAACCTGTGATCTTCCCATGTGACTTCCGCATCCTGAAGTGCTGTGCTACCATTGTGCCTTAACACCAGAGTTCTTTTAAGTCCAACAAACATAGATTACTCTGTAAAATTGCTACAAAAGTTTCCAAATGCTTACACTATCTTTCTGTACTTATCTTGTTGGGGACCCTGGTCAGTACTGGTGTACTTTGGGGGAAATCCTTTAGGATCCTTGTACCTAATTTGATAATTTTAAGCATTTGTCTTCCTCTTAGCAAGAATCACTACCTCATTTCAATTTCTACTACAAGTAAAATTTAAACTCTCCAAAATCCTGTATACAACTCCTGAAGGACATGCATGGGAAGACTAAATGATTGGCTCCTGCAGAGATTTTTTTTTTCTTTTTTCTTTGCTATAGGGCACGTGCACTTCCTAGAGACAGATGAGAGAGAGAGAGAGAGAGAGAAAGAGAGAGAGAAATCGCCCTTCATGAGGACGGCCATGCTACAATCCTTTCTCCTCCACTCTCCTCTCCAGATTTCGGGGCTTGCATGCACACACATGCACATGCACTTGGGCATAATTCTCAAGCCACCGAGACTAGAACTGTGAACATGTGGGATTCAGAACCTTAACCTGCTGACCTCAAAGATTTTCTGTTTATTAGTTTTTAATGAGAAAATTAAACATGTCAAAATGTCAGGAGAAAGATGCCACTAGAGAAAGAAAATGCAGAAAAGAAAATGGGCTGCTACAGCAAGAGGATGTGAAGAGAAATGGGAATCAGACCCCACAATCTCAGTGGCTCCCTAAATCTTCCTCTGGTAATCTGAGACTGGGAGCTCTTACTGGGAAAATGGGGCACTGACAATTCTGTCTAAATCCTGGGCTAAACCCATTCCGTCAGGTTTACAATGAGAGTCAGACATTTCGCTTGAACCCCACTTGACCTTGGGGAGGAATGCTCCTTTTCTTTTCTCTGAAGTATTTAGGAAAGCAAAGTGAAATGATGACATTCAGAAAGCTTTATAATAAAAAATGCAATATAAATTCAGGTGCTGTTATTGTAAGAGAAGTGAAGTGACGTGCTGAGATTGAGGGAGAATAGAGAGATGAAACGAACCTCAGAGGCAAGCAGACTTACGTGTATAATCCTAGGCTTGTCGCTTTCCTTCTCCTTTAGACTTCTCAGAATGAACAAAGTCTTATCTCACACGTGGCAGACATCCTCAGGAGTTGGGCCAGTGCCACCCAGTATACGTTTCCCAGCTGGGAAATCTGTGGCTAACGTCATACATCGAAGGCCTCTCCATTCACTCCCCATTCCCTCCTAGCTCACGCACCTCACACACCTTTATCCTCCACAGAGGGTTACACGCCCCTAATTCTAGAAGAGACAAAGTCTAGTTACACCTTCCCAGAGAGTGTCACTGGTTCCAACATCATAATGCATCAGACTGCCCCAACCCCCTCCCCCAGCACACACACACACATCCAGTGACAGCACCAACATTACCAAGAGCCTGGAAGTCCCCACATGAATGTGCCACATGATGGGAGGCAGGCAGAACCTGGCACTTCGATAGTGGAATGGAAGTGGAATGGTGGGAGGATATAAACTGGCCTTTTATGACAGTGTGCCAGAAGACCGGGCATTTGAGAGAGTATAGCCAGATGTCTAAAGACATTAACATGTTGGAGAAGGGGTTGGAGCCATTTACATAAATAAACTTTGTGTGTTAACTTGTGCCAGGCGCTCTTCTAAGGACTGTTCATACATTGTCTCCTGACAATATTTTAAAACAGGGTCGTTGGGCTAGCAGGTGACACGGTGGTTAAAGACACTGGACTCTCACATGGCCAACTCTGGTTAGAGGCCTGAACCCGGCGACTCGAAACTCATGCTGAGTGTGTATGCACGTGTGCCCAAAATCCCAAGAGGAGAATGGAGGGGGAAGGGATTGTGGTATGGCCATCCCCTTGGGGGGTGATTTCTCACTTTCTCTCTGCCTCTCTGGCAATTGCATGTGCCCTATAGCAAAAATCTCTCTATAAACAAAACAAAACAACAAAAAAACAGGGGCCAGAAGATGGCATAGAGGTTACATCCCTGGACTCTCACATGGCCAATCATGGTTCAAGTCCAAGATCCGGTGGCTCGAAAATTATGCCGGGTGCATGTGCGTACATGTCCAAAATCCCAGGAGAAGAATGGCAGAAAAGTGATTGCAGTATGGCTATCCTTTAAGGGGGTGATTTCTCACTTTTCCTCTCATTGTCTCTGCCTGTCTCTCTCTCTGGAGAGCGAGCCCACAAGCCTTGACAAAATTCTTTAAAAACAAAAACAATACCAAGGTGGTTAAAGTGGCTGGACTCCCACATGGCTTCGTCTCTGCCTGTCCTCTCTCTCTGGAGAGTGAGTCCACAAACCTTGACAAAATTCTTTAAAAACAAAAACAATACCAAGGTGGTTAAAGTGGCTGGACTCCCACATGGCTGACCGTGTTTTGAGTCCTGAACCTGGCAGCTTGCTTTCTCACTTTCCTTCTCTCTCTCTCTGTTCAATTTCAAAAAAATAAAATTAAAATATGACAATGAGTAAAATTAAATAATTCTTCCTAAAAAAACTCAAAAAACAAAAACAAAACCAAGTTGTCAGATTAAATATAGTTACATTTGAAATTGATTCCCAGTTAAATTTGAATTTCAAATAAACAACACTTGAGACACAGAAAAAAAAAAAAAACCGATCTGCTTTTTCATTGAAATTCTAACTTAACTGGTTGTCCTGCATTTTTATTTGCTAAATAAAAATGTGGCAACCCTACTTAAAGCTATTACTATCTCCCTTTATTCAAGCGAGGAAAGCCCCAGCCAAACGTAGAAGGTAGAAGGTCCGAGTGATCCTCCAGACATATTCATAGCTATCATGCCATAGTCACTGGCCATGCCTGGGGTGCGTGTGAGGCTCTGGCCTTTGTGACTGGGGCTCTGCATCAGCGGGGGCGGGCGGTACAGGGGCTCGTTGTGGTTATCAGGCTTATAAGGGGTCTTCGTTGCCGCCCTTTATGATGGCAGCGCCCAAGACCCCCAGAGCCCAGATACGCGGCAAAGCAAAAAGCATTGTAAAGGACAGCTGTTGTAGAAAACAGGACAGTCTTTAAATGAGTCCCAGGTGTCTTTCTGCACATCACCCACCTCTGGGCTCACCCCACCACTCTCCCTCCACCCTCGGAGATCTGTGAGGAAGACATGAGTAAACCAAGGGTCTTGGGAGATTGGCCAGGAGCTGGGACCCTCCTCATCAGATCAATTACTCGGTTCTGTGGTGTCCGGTTTCTTGAAAGAGCCTCAATTCCACCTCGCTGCGGCTGAGAAAAGCCACCACAACATTTTGGCAAGAAAGCACGGGAGCCCGGACTGTGCCTGGGAGCAGGCGGTGGTGGGGCGGGCCTAGGTGGCGCGTGCAGGCTGGCGACTCGGCTTGGACCAGCCCAGCCCCACACCGCTGTCGGCGGGAGGAAACCGGTGCTGCCGGTGGGCTCTTCTCGTCCACCTCGCTCTGCAGCCGCCTTCCTTGTTTTCTGTTTTTCTTTCCTTCCGTTTGCTCCAGTCTCACTAGCCGCCTTGCTGTTCTTCAAGACTCCCATGTGCCCAGCGTGGGTAAGCTTTGATTTGCCTGTAATCATGAAAACGTGTTAGAAATGCCGGCCCCTTGTTTAGCTTGCTGACTCTGTGCTTGTGCCTTCAACACTTTCACTCCGATTTTATGCTCCTCGCGGAGGTTAAAGCGCTGGACTCCCAAGTGGCTCACCATGGTTGGAGTCCTGGATCTGGTGGCTTGCTTTCTCACTTTCCCTCTCTGTGACTCTCTCTGGTTAAAAATAATAATTAAAAAAAATTTTTTTTAAGTGTTAGAAATGACCAAAGTTAGAGGCCAGCCAGTGGCCTAATGCTTAAGAGAATTGTATCCAATATGACTGGTTATGGTTCAAATCCTAGTCCTTGCAGCTTGAAAAACCCACTGGGCCATGTATGCATGCCCCAATCCTAACAGGATGGAGAAATGGCAAAGTGATTGCAGGGGGACCAGGACCAGCCTCATAGGGGGAGGCAGGGAGTAAAGAGTAGGTGGAAGGGAGAGGTGCTTTTTTCTCTCAGCTTCTCTGGCAGAGCATATACTCTTTTTTAAAAAACGTGTTTGGGCTTCTATTTCTGGTGATTGGCTTAGCTTAGTGATGGTCTTTGCTATCATTCATGTAGCTGGAGTCCTCCTCTGGCACTGATAACAGGTGCAGTGGTGTTCTGCTCAACACCACAATTTGGATGAGCTTTAAAAACACACTAAGTGGGGACCAGCAAGTGGGGACCAACAGTTAGCGTAATGGCTATGTCACTGGACTCCCAGACCCAGTGGCTTAAACTCACGCTGGGCGTGTGTGCGTTCATGCCCAAGATCCTGAGAGGAGAATGGAGGAGAAGAGGTTGCAGCATGACCATCTCCGCTGGGGGTGATTTCTTGCTTTCTGTCTCTCTCTGGGGAACGCACATACCCTATAGCAAAAACCTCTCAAAACAAACAAACAAACAAACAAACAACACTAAAGTGAAAGAAGACAATCGCAAAAGGTTACGCACCCATGATTCCCTTTAAGTGAAATGTTCAGAATGGGGGAATCTGTACACTAAAAAAGTAGTTTGGTTGCCAGAACTGGAGACAATGGGAAGATTGAGAGGTGATGGCTAAGGTTTTGCTTTTGTTTTTTTGTTTTTGGGTGGGTGGGGACTGTGTTCTGTTTTCTATCACTGTTCTCCTTTGCAATAGTTTTTGCTTTATGACTTATTTGGGCTGGTTGGGGCTTGGCACTGCCATCATAAAGGGCCACGTGGATACCCCTTATAACCTTTATAACCACAAAGAACCATATTAGTATATTAGAATGTGAATATACTAAAAACCATTCAATTGTTTGCTTTAGATAAGTGAACTGTATGATATGTAAATTATATCTCAACAAAACTGCCACAATTATCTACCTCTGGGGAAAAATTCCCGTTCTATTTCAATAGCTCCTACCCTAGTTCACCATCATCTCCTGTTTAAAACTGCAAGAATCTCCAGAATTTTTTTATTTTATTTTACATCTGGAAATAAAAAGGATTTTTAAAAATAATTATTTATTTAATTCCATTTGTTATTGTTATTTTTTAATTTGACCAGACAGACAGAGAGAGAGAGAGAGAAAGGAAAAGTAAGAAAGCAAGCCTCAGGTCTGATACAAATTGCAGTTGGCCATGTGGGAATCCAGCACCTTTAACCACCATGCCACCTGTTGGCCCCAGGATTTTTTTTATTAAATATTTTTTATTTCATTTTCTTTTATACATTCAATCACATTATTTAGCTTACAAAGTGAATATTCCAACATGTGAGCATTTCTCCCTAGTCCAGTTGATAAAACTATAAAATTATCTTCAACAGATAATACCACATTTCTTAGTGCCCTTAATGCTTTGCCTCCCATTTTTCTTCTAAATGTCCTTCCTCAAACTCTACTCTTTCACACACACTATATCTTGTATTTACATCCATTTACTGTGTTTCCATATCCTTTAGTCAGTCAGTTTCAGTCATAGAGTGCAGACACTTGGCGTATATTAAGTGGGACATACAATGTCTCTCCTTTATAGCCTGACTTGCGTCACTGAGCAACGTATCTTCCATATTCTTTCATTTTCTGTCAAAAGTCAGGTTTTTTTTTTTTTTATGGCTGAATAGTATTTCATAGAGTATATGTGCCACAGTTTTTCAATCCATTCATCTGTTCGGGGGCATTTGAGTTGGTTCCATGTCTTAGCAATTGTAAATAGTGCCACAATAAATATCAATGTGCAAGCACTTTTCTGATTAAGAATTCTTGTGTCCTCTGGATAGATACCAAGAAGTGGGATTGCTGGATCATATGGTAGTTTTATTTGTAGATTTTTGAGGAATCTCCAAATCATTCTCCACTTGTTTTTTTAATCTTAGTCATTCTGACTGGGGTTAAGTGATATCTCATTGTTGTTTTGATCTGCATTTCCCTTACAATGAGGGATGTTGAGTATTGTTTCATATGCCTCATAGCTAGAATTATCGTAGATCTTTATGGTGTACAATACGATTTTTCAGGAGAGGGTTTTGCTATAGGGCACATACACTTGCCAGAGAGACAGAAAACAAGAAATAACCCCCCATGGGGATGGCCACATTGCAATCCCTTCTCCTCTAGTCTCCTCTCTGCATTTTGGACACACACGCTCATGGGCCTGGCGTGTTTTAAGCTGCCGGGTCCAGGACTCAAACCGCAGTTGACTACGTGGGAGTCCAGTGACATAAACATTATGCCATCTGCTGGCCCCTACAATATGGTTTTTCAAAGTGTGCATGCAGTGTGCGATAATCACATCAATATATTACTATATGCATCATTTTCAACAAAGAATCGTAAAATCATGTGTCTGTTAAATGCTTTTTTCCTGAGCCCCTTCGAACCATCCCCCACTAACTATCCCCTCTCCCATACAGTCCCTAATATTACACTTGTCCTCTACTATTATGTCTTTGAATCTTTCCATTTCTGACATAGAGTGCAGACACGTGGTACATCCTGAGTGGGGATATACAGTGTTTGTCTTTTGTAATCTGTTTTATTTCACTTAGCATTAAATCTTCTATATTCATCTACTTTGTCCTGAATGACAGAGTCTCACTTTTAACGCTTTTTGAAATCTTTATTTATTTTTAAATTTTAATTGTTACTATTACTTTTTAATTTGCTATGGGGCATGCACACCCACACAGAGAGAGACAGAGAGATACTGAGAGAAAGAGACAGAGAGAGGGAAAGTGAGAAAGTAAGCTTCCACGTTTGAGTCTTGAACTGTGGTCAGCCATGTGAGAGTCCAATGCCCTGACCACCATTCCACTTCTGACCCTGGAGTTTCACTTCTCTTTCTGGCTGAGTAGTATATATGTGTCACAAAGTATGTATGTGTCACATGTTAAAAATCCAGTCATCATTGGGCCGGCAGATGGTGTGGTGGTTAAGGGCGCTGGACTCCCACATGGCTGACTGCAGTTCAAGTCATGGACCCAGTGGCTTACTTTGTTTCTTTCTCTCTCTCTTTCACTCTGTCCCTCTCTGGTCAAATAAAAATTAACTAAGTATTTTTTTTTAAGTTAAATAAAATAGTTCTAAATAAATAAAGTTAAATAAAATAATTCTTCCAAAAAAATTTGTCATCAGTTGTTGGGCACTTAGGTTGATACCATGTCTTAATAATTTATTTACTTTTGTTTTTTAAGAAGTTTTGCCTTAGGGTGCTTTCACTCATTGGAGAGAGAGAGAGACAGAGACAGAGACAGTGAGAAGGAAAATGAGAGAAATAAGCCCCCAGTGGGAATGGTCACACTGCAGTCCCTTCTTCTCCATTCTTCTCACAGGATCTTGGGCACAAAGGCACACGCACCTGGTGTGAGTTTTAAGTCACCAGGTCTGGTACTTGAACTGCGATCAACTGCGTGGGAGTCCAGCAAAATAACCATTATGCCATCTGCTGGTCCCTAAATTCTTTTTTTAATTGCCAGAAGATACATGCACCTGCTAGAGAGAGAGAGGCAGAGAAGTACCCCTCAATGGAATTTGGTCACTCCACAATCTCTTTTCCTCCATTTCTTCATTCCATCAGGATGTAGGGTATGTGCAAACACATGCCAGACATTTTTTAAGATGTGAGGACTGGGACTTAAACCACAGTCAACCATGTGGAACTGGCTGTCTTTTTTTGCAAAGCACTTAACTATTGTGCTCAGAGCCAGTTCTTAAAGTTTTTTGTTATAAACTGAGACATGAACACTCATATTATCATAGGCCTACACAGATTCAGTAACATTGGTATCACTGTTTTCCACCTCCACAACTTGTCCCACTGGAAGGCCTATGATAAACAAAATAAGAGATTAAAAGAAGCACAAGAGGAGGGGCCGGGCAAGTGGCATGTTGGTTAAAGATGATGCTGGACTCTCACATGGCCAACCATGGGTCGAGTCCCAGATCTGGCGCCTTACTTTCTTACTTTCCCTCTGTCTCTCTCTGGTCAAATTAATAATAATAATAATAATAATAATAAAAATAATAAATGAAGTTAAATAAAATAATTCTTTAAAAAAAGAGAAGAAGCACAAGAGGGGCCTGCAGGTCGCATGGTGGTTGGAGTGACTGGATTTCCGCATGAGTAATTGCTGTTTGAGTCCCGAACCTGGCAGCTTGCTTTCTCACTTTCCTTCTCTCTGTCTCTCTCTGGTCAACTTCAAAAATATAAAAATAAAATAATGACAATGAATAAAATTAAATAAAATAATTATCTTTTTAAAAAAGCACAAGAGGGACCAGCAGTTAGCGTAATGGCTACGTCGCTGGACTCCCACGTAGTCGACTGCAGTTCCAGTTCCGGACCCGGTGGCTTAAACTCACACCGGGCGCGTGTGCGTGCGTGCCCAAGATCCCAAGAGGAGAATGGAGGAGAAGGGATTGCGGCGTGGCCATCCCCCCTGGGGGTTGATTTCTCACTTTCTATCTCTCTGTCTCTCTCTGTCTGTTGAGCGCACGCGCCCTATAGCAAAAACCATTCCAAAAAAAAAGCACAAGAGAAAATGGTGCAATCAAGAGACTAAGCAAACACACGCTGTGTGAGGGTGCTGCTGATTTGTAAATCATATTGCTTGACAGTAAACTTTATTTTTTAATAAGTTGAAGGAATATATTCTTTTTGGAGAGGGGTTGAAGTATATACATTTATTAAATTTATAATCAGAATGGAACATCTCCTAAGTCATCAATATCCTGAGGAGAAAAATATCCAACACAGAGACAAATGAGTTTCTTGTCCCAACTCCTTCACATGCGCCGCTAAGGAAGTTTCCACTTCAAAGAGCTGTTGAAATCCTTTCTAGTTCAGAAGGGTAGACATTTGGTAGTAGGAACAACCTTTTCATCTTATTAACTGGAATGCATAGTCATTTGCTGTCCCGAACCCGCGGGACGAATCGGGCAGGGAAACTTGAGCGAGGGGGCGGAGGTCTGGAACCGGCTCGGCGTCTCAGCACGGGAGCGAAAGAAGTATCACAGCTCACAGTGTCACAGCTCTTTGATGTAAAGGTTTCGCTCATTTATTGAGGGCTAGAGCGCTTTCTTATATACACAAGGTAGAGGGAGGTAGGCGGGGTTTACAGCGGACCTTATTGAGGACCTGCCAGCTCTGTGTGAGTGCTGCATTCCTGGTGTCTGTGTCAAGGTGGCACAGGCCATTTTTAAGCAGTGAAGGTCATGACAGCCATTTTGATGTGGGCGGCTCCCCACAATTTGCGAAAGTCTTTTTCATTTTCTAACATAGTCTCTGTACTCCAACCTGTGAGGCAGCAGGCACTGTCGGAGCTTCAAGGGTAACATCTGCAACCCACCAGTCTGCATGGCCTCTGAGTAGGAAGCTCAGTCAGTATGCGGGACCGGAGTTCAACTGTCTGGGTCACTGTGGAGTCGACTGTTCAAATTTTCTAACATTGATTACAACCATAGATGTGCCCTTTTACTGGTATTCTAATCCCACTGGAGACTTTTCATTAAGACCTTGTTCCTTTGAACACATTTCGGGCACAGCATGTTGTCCTCCAGGTGTGGGGGTGGGAAATTGCAGGCTGGAAGTAGGAAGAGTGCACACATTTTCCCTTTTATGCTTCTCAAAAACCCAGGCTTTCCAGCCTAAAGCTGCAGGTGAACCCAGCCTTGCAGGGAGACCTCTCCATGGACCACACACCACCTGACACCATAGGCCTCTTGTGGGGATCCCACGGCCTCTGATTTTACTGTCTCCATCTTCCCAGCCATGGATGCAACTCTGTCCCAGAGGGCAGCACAGCCTCTGGGACAGAGGTTGTCACCTCAATTGTTTTAACTCCCTTGAGAAGAGCTGCAGACTCTTCAGGTCTAGGCAAAGCCTCTGCAGGTGGAGGAGCCACTTCCAGAGGATTAGTCCTTTCAGAACACATCCTTTCCTGAGGACTTTCTGCAGGTGCTGTCCCTTTGCCCACCCTTAATTCTCTTCATAATGATATCATAACCCTGGTCTCTTGCAGTGGTAGGAATATCCTTTTGGTTTGGATAAGCACAGGCACACAGTCTCCTATGTGCACCTAACTTCTGGCCTTTGGAGCTGATCTTAATTGTTGATACCAAGCCTGCAAAATGTCTCGGTGAAGTCAGTTGACTGGTGGCAGTTTAGAGGGTAATGGTGGAATTGGCATCTTTTTCTGAGGCGTTAGGCTGTCATTGCATTGTGCCTTTTCCTATGGACAGGAAGCTTTCTCATCCTTCACAGATTTTTTTTATAGTTTCCCTTTTGCTAAGTTGTTGGTAACTCTGTAGATGTGCTTGGTTGACTGGAAGCCCATTGCTGCTCTTCAGTTTCTATAGACACTTGTTCCCACTTAGGATTTCCAGACTCTTCCTTTGACTTCTCTGGGGATTTCCACTCCTTGCTTCTTGCATACTCTGTATTCAGAAAGTAGATCGGGTTGATAAACGAAAATTCTTCTCATAAAATGACCTATAGACGTTGATTGTTTTTCAGAATATACTATTAAAAACTATAAAAAGTACAGTATAGTAAATACATAAATCACTTACATAGTCATCTATTTTGATTATCAAACCTTATGTGCTGTAACGGTACATGCCATACTTTTGTATGACTGATAGTACGGTAGGTTTGTTTACACCAGCATTATCACATATGTGGGAGTAATGCATTACACTACATTATAGCAGCTACAGTGTCACTCGGTGATAGGAATTTCTCAGCTCTGTTATAATTTTATGGGACCATCATTGCAAACTGAAGTAATTATGCAGCACATGACTGTACTTCTTACCAGTATATAATGTCGGTTTTTTTGTCCCTTATTATATCTTATATTTTATTTTGTGGCCCAGCCTGGGGGCACAGTGATATACTGAACTAGTGCTGGAGACGACCTGACCACTGTGAGTTTGGATTCCTGGGTTGACTTGAAAACACACCACGCATTTAAGTATGCTGCTCATGAGCTGGAGGACTTAGAGAAATGGGATTGTAATGTAACAAGGCCCTGTCAAGGGTTCTTCTTTCTGTCTCTGTCTCTATCTCTCTTTCTCTAATGCACATGCATGTGCTATCATGAGTAAATAAAACTTTTTTTTTTTTTTTTTTTTTCCTTCCCCAGCCATTAGGACTGCTACTATAGATTTTCTCTCTTTTCTTTTCTTTTCTTTTCTTTCTTTTTTTTTTTTGGAGAGGTTTTTGCTATAGGGTGCATGCGCTCACCAGAAAGAGAGAAACAGAGAGATAGAAAGCGAGAAATCACCCCCCTGGGGGGATGGCCATGCCAATCTCTTCTCCTCTATTCTCCTCTTGGGATCTTGGGCACACATGCTCACATGCCTGGCCTGAGTTTAAGCCACTGGGTCCAAGACTCGAACCACAACATAGCCATTTCGCCAACTGCTGGTCCGAATTTTCTCTCTTTTTATTAACATATACTTTTTTTCCCCTTTTATTTCTGAACTTCCTGTATCTTTTAAAAAACTAGTTTTATTTATTATTATTTTTGTTTATTTTTATTTATTATTATTATTTTTTAATTTGCTATAGGGCACATGTGCTCACCAGAGAAAGACAGAGAGGAAGAGAGAGAAAATGAGAAAGTAAGCTGCCAGGTCGTCTGGGACTCAAACTGTGGTTAGCCATGTGGGAGTCCAGTGCCTTAACCAACATGCCACTTGCTGGTCCATTCCTGTGTCTTTTCAAGTGATAACTCTGACAGTATATTATTGGACTTATGTTTTAAAATTCAACCTGAGAGTCTGTACCTTTTAATGTTAAACCATTTACATTTATTTTAAATGTTGTTATAGCAAGACATATTTTTTGTTTATTTTACTTAGTTAAATTTTCTTTTCTTCTATGCTTCTAGTCTGTGATGGCTAATTTTATATGTCAACCTGGGTAGGCTATAATGTCTGGGTGATTGTCCACCATCAGTCAAAATGTGTAATGGCAGTTAATGTAATGGCTATGTCACTGGACTCCCACGTAGTCAACCGCGGTTCGCGTCCCGGAGACCCGCGCGTGTGCGTGTGTGCCCAAGATCCCGAGAGGAGTATGGAGGAGACGGGATTGCGGTGTGGCCATCCCTCCTGGGGGTGATTTCTCGCTTTCTGTCTTTCTGTCTCTCTCTGTCTGTCTGGCGAGTACATGCACCCTATAGCAAAAACCTCTCAAAAAAAATGATAGGAATTTCTCAGCTCTGTTATAATTTTATGGGACCATAATTTCATATGTAGTCCATTGCAAAATGAAATAATTAAGCAGCACATGATTGCACTTCTTACGAGTATATAATGTCATTTTTAAAAATGTTTTGAATAAAGTAGATTATGAGGGGTCTTCAAAAAGTTCATGAAAGATGTATATTATTTTTAAAAATGCATGGATTTCAAAATATGTTTTGCACTAAAATGAACTTGTCCTCTAATTCCATTTTCCCATGAACTCTTCAAGGTCTTCTCATACCTCCCATAATGTGGGTAAGCCTCATCCAATCAGTTCATGGATTTCAGATAAAAGACTGGATGTTGTAATATTGAGATCCCTCCACAGTTTTGGTCATTTGTTTGTTTGGATTTTTTTTTTTTTTTTGGAGTTTTTGCTATAGGGTGCATGCGCTCGCCAGACAGACAGAGACAGACAGAGAGACAGAAAGTGAGAAATCACCCCCCAGGGGGGATGGCCATGCCACAATCCCTTCTCCTCCATTCTCCGCTCAGGATCTTGGGCACACACGCACACCCACCCGGCGTGAGTTTAAGCCACCAGGTCTGGGACTTGAACCGTGGTTGACTACATGGGAGTCCAGCGACATAGCCATTATGCTAACTGCTGGTCCCCACAGTTTTAATTTTATACTTCTAAACAGAGATGTTAAAAAGGCAGTAAGAGGGACCAGCAGATGGTGTAGTAGTTATGTTGCTGGACTCCGTGTAGTTTACTGTGGTTCAAGTCCCGGACCTAGTGGTTTAAACTCACTCCAGGCCTGTGTGTGCATGCATGTCCCAAATCCTGAGAGGATCATCCTGAGATGGATACTAAATTTGAGCTGTGAAATCTTGCTTTCCTTGACCAAAAATGAATATTTTCTGCTGAGACTTCCCCCTCCAGAATCATTTCTACCTCTACACACTAAGTGTCTAGATAGGTCCAAGGGAACAGGATCCAAATATCTGAATACAATCAGGGTTGGAATATTTGGGGAACCAGCAGTTAGCGTAATGGCTATGTTGCTGGACTCCCACATAGTCGACCGCGGTTCGCATCCCGGACCCGGTAGCTTAGAACTCACGCCAGGTGCATGTGCATGCATGCCCAATATCCTGAGAGGAGAATGGAGGAGAAGGGATTGCGGCGTGGCCATCCCCCCGGGGGGTGATTTCTCGCTTTCTGTCTCTCTGTCTCTCTCTATCTGTCTGGCGAGCACACATGCCCTATAGCGAAAACCTCTCAAAAAAAAAAAAGAATATTTGTCTATTCTCACTGAATCTGATGCACAGAGTAAAAATGGAACAGAAAAGAGATCGCAGAACATCTGCTTCTGTATGCCTCTGAACGCTCAGATTGAACTTCAAGAATTAGGAAGAAATGCACCATCCAACTGATGACTAGAAATCACCACAGTGTCGCAAAAAATATGAGAAAGCAAGAAAATACCTCTCTTCCAAGGGAAAAGAATAACTCCTCTTCATCCTCAGACAGTACAATGAAACTCATGCAAATGTCTGATAAAGAATTTAGAATATTCATAGTGACAAAGCTAACAGAGATGGAATTCAAGAGAGACAATGAACTGCAGAAGATGCAGGAGAAAGGAAATGATGAGTTCCAAGACATGAGGAAATTCTTGCAAGGCCTAAAAGAGGAAATATACACTATAAAAAAGGAATTAAATGGACCTGTTAGAGATGAAGGCTATAATATGGGAAGTCAAAATCTCCCTTGAAAGTATTAAAAGCAGACTAGATCATACAGAAAATCAAATCTCAAATGTAGAAGATAGAATCACTGGCCTAGAAAAATCCACCATGAAGATTGAGAAGATAGCCCCCCAAAATGAGAATAATACACGAGAAATACTAGATACCATCAAATGCCCAAATATCCAGATAACTGGTATCCCAGAAGGTAAAGAGACTCATAAGGGCATTGATATCTATTCCAGGAAATCCTGGAAGAAAACTTTCCAAACCTAGAGAGGCATTCAAAGATCTAGTCCCAAGGAATACAAAGAATCCCAAATAGAATCAACCCAAGAAGATCTCCAAGACACATTACAGCCAGAATGACCAAAACCACAAAGACAAGATACTAATATTGGGAATGGGAAAATGTATTCAAAGTGTTAAGGGAAAAGCAATTTCAACCAAGAATACTGTACCCAGCAAGATTATCCTTCACATGGAAAGAAAAGACAAGAATATTCTCAGATAAATAAAACCTGAAAGAATTTACCAACACCAGACCAGATCTCTAAGAAGTTCTCAAGGGAGTGCTATACCAGAAAAATTAAATACAGACACACAGAAATAAGAGTTCAAAAACTAAGAAAATGGCCAACTTAATCATAGAGACAAGTCCAGAGTTGAATATTATAGCCCAGAATTTAATCAGGAAGATCAAACCACAGCAGAAGATCAGTTAAGTACATGAGACTGAACTGGTGAAATAGCATTTTATGACTTTTGACTAAAATATTACTGATTTTCTTCTAGGCTCTGTTCTGGTCTTAAGGACTTTTGTCCTGTCTTGAGCTGCCAATAGGGTTATATACCTACTGTTTGAACAGAATCCTAATCTGTTTCCTGGCTTTAAGTTTTAAGCAGCGTTCCTTAGCATTTCTTTGCTTTATTAAAGCAAAAACTGCTTTTCTTAAAATTAAATGAATATATTAAAAAATACCTAATCAGGGACTGATATAAGCTATATAGCATCAGCTAGGTGCTACCTTATAATATATTCATTCTACTCAGATTTTCACATCTAAAGTCAGACATGTATTCACAGATACGTGTGTACCATCCAAACTTGCTATTGAAAGTAGTTAGATTATTTAAGAAATCTTGCAAATCATTAAAATGTGGGGGAAATAAGAATGGAAAACAATTGTAGACACCTGAGATAGTGTAGGAGGAGGGTAGGGAATGGCAGAGGGTGAGAAATAGGGGTAAAATATATGTATAAGTCACTATACATTATATTCTGGATGGGAAATTACATTTTGTATGCTGTGACAATGCTCAGGGAATGAATGTAAATTAATTAATTAATTTTTTAAAATGTTTCAGAAAATAAGTAAACAAATAAATGAATTTTAAAATTAAAAAAAAGAAAAAGAATTTTAAAAATCCGTAGAGGAGAATGGAAGAGAATGGATTGCAGTGTAGCTATACCCCCAGGGGATGATTTCTTGCTTTCTGTCTCTCTGTTTCTCTCTCTCTCTCCGGTACACACACGCACCCTATAGCAAAAATCTCTTTTAAAAAAGGTAGTTAAATGTACAGTATAGAGTGTAGGATAGAAATTCAGGCTGGAGATATAAATTGGAAGTTAGTCAGAATATAAAAACATTTCAGACCATGAAGCAGGATAACAACTCCTCAAACTACCTCTTATTATCTCTAAAGTTCACTCCTCATGGTTGTCCAACTCCATCAACTCTATGACGCTAATACAAATCACTGATCTGTCCCTAACTACCCTTGTATCCTCATATCTCTCCTTATTATCCTTAGCTGTGGTCCATGGTTTGTAATTACAATCATTCCTTAAATATTCCCTCAACAAACTTTCCCATCTCCCTCCATCATATTGCACTGGGAAAAAAAAAAAAACAGTTCAGTTAAATTAGTTCTCTGTTTACTGCATGTTTGCATATAGGCAGATGAACAAGCTAGAGGAATATTTACAGCTGTTCTAACTAGTTTCATTGAAATTTTATGACTACTAATCTCAATAGGAACACACTATGGCCTGACGATTTTTTTTTCTTTAAGGTTCTGTCATAGGGCACAAATGCTAACCAGAGAGAGACAGTGAGAAGGAAAGTGAGAAATCACCCCTTGGGTGGATGACCATGCCATAGCCCTTTCTCCTCCGTTCTCCTCTTGGGATTTTTGGATATGCACGCATACTCACCTGGCATGATTTTCTGGGAATCAAACCATAAAATCAGCTATGTGTGAGGCGTTACTGAAGTAGGAGTTCTGGGTGACTGGAGAGCTAGAGTCCTGGAGTGTGTGCTGTGGGTTGTGTGCAGGGTCTCTAGATGACAAGTCCAAAGCATCAAGAGTCTCTGTAAAATATCTCTCCAGCCAGATGAGTTGGAGAAGAAGACTGAGTCCACCATGAGAGCAGAGATCTAGTGATTTCAGAAATAAGGCAATGAAAATGTTCTCCTGAGAATTTACCCTGGTAGAGCCCCCCTGTGACACAAAGGGAGAAAAATGCAACTCCAAAGAGTTTGCAGACCACATCCTCCTGTGCACCTTTGATCACTCAGATTGAGTTTAGGAAGATCTTAGAAAATTAGGAAGAAATGAATAACCCATCAGATGACTAGAAATCAATGCAGGGACACAAGAAATATGAGAAACCAAGAAAATACCTCACCCCCGAGGGAAAAGATTAACTCCTCTTCATCCACAGACAGTACAATGGAACTCACGGAAATAGCTGATAAAGAATTTATAGAGTATTCATAGTGAAAAAACTAACAGAGATGGAAGAGAAGAGAGACAATGAACACCAGAAGGAAAAATCTAATGAGTTCCAGGAAGTGAAGAAGTTCTTGTGAAAACTGAAGGAAGAAATACACACCATAAAAAAGAATCAAATAGAACTGTTGGAGATGAAGGGTATAATACAGGAAGTCAAAACCTCCTCTGAAAATATTAAAAGCAAACTAGATCATACAGAAAATCGAATCTCAGATGTAGTAGACGGGAATCGCTGGACTAGTAAAATCCACCACAAAGACTGAGAAAATACCCCCCCCAAAATGAGAATAATATATGAGAAATACTAGATGCCATTAAATGTCCAAACATCCAGATAATCAGCATCCCAGAAGGTGAAGAAACTAATAAGAGAATTGGCAATCTATTACATGAAATCTTGGAAGAAAATTTCTCAAACCTAGAAAGGCATTCGAAGATCCAGATCCAAGAAATACAAAGGACCCCAAACAGGTTCAACCCAAGAAGATCTTCTCCAAGACACATTATAGCCAGAATGACAGAAACCACAAAGACAGAATACTTAGACTGGCAAAAGAGAAATATCAAGTTACTTACAAAGGATATCCCATCAGGCTAACAGCAGACCTCTCATTGGAAACAATGTGAGCAAGGAAAGAATGGGAAAATATATTCAAAGTGTTGAGTGAAAAACAATTTCAATCATGAATACTATGCCGGCAAGATTATCCTTTATATGGAAAGAGAAGAGGAGTACATTCTCAGATAAACAAAACCTGAAAGAATTTACCAACACCAGACCAGCTCTCCAAGAAGTTCTGAAGGGAGTGCTATCCCAGGAAAACTAAAGTCAGATACACAGAAATAAGAGTTCTAAAACAGGGAAGAAAATGGCCTGCTTAATGGTAGGGACAAGTCCAGAGTTGAACGTTATCTTCCAGAATTTAAACGGAAAGATCGGACCACAGCCGAAGATAAAGTACAGGAGTTTGAACTGGTGAAATAGAATTTTATGATTTTTGACTAAAACATTACCGACCTTCTATGCTTTGTTTTCCAATGTTAAGGAATTTTGTCTTCTCTCAAATTGTGGACAGGTCCATGTTCCTACAATTTGAACATAATCCTAACCTGTTTGCTGGCTTTAAGTATTAAGCAAAGTTCTCTTAATATTTTTTTATTTTGATTTATTAAAACTAAAACTTCCTTTGTTGACATTAAAAAATGTATTTTAAAAATACCTATTTAGTAACCACAGTAAGCTATATAGCCTCAGCTATGCACTATTTTATAGTATATTCATTCTACCCACAGAGTTTCATGCCTAAAGTCATATATATTTTATAGTATATTCATTCTACCCGCAGAGTTTCATGCCTAAAGTCATGGGGGATATATGTGTGTATATATATATATATATATATATATATATATATACATACATACATATACATATATATATGAAACAAGAAATGGAAAATATTTGGTGATTACATGTATGACTAAGCCACTCTACAGTGTATTCTGGCTGGAAAATCAACATTGGTATGCTGTGGTGATGTTCAGTGAAAGTATGTAAAATAAATAAATTAATAACATTTTTTTAAAAAAATCAGCCATGTGAGATTCAGCGCATTAACCACCATACCACCTGTTCCTCCCCTGCCCCCCAACTCTTTTTAATAGATTTATTTATTGTAGTGGTATAGGCAAAGCAATTCTTTCGCTATTTTAATTGCATCACAGGCTTGAGCCAATGAATAAATGTGTTGATGGTATTGGGAAAAAAAGACATACAAATATGAAATTGGGGCAGGCAACAAAGAGCCATATGGAGATGGACTGAACTAGGAGGTATTGGTGTGAACTTGTGAACTCTAAAATATGTATGTGTGTGTATACAAGCATGTTTGTGTGCACAGTCATATATGTATATACAGACATATTTCTGTTTCCTGGCTTGTGTCTGCTGAAAGGACCATGAATTAAAGTCACCCAGTAGCAATGAGCATCTAATGCCTAGATCATAATAGTTTCCTGAGGCTGCCATAGCAAACTGGCACAAACTAGGCAACTTAAAACAACAGAAATTTATCTTCTAGTTCAGGATGCCGGAAATTTAAAATCGATGGCTCAGTCACTGTGGTGCTCTGCAGTGCTGGAAGCTACATGGTGACACAGTTAGGATTTTCAGTCAGCCTAAAAAACACACCAGGTGAGGGAACCAGCAGTTAGCGTAATGGCTATGTCGCTGGACTCCCACGTAGTCGACCGCAGTTCGCATCCCAGACCCGGTGGCTTAAAACTCACGCCAGGCGCGTGTGCGTGCGTGCCCAAGATCCCAAGAGGAGAACGGAGGAGAAGGGATTGCGGTGTGGCCATCTCCCCTGGGGGGTGATTTCTCACTTTCTATCTCTCTGTCTCTCTCTCTGTCTGTCTGGCAAGCACACGTGCCCTATAGCCAAAAAAAAAAAACGCTCCAAAAACACACACACACAAACACACACACACACCAGGTGAGTGACATGGGGTCCAGAATCCTGAGGAGCCTGGAGATCTGTGGAAAGGGAATTGCACCATGATGAGACCCTGTTGAGGGCTCTCTCCTTCTCTTCCTCTTTCCCCTGCTCTTATGCACGCACACACACTTCCTCTCATTAAAAAAGAGAGAGAAGAAATTCCAATTAAGGTGTTGGCAGGGTTGGTTTCTTCTAGAGGCTCCGAGAGAGACTCTTCCATGCCTCTCTTCTAACATGTCTGCAGAATGACAACAAAACCCCACAAACCTAGTTTTTCCTTCTGTGTGCTCACAACACAGATTGCTTTTGAGATCCCCAAGTGTGGGATTTTCTCCCCATCAACACGCAGTCAGTTCTACAGTGTATGCCAACTGGCATCTCTCAGCTAGTTCATTATCTCTTTGGAGATTGTATCAGCTCCACAGATTGAAGGCTTAGGCTCACAAGACCACCCCACTTCAGATACCAGTTCTAAGTCTGGGCCTCTGGAACTTCTGATGAACTGGCTACAAGTTGGCGTTCCTACCACCTACCCTCTTTAGTCTTGATTAATTTGCTAGTGCAGCTCACAGAACTCAGGGAATGCTTACACACACCAGTTTATTATAAAGGATATTTTAAAGGATATAAATAAATAGGCAGATAGGTTTACAGGGCAAGGTTTGGCAGGGTCCTTTGTGCCAGAGCTTTTCCTCCCTCGTGGAGCAGGGGTGTGCCACACTCATAGCACATGAATGAGGTTTTGTTCTCATTCCCACATACTTAGATCTCTAGAAGTCCTCTAAACTTTGTTCTTTTGAGCTTTTAAAAAATAAAGTGGATATTTAGGGGTCAGCAGGTGGTGTAGAAGTAAAAGTGCTGGACTTTCACATAGCCAACTGTGGTTCGAATCCGGGACCTGGTGGCTTGCTTTCTCACTTTCTTTCTCTCTCTCTCTCACTCTGTCCCTCTCTCTGGTCAAATTAAAATAAATGAATAAATAATTCTTTCAAAAATGTACATCATCAGTGAGTGGAAGATGAATATCATATGCTCTAGATACCCTGAGAAGGTGCAAGATCATCTAGGCAGTATTCTGCCCCAGAATGTATAGCTTTAATCTGTTCATGAGGAAACACTAAGCAACATTCAACTAAAATGGGAGGGGCGAGGGATCAGCAGATGGCGTAGTGGTTACATAGCTGGACTCCCACATAACTGAACCTGGTGGCTTAAAACTCACTCTGGGCATGTGTGTGTGCATGCCCAAAATCCCAAGAGGAGAATGGAGGAGAAAGGATTGCAGCATGGCCATCCCCCTGGGGCTGGGGTGGTGATTTCTCACTTTCTGTTTCTCCAGTTAGCATATGTGCCCTATAGAAAAAAATTTCTCTCGGGGGAAAGAAAAAAAAGACATGATAACTAAATGCAATACCTGACTCTATACTAGACCTTATAGTGGAAGGGAAAGAAAGCCAGGAAGGACATTATTAGGACAACTGGCAAAACTGTAATATGGATGGTAGATTAAAGTATTATATCAATGTAAATTTATGACATTGATAACTGTATAATGGTTATTTAAGAGAATCTCTCTCTTTTTTTTTTTTTTTTTTGTCTTGCTGGAGAGAGAGAGAGACAGAGGCAGTGAAAACCCCTCCTGGGGGGATAGACATACCATAATCCCTTCTCCTCCATTCTCCTCCAGGGATCTTGGACATGCATGCACATGTGCCTGGCATGAGTTTTGACCCATCCGGTCCAGGAATCATGGCCAGCCATGTGGGAGTCCAGCAATGCAGCCCCTACACCATCTGCTGGCCCCAGGGAATATCCTCATTCTTAGGAAACACATCCTGATATGTTATATGTAGCTTACCCTCAAATAGTCCAGACAGATATTATACGTGCATGTGTGTGTGTGTGTGTGTGTGTGCATGTGTATGAGGTTGTGGACAGAGAGAATGAAGTAAAATGTTAACAACAGTTGAATCTGGACAAAGAATACAGAAGTATATTGCATTATTTTATTTTTGAAATTATTTGGAAATTTAAAATGGTTTCTAAGATGTACAAAACAAAAACCAGTGAGTCTGTTTCTTTTGTTCTGTTCTTTCTTACTTTTCTTCTTTTTCCTTGTTAGTTTTTTTTACTGTTCCAGTCTTTCTCTCTCTCTCTCTCTCTCTCTCTCTCTTTTTTTTTTTTTTTTTTTTTTTTTTTTTTTTTTTGCTGTAGAGCGTGTGCGCTTGCCAGAGAGACACAGAGAAAGGGAAAGTAAGAAATGATCCCCCAGGGAGGATGGTCACACCACAAGCCCTTCTCCTCCATTCTCCCCTCAGGATTTTGGACATGCATGCACATGTGCCCAGCATGATTTTCAAGCCATTGGGCATGGGTATCAGCCATATGGGAGTTTAGCACCTTAACCACCATGCCACCTTCTGGTTCCACATCCAGAGTGATTTTCAAGCCCCTAGTCCAGGACTCAATCTGTGCAGTGGCCTTGTGGGATCCAGATGCCTTAACCTCCATCCTCCCCACCCCCTCCCCTTCTTTCTCTCTTAAACCTGCTCTAGGGGCCAGCAAGTGACATAGTGGTTATCTCACTGGACTCCCACTTGGCAGGCCACGTTTCAAGTCCCAGACCCAGTGTCTTAAAAATCATACTAGGCACGTGTGCCTGCATTCCCAAGATCCCAGGGAAGAATGGAGGAGAAGGGATTGTGGTGTGGCCATCCCTGCTTGGGGGTGATTTCTCACTTTCCCTCTCACTGTCTCTGTCTTTTCCAATGAGCACACACGCCCTATGGCAAAAACCTCTTAAAAGAAAAGCTACTGTAGTCAGACTATCTGTCCCACAAATTCACTCAAATGTATTTTTATTTCCAGTCTGCCAGCTCCAAAGGTCAGTTCTTAGTCTTTCTCTGACTTGACCCATCAGTGGTATTTGACACTGTTTTATCACTACCACGTTCTTGAAATGTGTGTACCTTTAACTTTTTTTTTAAGAATTATTTTATTGGGGCCGGCAGGTGGCGTGGTGGTTAAGGACACTGGACTCCCACCTGGCTGACCGTGGTTCAGGTCCCAGACCTGGCAGCTTGCTTTCTCACTTTCTCTCCTTCTCTCTCTTTCTCTCTCCTCTCCCTCTCTGACCAAATTGAGGATAAATAAATAAATAATAATGTTAAATAAAAATTTAAAAAATAATTATTTTGTTAACTTTATTATTTTTTAAATAATTATTTTCTTTAACATTATTTATTTATGTGACCTTAGGTCACATGTTTTCTCAGACTAACTGCTCTCCACACTTCATGAACCTTCAAAGCACATCTAGACCTCAGGTGATAAAACTCTGCTGTATCAGAAAATTTCAAAACATGGAGAAGTCTAGGGCTCTCACAACTCAAGATGGCAGACGAGAGTGAGACAGCAGTGAGGCCGCAGGCACCTCAGCTTCCGCTGACCATGGGAGGGAGTGGAACGGGCCATGATCACTGCAGTGATTGTGAGAATGAGGAGGACAACAGCTACAACCGGGGTGGTTTGAGTCCACCCAATGACACTGGAGCCAAAAAAGGAAAAGAAAAAGAAACAAAAGAGGAAGAAAAAGGCGGTGAGATGGATTCAACCCAGAATCAGCCTGTGAAGATGAACTCTTTGCCGGCAGAGAGGATCCAGGAAATACAGAAGGTCTTTGAACTGTTCTCAGTGGGCCAGGGACCTGCCAAAACCATGGAGGAGGCCAGCAAGTGAAGCTACTAGTTCTGGGATACGCAGCCTGTCCCTAAACTGGGTGAGGTGGTGAACACCCATGGTCCTGTGGAGCCTGACAAAGACAACATCCTGCCCTAGGGCTTCACCTGGGATGCCTTGGACCTGGGGGACCATGGTGTGCTGAAATAACTGTACACACTCCTGAATGAGAACTACATGGAAGATGATGACAACGTGTTCCGATTTGATTATTCCCCAGAATTTCTCTTGTGGGCTCTCCAGCCACCCACCTGGCTCCCCCAGTGGCACTGTGGGGTTCGAGTGATCTCCAGTCAAAAACTGGTTGGGTTCATTAGTGCCATCCCAGCAAACATCCGTATCTATGACACAGAGAAGAAGATGGTAGAAATCAACTTCCTGTGTGTTCACAAGAAACTGTGCTCCAAAAGGATGGCTCCAGTCTTGATCCACAAGATAAAGTAACCCAGGAACTTCACCTAGAGGGCATTTTTCAAGCTGTTTACACTGCCGGGGTGGTCCTGCCAAAGCCTGTTGGCACTTGAAGGTACTGGCATCAGTCCCTAAACCCACGGAAGGTGACTGAAGTGAAGTTCTCCCACCTGAACAGAAATATGACCATGCAGCGTACCAATAAACTCTACCAGTTGCCAGAGGCTCCCAAGACAGCTGGGCTGCAACCAATGGAAAAAAAGGACATTTCAGTAGTACACCAGCTCCTCACCAGGTACTTGAAGCAGTTTCACCTCACACCAGTCATGAGCCAGGAGGAGGTGGAGCACTGGTTCTACCCCCAGGAGAATAGCCTCGACATTTTCGTGGTGGAGAATGCAAACTGGGAGCTGATGGACTTCCTGAGCTTTTACATGCTTCCCTCCACCATCATGAACCATCCAACCCACAAGAATCTAAAAGCTGCTTATTCTTTCTACAATGTTCACACCCAGACCCCTCTTCTGGACCTCATGAGTGACGCCCTTGTCCTTGCCAGAATGAAAGGGTTTGATGTGTTCAATGCACTGGATCTCATGGAGAACAAAACCTTCCTGGAGAAGCTCAAGTTTGGCATAGGGGACGGCAACCTGCAGTATTACCTTTACAATTGGAAATGCCCCAGCATGGGGGCAGGAAAGGTTGGGCTGGTGTTAAGTAACCAGTTGCCAGTGAGATTCTGGATAAAGCCACTGAGAATTTAAATCAGGAAATTGAACCCTACATGTTGGTCCAGTTGTCACCAATGTGAGAATCCCTGGCAAAGGGAAGAGAACTGAACTGGCTTTACCAAACTGCCAGCGGACTTGACAATTGTATTGCAATGGTGCAGGCTGCGTGATGTCACTTCTGGCCATGTCTCTGTTCTCCTTGTTTTCCAATTAATCATATTCTCATGCGACCGCGATCAAGGAAATGTAACTGTTGAAAAAGTAGCTCATGATTGGCATATTAAAGAGTTAACGGGTGAATAATAAAAGTATATATATATTTTTAAAAATGAAGAAGTCTGGGACCAGCAGTTAGTGTAATGGCTATGTCACTGGACTCTCACGTAGTCGACTGCGGTTCGAGTCCTGGATCCGGTGGCTTAAACTCATGCCGGGTGCGTGTGCATGCATGCCCAAGATTCTGAGAGGAGAATGGAGGAGAAGGGATTGCAGCATGGCCATCCCTCCTGGGGGGTGATTTCTCGCTTTCTGTCTCTCTGTCTCTCTCTGCCTGTCTGGCGAGCGCATGCACCAGACCTCTCCAAAAAAAAAGAAGAAATCTACCAAACAACCAGTTTAGCAACTTTATCAGATCAATGGTGTTGAAAACCTGGGAATAAAGAAGTGTGTAAATATCCAAGATTACAAGAATCTTACAAAGCATAATACTCAGGGCCAGCTCCGTGGCCTGGTGGCTAAGGCACTGGATCCCACATGGTTGACCCCATAGTTTGAATCCTGGACCTTGTGGCTTGAGAAACATTCTGACCATGTGTGCATGCATGTTCAAAATCCTGAGAGGGGGGAGAGATGGAGGAGAAGGGATTGCATTGTGACTATTCCCAATGAGGAGTGCTTTCTCCTCTCCTTCTCTCTCGGTCTCTCTGTCACTCTTTGGTGTGTGCATTTACCTTCTAGCAGGGAAAAAAAAAAAGCATTAACAATTAAATGCAGTGTGTGGATCTTGTTTGATTCAAATAAATTAAGTATAAAGGGATATTTAGGGGAATAACTGAGGAAATTTTCATAGACTGAGTATTGGGTGCTAGTAAGTAATTATTGATTTTGTTACATGTGAAAATAATTTCATATTATTTTTTTAGAGGTGAATATCAGAAGTAGATAGGATTGAAATATCATGATACCTTAAATTATTTTGACATACCTCAACAGGGTTAGCCCTGCTACCTCCTTGTTAAGGGAGCCAGAACCCACATGGCTGACTGCAGTTCCAATCCTGGCCCCGATGACTTGAAAACATGCCAGGCACATGTGCCTGCATACCCAGAATCCTAACAGGATGGAGAATGCATCATGTCCTTGTCCCACTGAGAGTGCTTTCTCCTTCATTCTCTCTCCCAGTCTCTCTGATGAGCACATGTGCCCTCTGACAACAAAACAAAATCTTGACAAAGAAAAAGCAGGAAAGCAATTTTGACAAAATATTAACAATTAAATATAGCAACAGGGATCTGGGGTTTAACATAATAGTCTCTTCTACTTTTGTAATTAAATTTTTTTCATAATAAACAGCAAATATAAACTGCTCTTTTATATTCTGGCAAAGACAAGAGCACATTTGGGTTGTTACAGCCAGTACCCACGTTCTGAGGTTCCTTGAAGAGTCATTCATAGACTTCCTGACTCTGAGACCACAACAGTAAGACAATCTACTGGGTTTTGTTTGCTTTTACCAGAGAATCCACTGATATCCTGACTCTACACTGGCTCTTATTAAGGGAAAGAATGTCGGTACCAGCAATTAGGTAATGGCTATGTAGTCAACCGCAGTTCTAGTCCTGGACCCGGTGGCTTAAACTCATGCCGTGCGTGTGCGTGCCCAAGATCCCGAGAGGAGAAAGGAGGAGAAGGGATTGTAGCATGGCCATCCCCCCGGGAAGTGATTTCTCACTTTCTGTCTCTCTGTCTCTCTCTGTCTTTCTGGCAAGCACATGCGCCCTATAGCAAAAACCTCTCCAGAAAACAAAAAAAAAAAAAAAAAAAAAGGGAAAGAATGTTATAAAAGACATCATTAGATCACTTGACAAAAATGGATAGCAGATTCAAAAATGATTCAGATAGTTATTCCTTTTCTGGGTTTTTCAAGGAATTTATCAATTTCATCTTTGTTGTTCAATTTATGGGCATAGAATGGTTCATAGTAGTCTCTTGGCTTTCTTATTTTCTTAAGCTAGTTTATTTTGTCCATGAGAAAGAGAGAGAGAAGCATCCCCAACTGGGTCTTCATGTTGCAATCCACTCCCAGTCTCAGCCAGCCAAGATTACAGGCACACACATGCATGCCCAGTGTGTTTAAGGAAAGCTTAGAACATGAACCCAGGGTCTTTCCCATATGGGTCCAGTTGTATTATTATTGTGCCACTACCTGGCCCCATTTCTTGTCTTTTTAAATGCCTGTAAGATCTATAGTGATGTCCCCTCTTTCATGTCTGATATTTGTCATCTTTACTTTACCCTTTTTTTTTTTTTTTTTGACAGAGACAAGTAAATAGAAGCAAAAAAAAGAAGCAATTATTCCAGTTAGGGCTGCAGAACCAACTGGACCTTCCTTACTTCCATTGGCTTGCCAAGTTGTTCTGTGAGTCATTTCTTTTGAGGCTTCTGCTCCTAGCCCATAGCTCTTACATCCTTTGTGTGGCCTCACATGTAGTCTGACATGGAAGAGCCCAACTACAGAACCAGTGCTCTCATGACTTTTGTCCTCTGAGGCCAAACCAAATTTTTACAGTGTTTTCTTGCCCTTTATTCCCTGCTTTCCCCCTAAAAGAAAACACAGGTGGAGGGGACAAGATAATATATAACCCTGGGTGGTGGGAATGGTAAATGGCAAAGATGAGCTTCTTTCTGGAAACGGTTGGAAGGCTCAAATTACCTAGACATAGGAAGTTCTGAAGTCTCCATGGTAGGAAGAGAAAGTCAGGGAAATAATGTGATTACTGGCAATGACAATGTCCTCCACTTTACTATTCATTGTCCTTTGACTCTTATCTTCTTACTTATTAGAAGTAAGGATCATAAATCCCTAGAAACTGGAGAAGTAAGGATCATAAATCCCTAGTAACTGGGGCACCTCATTCTATCACCCTCCCCAAACTGCATGTCCAGGTGGTGGCAAAGGAAGGGAAATATATAAGCTCCCTTTCTTTTCTTTCTTTCTGCTTTAACCTCAAATGGCCTCATCTGTTAGTGCCATCCAGTGACAAAGTCATCAAGTAGTACTGGCTAAAACTTGATGAAGTTTTTTCTTTCTTTTCTTTTCTTTTTTGAGGGAGTTTTGCTATAGGGTGCTTGTGCTCACTGGAGGGACAGACAGAGACAGAGAGACAGAAAGTGAGAAATCAACCCCTCAAGGGGGGTATGACCATGCTGCAGTTCCTTCTTCTCCATCCTCCTCTGGAGATTTTGGGCATGCACAAGCTCTCAGCGTGAGTTTTAAGCTTCTGTGTCTGGAATTCGAACCATGGTCTACTACATGGAAGTCCAGTGATGTAACCATTTATCCATCTGCAGGTCCCGAAGCTTTTTCTTTACTATGAGGGGTCCTCAATACCAACACTTGCTTTGTGGGACTCGAGTTATCACCATGCAGACCTATGATCATTGAAATAGTGTCAGCTGTAGAGGAACCATAGGTTCCCATAGAAGTATCTCTTCCTTTTCTTTAGAGATGGGTTGTATCTTCTCCAATTTTGAGAAACCTATCCTTATCCTTAAAGTCCCTGAAAGAAATCATTCTGAAACATCAGTGCCAGGCTATGTCCCAAATGCAAACTGGAAAAATGCTGAGTCTTCTGATGCTAAAATCCATTTTCTGTTCACTATGCTAATATCTCATATTAAATACACATTAGGGTTTTTTTTGTTTTTATAGCACTTTCTTTCCTTCCTACAGTTGTTTTTGGGGGAGTAGATTATGTCAAACCTTTGCATCTGGCAAAGAAGGAAGAAGACAGAGACAGACTCTTCTGCCTCAAGGCCTCCACAAGGTGAGCCCCACTGGTTTTTGCAAAGTTTTCTGTTCTTAGGAGTATGTGAATGTTGGGACCAGCAGATGGCAAAATTGGTTACATTGCTGGACTTCCATGTAGTCGACTGTGGTTCAAGCTCTGGACCTGGTAGCTTACACCTCATGCTGGGCATGTGTGCACCCAAAATCCCAAGAGGAGAATGAAGGAGAAGTGATTATGGCATGGCCATCCCCCCCCAGGGGGTGATTTCTTGCTTCCTGTCTCTGTCTCTCTGTCTCTTCAGTGAGTGCATACAACCTATAGTAAAAATCTCTCAAAAGAAAAAAATAAAATAAAAAAGAGTAGTATGTGAATGTCTTGTTTCCCTGGCCACCTTCCTAGAGAACCAAAGTATGGGAAAAGTGTACACATCAAAGTGCTTGTTGCAAATAAATATCTCCTCTTTATTCCACATATAGAAACTGGCTTCCAGAACTGGGTGAGGAAAGTACTTTGACCTGGCCCTGCCTCTGTGTGGGCCATAAAACTGAAGGTCTAGATTCTGGTGGCCAGGCCTTTCTGCACTTAGGAATGAATAATCCAGAGTTCCAGTCGGTTCCAAATTAGGGAGTGGGAGAAACGACGTGGGGCAGTTCCTTGGTGAGGTGAATGTCAGCTTGGGGTAAGCTCTTCCAAGCAAGTTCTAAGATCCCGTACTGGGCAATGCCCATAGGAAGGATGGTACGCACATTATTCTGCTCAGGGAGGGGTACCACATGCTGGAACTCCGGAGGGCTTCTAGCAGTATGAGAACTACCACAAAACAGGTGGTATAAGAGCCGCTCCCCAGGAACTAGCTCTGTGGACTTTAGGGCCTCTTTGTAGGTGATCTCTTGGGGTTGAGGATCCTCTTTCAGTAGCAGCTCCTGTAGTAGCCTCTGGATCCGGGGGGACTTAAGCTGGTATAGGTCTACGATCCGGTAGAACTGTTCCATCCAAGCAGCTCTGTCTTTTGCATATCGCTGCTGCAGCATCCGCAAAACATGGTACAGTGCCACAAAGGTCTCCCATAAAGGCACCTCTTCCCTTTTTTTGGAGATGGGTTGTGTCTTCTTCTCCAATTTGGGTAATTTGGGAAACCTGCCCTTATCCTTAAAATCCCTGAGATCCTTTTGAAACATCAGTGCCACGGTTTGTTTTTCCACAGAGGCATGAGCACTGGGAAAAATGTCTCTTGTCACAGGATAAACGTGTTGCATCTCCATCTCTTTGAGAACAGAGGATATCTGTTGTGCCCGCCTACTTCTATACGGTTCTCCTAGGAGATGCCAATTCATAGCCTTTGGGTCAGGAATTCTCTTGGTACCTAAAGGGGACTTTAGTGTTGGGACATCCAAAGGTTTCAGCCAACTCTCTTTTTCCTTTCCTCTTATAGGAGGAATCACTTTCAAGTATTTTGGACTTATGGACTCATCAGGTTTTGAGATCCTTGTGCTTTGGGATTCCAGTGCCTGCCTGTGACGGTACGCAATAGCTTGAAGTTTGGCTATATGCAGCCACTCTAAGTTTCCCTTTGAGAAGTCTCTGAGGAGCTGACACAATCTGTGGAAACTCTCTCTGGAAAGCTGTTCTCCCGCTTCCATCCGTTCTAGCATATGGTGGAGCCACTCTACTTCTGAGAGGCTTACCTCTGGATATCGTTCCTCAGCCAGGATTTGAGATAGTGGTATCTCTACCTCATCTCTCATCAGAGATGGATGATGCTGTAAAAACCACGTCCACCTGGCACTTGGTAGTTTGTGTTGGAGTTTCTGAGCCTCCATGATCTTCCTAAATGTGTGAGGCATGAATGGGGTCTTTAAGTCCTGCTCTTGGGACTTCAAAACCGTATCGAAAACATGTAGAGGTATATACTTATATTCCTCTAACTGTTCTTCTTTAGCCACAAACCTTGTCTCTGATAATTTCCTGGGTGTCTTAAGTATTGTGGCCTCATCTTCCCAGGATAGTTGTTCCTCCAACACTGGCAGTGGTATTTTCTCTTCCATTTCTGGTGCTATTGATATCAGTTCCTTGGAAGGACTTTCCAGAACTCTTAGTTTTATACCACTGTCTTTGACCTGAGGGACTCTTTTTTCAATGGAAAGGACTGTTTTCTCTCTTAGGAGAAACTTACCTCTTTCTTCTTGCAACCTCAGAAGTTTTTCTCTTTTTAATATCTCTTTTTCCTTGTCTACCTCTTCTTCCAATGAGCTTCTCTCCTCCTCTTCCTCCTCCTCCTTCTCCTCATATTCTTCCTCCTCTTCCTTCTCACTCAAACTTTCCATCTCTTTGTCACTCACGCTTTCTTCTTTCTCCTCAAAAACTCCCTCTTCCTTCTCCTCCTCCATCTCCTTTTGCATCTTCTTTTTCCTCTTCTCTTCTTGCTCCTTTTCCTTCTCCTCCACCTCCTCTTGCACCTTTTTCTTCTTTTTCCTTCTCTTTTCTTCTTGCTCCTTTTCCTTCTCCTCCACCTCCTCTTGCACCTTTTTCTTCTTTTTCCTTCTCTTCTCTTCTTGCTTCTTTTCCTCTTCTTCCTCCAGCCCCTCTCCTTCTTTCATCTCCTCTTTTTCTTCCTCCTTCTCCCATTCTTCTTCCTTTTCCCATTCCTCTTCCTCCTCCTCTTCTTCCTCCTCTTCCTCCTCTTCTTCCTCTTCTCCCTCTTCTTCCTCTTCTTCCTCTTCTTCCTCCTCCTCTTCTTCCTCCTCTTCCTCTTCGAGTGAACTCTCTTCTACTTGATCTATCAGGCTTTCCATTAACTCAGAAAAGCTCTCTTCACTTTCCATTTCATCTACTTGACTGGAAAACTCTTCTTTTGATGTATCAATACTCTCTGGCGGTTTTCTCTTTCCTTGCCTTCGTTTAAGGAATGAAATGACCTCTTCTTCCTCTGTTGCTTCTTCCTCCTCTTCAGCCTGTATGAATGCTTGCTCTTCTCTGGCTAATCTGCTTTCTTCCTCTGACATTTTTCTCTCTTTTTTAATCATTCTTTTCATTTCCTTGGCCAGTTTTCTCTGCTTTTGGGCCAGTTCTTTCTCATCTTTGGTCATTTCCGATTGTTCCTTAGAAAGATCCCACTCTTTGAGATCAAGTAAATTCTCTTCCTTGTTCAATCTGCTCTCCTCAACAACGAGTGCCCTCTTCCTCTTTGTCATCTTTATTTCTTCTTGAATTAGTCTCCTTTCCTCACTGGCTAATTTTTGAAGTGCCCTTAAGACTTTGCTTGCTTTTTTTGGTTCCTTGAAAATGCCCTTCTTTTCCAAAGATAGCTTCCTCATTGCTCTGGCTAACTTCCTTTCTTCCTGGGCACATATTCTCTGACCTGTAGTAACCTCCAGATTTCCTTTGGCAATGTTCCTTTTCTCTGAGGCCAGTATCCTATCTTCATATGCCAGTACCTTCTCCTCTATTGCCAATTTCTTCTTCATTAGTTCTGTTTTGTCCTTAGATGCTTCTTTCTGTCTTAGGGTTTCTCGAGTCTCTCCTTTGAAGAGAGTTTTCTTTTCCTCAGCCAGTCTCATTTTCTCTTGGGCCAGTTTCTTCATTTCCATCTTCAATGCCTTTTCTTCCTTAGCAATATCTGACTCTTCTCTGATCAATTTCCTCTCTTGGAACATTGTCTTCTTCTTCTTAAATAATTTCATTTTTCCCTTGGCCAATTTCTCCTGTTTTTTAGCCAGTTGTTGTTCTATTTGGGCCAAACTTTCCTGTAGATAAGCCAGATGCTCCTTCTTCTGGGCCACTATCTCCTTTTCCTGATTCAATTTCTCCTCTACCTGATCCAGTTTCTTCTTATACATCTCCAGTTTCTCCTTTACTTGGACTAATTCCTGTCTGCTCTGATTGAGTTTTTCTTTGATGTAGAGGAGAGCCTCTTTTCTCTCAGCCATTTTTTCCTGCTCCTGAGCCAGATATTTTTTTTCCTGAGCCAGATTATCTTCCTTCTGGGCCAGGATCCTCTTCTTCTGTATAAGTTCTTCCTTGGCCTGGACTAGTTTTCTTCTTTCCTGGGCCAGTTTCTTCTTTTTCTCTATCAGTTTCTCCCGTTTTTGGGCCAGTCTTTGTTCTTCCTCGGGCGTTTTTTCCTTATCCTGGGCTAGTTTCTTCTCTTCTTGGTTGAGCAGCTCTTCTTCCAGGGCCAGTTTTTTCTCTTCCATAGCCAGCTTTTCCTCTTGACTGGCCAGTATCTTCTCTTGCTGAGCCAGGTCCTCCTTTTCCTCATGGAGTTTCTCCTCTTGAAGATCCAGTTCCTCTTTTTTCCAAGACAAATCCCTTATGTCCCACATCAGATTCTCCAATTCCTCAGCCATCTCTTGTTCTCGACATGCCAGATCTTGCTCTTTCTGGGTCAATTTTTCCAACTGCTTGGCAAATACCTTTTTTACCTCAGCCAATTTCCCCCCTTTATTTACTAATTTCTCTTCTTCTTGAGCTTCTTTCTCCATTTTCTTGGCCAATTTCTTCCATTTCTGAGTCAATTTCACTATTTCTTTGCCTAGCTGATCTTCTCTTTTGGCCAGTTTTCCCTCTTTCTGGGCGAATTCCCTCTCTGTCTGGGCCATTTCACCATCTCCCTGAACCATTTCCATACACGTTTGGGCCAGTTTTTCCTCTTCCTGGGCCAGTTTTCTCTCTTCTTGAGCAAGTTTTTCTTCTTGTTGTGCTAGTTTTCTCTTTTCTTTAGCTAGTTTTCTTTCAGCTCGGGCATGTTTCCTCTGTATCTTGGCCTGTTTATGTTCTTTCTGGATCTGCTCCTCCTCCTCCTCTTCCTCCTCTTCTTTTTCTTCTTGTTCTTCTTCTTCTTGTTCTTCTTCTTCTTTTCCTTCTCCTTCTTCTTCTTCCTCTTCCTCTTCTGCTCCTCCTCCTCCTCTTCCTCCTCTTCTTCTTTTTCTTCTTGTTGTTCTTCTTCTTGTTCTTCTTCTTCTTGTTCTTCTTCTTCTTTTCCTTCTCCTTCTTCTTCTTCCCTCTCCCAAGGTATTGCATCCACTGGAGTCAGTTCTTCCTTATCCATGTGCCTGGATGTCAATATATCTTCCCAGAGCTGTTTCCACTCATCCCATTTCAGTTTCCCCTCATCATCCTCCAATGTTTTCTTATCTGGGAGTAACTTCTCTCCATGCTGGCATAGTGCCTCCTCTTTCTGAAAATGGCTCCTGTCCCAAGCTTGCTTCCATTCATTCCAGGATACCTTTCTCTCATTATTAGCCTGTTTCCACTGGTCCCAGGACCTCTTCCACTCCTCCCAAGACAACTTCCTCTCAACCACATCTGGTCTTTCTTTTTGCTCCTCCTCCAGGTTGACTATTTCTTCCTCTTTCTCACTCATCTCTCTCTCTTCTTTGGTCACATCCCTCTCTTTTATATCCACTTTTTCCTCTGGCTGCACTGCTTTCCTCTCTTGCTTAGACACCTTTTTAAAGGATTTCTTTTCTTCTTTCTTAGATTTTTGTTTTCCCTTGGCTAAGTCGCCTGGTTCTAAAATAGTACCTTTCTTTTTCTTGCCCTTTTTTGGAATCACCTGGGTTTCCTCCAAGTCCTGAACATCCTCAGCTCCTTTTTGCACTTGCTCTTTCTCCTGTGGTAGCTCTTCTTCATCTGTGATCACTATGTCCTTTCTAGTGATTTCTTCCTGTATAAAAACTGGTTTCTCCTCTGACCAGGCTACATCCCAGTCAAGGTCTTCAAACAGAACTTTTTTCTCTTCCTTCAGCAGAGGACAGATCTCCCGAAAGAGTTCCCAGCTCGGGCGCCTATCTACCAGCATCTCCTGAGCCAAAGTCACTAGCTCAATGTTTAGAGCTTCTGACATTTCTGTTTGAGAACCAGATATCCTCAGGGTCAGAAGACGACATAGATCATCCCGCCATGATGAACCATCTCCAGGGGTAGTCCTGTGGCCAGGCACTCCAAAGGCACCCCGCCCACGAGTTTTAACTTTTTTAATCATTGGTTCTCCTGTTACAGAAGGTGGAGGTTCCTCAGTTATAACTTCGGCTTCTTTTTTTTTCTTCTTGTGCCCCTTTACAGGTTTCTGAGGTGTTGCTTTCTTGCCTCTCTTATCATGCATTTTTCTCAGCATCTTCATGGTCAACACAATTTGATCCTTTGAGACCTCTATCTCTTTAGGTTCAAGATCTTTTGAGACTCTTACTGTACTGGTGACTGAAGACTTTCTAGAATAGACAAGTGTATCCTCCGTTTCAATTGGTACAGCTTCACTCTGATCAATCTCACCCTCTAAGGGAACTGGCTCTGTGCTAATCTGTTTAGAGTCTCCCTCTTTGATCTTCTTTAGACCTCGCAACCATTTTCGGGCTAGAAGAAAAATCAGGAGATAGAGATATAGAAAGCATGGGAGGTTAAGTGAAACCCTTCCCAATATTTGGTGTGAGCTAAGAGGAACTGCCATAAAAGAAGTAGCAACGGATAAGGGTGAGGTGCTTTTTTGGTTTTGGTTTGATTTTTTGTTTTGTTTTGTTTTGTTTCTTTTTTTTTTTTTCTTTTTTTTTTTTTTTTGGGAGTTTTTTGGAGGTTAAGTGAAACCCTTCCCAATATTTGGTGTGAGCTAAGAGGAACTGCCATAAAAGAAGTAGCAACGGATAAGGGTGAGGTGCTTTTTTGGTTTTGGTTTGATTTTTTGTTTTGTTTTGTTTTGTTTCTTTTTTCTTTTTCTTTTTCTTTTTTTTTTTTGGAGGTTTTTGCTATAGGGCACGTGTGCTCACTAGAAAGAGATAAAGAGCCATAAAGTGAGAAATCACCCCCCTAGGGGGGTGGCCACACCGCAATCCCTTCTCCTCCATTCTCCTCTTGGGATCTTGGGCATGCACACAAACATGCCTGGTGTAAGTTTAAGCCACCAGGTCCAGAACTCAAACCGCAGTCAACTACATGGGAATCTAGCGACATAGTCATTACTCCAACTGCTGGTCCCTTGTTTTTGTTTTTTTAATCAAAATTTCCTTGCTTCATTTGATGCCTCTCACCCCCAACCAAATCAGAGAGATGGGCCTTGCAATCTTCCTGAGTTTGGGTGGCTCCTTCTAAAAGAATTTTCTTCTATGACATAAATCTTTCTACTTATCTCTCCACCTACTGTCTCTTGACTCTAGCCCTAATTATCCTGCCTCTTGGGGACCCTCAGTCTTGGACTATATCATTCCATACATACCATGCTTTTTTCCTCCTGTTCGGCCCCGTTTTTGGCCTTTGCTGGGTTTGGTGGCCACTTCATATTCTTCAAGAGGTTGTTCAGAAAGGGACTGGGTTTTGGAATCCCTTGGGACATATAAAGAAAAAGCAGGCTTTTCGTCTCCTTCTGACAAGGTCAGGTTTTCATTCAATCTCTGCTCCACTTGAGTGTAAAGGATCTGTAGATCTGTGGGCCTCATTCCTAGGAGATGGTCCAGGGATTCCTCCCCAATCATCTCCTGCCTATAAAAGTCAAAGAGGAAGGACTATGCTGAATCAAGCATAAGGGAGAGAATGGGTAGGAAAGAACTGCTGTGGAACAGGCAAAGGGTTAAGCAAAACAGCCAAGATGAACAGTGTATATAGAGATAAATGCTGGCCAAGAAGAAAGAAAAGGGTCTAGGAAGCCAAGATAGTAATAAATGGGCCTGTATGGGCTTGCAAGGGTGGGAGAAAAGCATAAAAAGTGGAACTTGAAGATGTAGGGAACAGATAGAAACAGGCAAAGAATTAGAGAAGGGGATGAGCAGTCAGAGGATTGTCGAATACAGTCTAGGAATAGAAAAGGCTATGAAAGAGAAGAAAGGTCAAGGAGCGCTACTAAGTAAAGATGAGGTAGTAAAGGAAGAGAAGGGAAAATGGGTAAAGAGAAGAAAATTAGAAGCTGGTAAAGAATTGAGGAACAACTTGCTGCATAAAAAACTTACTGGATCTCCCGGAAAATATCTCGTTTCTGGATCAAGTTTAAGAGTGAGGTCTTAGAGTGGATTCCAGTATCAGCCATGAGACTCAGGGCCTTATTCCTCACTCTTTGGTCTTTGTCCATTAATCCTTGGGCCAAAGGCATGGCAAAGAGATGAGTAATCATTCCTAGACGCTTCAGCCCTTCCCAGGCTAGTTCTCGGATCAGTGGGTTGGAATTGGTTGTATCATCCAGCAAGCGATGGGCTGTCTCAGCGCGCAGGGCTGGAGATACCTGATAAGAGGCAAAAATTTGTCCTAGTGCACCAATACAACATTGGTACTTCAAGGGAGGAGCATGGATCATAATATTGAGGATTGTCTCAATCAAGCTATTAATAGTTATTTCACTCATCTTCCTTCCCAGCCAGTTGCGGTTTGTTGTATTTGTAAGGACACTATAAGTTATATCCTTGGACAGTCTCATTTCTATAAAGTGTTCATCCTCCTTCTGTTCTCGATGTTCTACTTCACTCAAGGCTCTTGTCCTACTGTGCCAGAAGAAGAACTGCTGAAAATTATCCCATTCCAGAGCCCGCTGGGGTGGGTGCAGGTTGCAATGTAGGTATATAGGGCTGCCCTCTGGCCAAAGACGGGCACGAATCACTGAGTTGGGTATGTAGCAATCAGGGGCAAAAAACCATTCTCGCCCATGACCAAAATAGCAACGCAATATCTGATAGGGGTTGAGTCCATCCCAGTTAGTCAGCTGTAGCTGGGGAGGAACCACGTAACTTGGATACTGACGTTTTTTCTTCTGTATCTTATCGGTTTCATCTCCCAGGAAAATGTCACGTATGGGGGTACCCAGTATCACAGGGTTCCCTTCCTCATCTTCTTCTATAACATGTGGCACAGAGTGGTCAAAGGCAATGGCCCGCTTATTAATAAGTTTCTCCAGACCCACTAATTGCTGTTTCCCTTGTCCAAGGTAGACATATTTGGGAACAAACATTGTCTCAAAGGAGAAGAAGAAGCCTGGTGTAAAAGGTTTAGGGACTTCTAGTACTTCGTCTGCTATGCTCATAAAGGAAAGGCGAGCCAGCAGGGGTGGGGGAAGGAGCTTTAAACAGGAGACCAGATAAAGACTCTGGTTGAAAGTCACAAGTAGGTCACCCCGATCATTTGCAAAGCAGAGCGGGCCAAAGTGCAATGATGAGTCCAGCATGGCTATGAGTCTACCATGGAAGTCCCAGAGCCGAACAGAGCCATCAATAGCACCTGTGACAAAAAGATTCAAAGACAGGCAGACATCAAAGGATGTGATGGCACACTGGTGCAGGGGCAATGACTCTATATACTTGGAGCCTTGTGTCATAGAGGTCAGAAAATCATGGAACTTCCAGAGACGCAGGCAATTAGTGTCCGTGATGGCACTCACGGACTTGGGTAAGAGTATCAGGTGTTTCAGGTGACAGCTGCTGAGAATACTGGCAAGAGGCCGTAGACGTACTCTCACCCCCTCAAACACAGCTTCTGACAGGCGTACATAGTCATCCATCCCGTAGGAACAGAGAAAAGAGTTTTCTCGGCTACCAAAAAGCCCTCCAGGCAGTGTAGAGAGTGCCAGTACAGCCCCAAAGTGCACAAGTGTCTCTATTCGGGCACAGCTGTGTTGAGAAAGCACTCTTATGATGCCACTCTGGTGCCCAGAGAACATCAGTCCTTCTAGACCCCGACCCAGGTGGAAATGCCCATAAGCGAGGCACTGTACAAAGTCCTGAGAATCTGGCGAGGTGCATATGAGATACTTGGCTGGGCAAGGAGAGCGGGTTGTGTCATATACCATCACTTCTGAACTGCCTGTTGCCACAAAGAGCTCCTCTTTAACTGGGTCATAGGCCCAATCCACAGCCTGGTCCAGGATTGAGAAAGGCCAGGTGATGATCAGAAGATTCCCTGTTATCGGGGACACAAAGTGTAACAAGCCATCCTCGCTAGCGCACAGGATCCGGAACCAGTTATCTCCACAGCGGATCCGACGCACATGCTGGGGAGCAGAACCACAGACGTTGAAGAGGCTATAGAAGCAGGGCAGACGGCGTAAGGAAAAGCTATGAATAGTTTGGCAGAAGAAAGTTATGTTGTCAATGAACTCAAGTCGGTAGAGTTCCTCTCCCAGTTCCAGCCGTCGAAGCAGGTTCCCTGAAGTTAGGTTCCACTCCTTGATTAAGCCTTCCCTGCCAGCTGTTAGCAGGGTGTGGGCCTCTGGCCGACTGCGGATACATAGAACTGTTAAGGAGTGGCCCTTGAAAGAGTGGAGGGGCTGGCCCCGATTGAGGCTCCAAACCTGGATTTCCCCAGTTCCATTTCCAGCATAGAGAAAGCCCTGATCAAAACAAGTAAAACAGCAGGTGATAGAGGAGCCGCTGATGGTAGAAATGAATCTCTTCACCTCGGCCAGCTGGCCCTGGCCCTGACGCTCAAGAACCCTCACCACAGTCTCGCACAAGGCTAGGAGGGAGCCATTGGGACCATTCACTATAATGTCCTGGACAAGCTCATCACCAGACATGGAAACCATGTGGGCCATTTGGAGGCCCTTGCCATTTCGCTCAATGACCCAGGTGACCACTGCCCCAAGGAGGCCAGACAGGAGCATCTTCATTTCTGGGTCATAGCAGAGGCAGCTGATGTGGAAGCGGCACGGCACTACACCCAGGGGTTTGAAAGCCCGAAAGTGGTCCCCAAAGAGCCTCAGAAACAGGTCACCACAGTAGGTCACGAGGATATGAAAGGAACCTGTGTGGACCATAGACTGGATGGGTGGCAGTCGCTCAGACATGGAGAATACTCTCTTCTCAACCATGTCCTCAGTTTTGCTCTTCATCCACACTACAGCCTGGAAGGAAATAAGATGGAAATTATTTAGTAAAGGTAGTAGAGGAAGAAAGCAGAGACTATTCAGCTAGTTTTTTCCTGAGGAGGAATTAGATGACTTTAGTGTGATGTTACTCTGTGGTGATAGGAGTTGAAAATATAGTAGACATGGGAAGTCAAGGACTTTTCCCAAACCGGGGCCTACTTTAGGAAAGCCATGAAGCCTATCAACATGGAAGCTGTAATTGGAGAAAAGATGAGGAATCCTCTTTGTCCATCCAGCCTGAGAACATGGTTCCTGAAGAGAATGAGCTATACATGGGGGAGAAAGGCAGTTTTACCTGTATTTCTTTTGTGATTGGTGTCACCCACGAGAGGGAGGCGAAGAAGTAGGCATCACTGAAGTAATAGCATATAAGCGGCATATTTTGAGGATAGCGTGACTCTTTGAACAGTATTTGGGACCGGTCACTCAGCACAACTAGATCACTTTTTGGATCCTCTGCAGTTTGCTGGGGAGAGGCATGAGATAAGCTAAGAAGCCAGGGAATACATTCACTAAATATATTTTCATACAAGTTACAGCTGAAGCAGTTCTCAAAGCCATGCCTCCTACCCCAAGGACCACTTCTGTTACAGCCGCATGTGCATATATTATTGTCACTTACAGGATATCTTCACTCACAAGCATGTGACAAGTTTCCCAACACATGAGAGAATCAGATTTTCTAGGGCAAATTTTATAGTGTGAGTGCGGGGAAATGATGTTCTTCCCAACATGCAGTTCACCACATCTGTCTTCTGACACTTTCCCTGTGTCTACAAGGTACATGTATGATAAGACACACATCTAACAGATTACCCAGGCAAGCATATCACCTTATACCCACATACAAGGGGTTGTAAACATTTTCATAAAAAATGTGTATTATGGGAGCTGGCAGGTTGTGTGGTGGTTAAGACCCTAGACTTCCACATGACTGACTGCAGTTTGAGTCCTGGACCTGGCAGCTTGCTTTCTTACTTTCTCTCCTTTACTCTCTATCTCTGGTCAAACTAAGAAATAATAATAAATAAATAAAATCATTCTTTAAAAAGATTTATTTACTTATTCAACTTGACCAGAGAGAGACAGAGCGAGTGAGAGAGAGAGAAAGTGAAAAACCAAGCCACCAGGTCTAGGACTCGAATTGGGGTCATGTGGGCGTCTAGTGCCCTTAACCACCACTCCACCTGCTGGCCCCAAAATAAAATAATTCTTAAAAACAAACAAACAAACAAAAACAAAGAAAATGTGTATTATGAAAAAATTAAACATGGCTTTTTGCACCAAAATAAACTTGTACTTTAATTCCATTTTCCATGAACTTTTTGAGGTCCCCTAAATAATAGCATAGGATGTCCTAGAATCCTGTAAGTGCCACTGACTTTAATAACATAAAAGTTTAAAGTTATACTAAATAGGGACCAGAAGATGGTGTAATGGTTATGTTGCTGGACTCCTACGTAGTCAACCACGGTTTGAGTCCAAGATCTGGCAGCTTAAAACTCATGCTTGACATGTGTGTGTGCCCAAGATCCCAAGAGGAGAATGGAGGAGAAGGGATTGCAGCATGGCCATCTCCCACAGTAGGTGATTTCTCACTTTCTGTCTCTTTGTCTCTGTCTTTCCAGCAAGCGCATGTGTCCTAGACCAAAAGTTACACTAAATAAAACTTTGAGAACACCCTATCTGGCCTTCAACTTTGACAGAAGGATCGCATATAAACAACCTATCTTGTCCCATAGCGATAGAACATGTGATGTGAAACATATATATGAGATCTTCTTACACAGAGCCAATATGGACACAACTGAGGTTGGCAAATGTTCTTTCTGGTGCTTTTCCCTTCTTTTTTAGAAAATCTTTTTTCCTAAAGGGTTGGTTCCTCTGACAATGCTTCAAAGTATTTAAGGGGGTCTTATAGATTCAAAGAGGTCTATAGATTCATTTGGTAACTGACAGCTCGTTTCCAAGACTAAGATAACAATTGTCATGGTCCACCCCACTTGCTCCTGTTTTCATGGTCAATCTATGACTCTTCTGAAGTGTTCACTGTGTTAAGGTAGACAGAGGCCAGCCAATAACATGCCTAAGTCCTATGTATACATTACCTTGCTTTTATTTATGGTATCACTGATGAGGTATTTGAAATCCTTCCATACGGGAATGAGTCTGGGGGAAGACATCACCTAGATTATCTCCTGGTCCTCGTCAGGGCTGTTGCTTTAAAAACTGTAGGAATAATAAATAAATAAATAATAAAAAAGAATAGCTTAACCACTGCTACTTTTCTTTTTAAGAATTATTTAATTTAATTTATTATTATTATTATTTGAATTTGACCAGAGAGGGACAGAAAAAGAGAGAGGGAAAATGAGAAAGCAAGCTATCAGGTCCATGGTTGGCCATGGGGGCAGCACCTTAACCACCACACCGTCTGCCAGCCCCAGCCATCACTGCTACTTTTTGAGGAGCTAGGAATCGTGAACCATGAACTCATGCTTATTGAACACTTTCTAGACATCAGGAACTATGAACAAGACATCTTCTCATTTCATACAGCCCAGTGAGGTAGGTAATTTTCAGGTATATTAAAGCTTGGAGAGGGTAAATAAAGGAGTTGAGAGGTTGAATTTTAGCATTTTCCATCATAACCCAGTAGGATATTATGTGTGAGGAAAGCAGAGAACCCTAGAGAGTGACTTTCTGGTCAGAAAGTCACTCTTTCGTTTACCCTTACAGCCAAATGAAAATTTAGGGCCGAATGGCAGCACAGGGAAGGTTCTGAGTTCATATCCACAGGCCTCCCTGAATACTCTGGGCATGTGCATGTCCATGATCCAGAGCTGGCTGAGGCTGGGAGTGGATGTGGTATCAAGACCTTGTTGGGGTGCTGTCTCTCTGTCTTTCTCTGTATACCTCTTGCTTATGGAAGGAATAAAGAAATAAACAAAAAAAGTTCTTTGCTGGCTGTTCTGTGTTAAGAGAGCATCAAGGGGCTAAGTGGTTAAGATGCTGGACTCCCATATGGCAGACCGCAGTTTGAGTATGGGCCTGGAAGCTTGAAAATCACACCAGGCGTGTGTGTGTAGGTGACCAAATCCTGCCAGAAGAACCTGGAGGAGAAGGAATCGCGGCACAGCCAAACTCCCAATGGAGATTTCTCACTTGCCCTCTCTCCGTCTCTCTCTGGCAAGTGCACACACCATACGGGAAAGCCCTAGCAGGGAAAACCCTCCCTCAGGCCAGCAGGTAGCAAGGAAGTTAAGGCACTGGATCCCACAAGGCCAACTGTGTGGTTCAAGTCCCAGATGTGGCAGCTCGAAAATCATGCTGGGGCATCTGTGTGCACGCCCAAGATCCCGAAAAGAGAATGGAGAAGAAGGGATTGTGGCCAGGCCATTGCACTCCCCTGGGAGGGGGTAACTTCTCTCATTTTCTTTTTTTTCTCTCTCTCTCTCTCTCTCTCTGGTGAGTGCACATGCCGTATACCAGAACTAAAATAAATATATAACATCCTTCTTTCAGGAAGTCTGTCAGTATTGTTATGACAATACACCTGTTTTCTCTCATTTGCAAAATGAAAATCCATCTTGCCTACTTCATAGAATTGTTAAAAAGATTAAATAGGATTATTCATGTGAAAGTACATTTAAATATACTCTGAAGCAACAAACAATTGCAATTGCTGTTTTTAAACTGGTTCTCAGGCAGGTAATCACTGTTTTCTCCCAGCCCATACTTAGATCAATTTATAGTCTGGCCAGCAGAGGGCAATAGAGGCCAACCTTGCCTACCAGATGAAGGAAAACTTCATCACTTTAGAGAAATGTTTCCCAGAGTGTGGTCCTCAGGCCAGCATCAGTAGCATCTGGAAGAGTGTTAGAAATTCAGATTATTGGAACCAGCAGTTAGCATAATGGCTATGTCACTGAACTCCCATGTAGTCGACCGTGGTTCGAGTCCCGGACCCGATGGCTTGAACTCACGCCAGGTAGTGTGCGTGCATGCCCAAGATCCCGAGAGGAGAATGGAGGAGAAGGGATTGCGGCATGGCCATCCCCCTGGGGGCTGATTTCTCGCTTTCTGTCTCTCTGTCTCTGTCTGTCTGGCGAGCGCACGCGCCCTGTAGCTAAAACCTCTTATTAAAAAAAAAAAAAAAAGAATCCTGAGAGGGCGATATCCTCCTCTCTGTCATGCATATGAGAAACATAAATTGAGAGAGAAAAGGGACACGTTGAAGACAACACAGGGCAGATTCAAGACTAAGATTTAATCCATAACTCGGGATTCTTCTATTATCTCACAGAAGGAAGAGGTTCTGCCAACCGATGGCAGAAAGGAAGCATTCTGACCCACAGATCCACCCACAATGGGCACTGGATACTGGCTGTCAGACATCAGCACCCGCTCTGTGTCTTCCCACTCTCCCCAGGCTGCAGGCCACCCTCCTGTGATCTCTCTCTCTGTTCTGTTCCTTTTCATCCCTGCATTTGTTGCTCACTGGGACTGCCACTGAGGAGCCCGTGTGATCAGCATCAGATCTCTGCACATCAGTGCAGATGCCCCGTAGGCCAAACTCCATGGCCTAGATTTACCCACTGGCTTCTTGGGGAAGCCCCAGAGAGCTGCTGTAACGATCGTCGCCACCAAGACCCTCTTTTGTTGAGCAGCCAACAAAAAGCAAGTGGTTGAGACCCTTCAGGGAAACATTTTGAAGGGGTTAGTGAAAAAGAACTTCAAACCTCAAACCACTATGTTGATGTTTTTGCCACTCTCTCCCACCCCATAGACCAGTTTCCTCAGGTTTCCCTAAGAGGAAGCCTCTCCGAAAATCTTCTACGTTTATCTTCTTAGTATCAGTACCTGTCCAAATCTGGGGTGAGATGTCTTTTTTTTTTTTTTTTTTTTCACACAACAATCCCTTCTCTTTCTTTCTCCTCTCAGGATCTTGGGCACACACACACACATGCCCAGCGGTGAGTTTAAGCCACTAGGTCTGAGACTTGAACCGCAGTCAACTACATGGGAGTTCAGTGACATAGCCATTACACTAACTGCTGGTCCCTTGAGGTAGTTTTAATTTTTTCCTTTTTTTTTTGAGAGAGGTTTTTGCTATAGGGCTCGTGCACTCGCCAGAAAGACAGAGAGAGACAGAGAGACAGAAAACAAGAAATCACTCCCCCGGGGGGATGGTCACGCCGCAATCCCTTCTCCTCCATTCTCCTCCTGGGATCTTGGGCACATACGCATACGTGCCTGGCGTGAGTTTAAGCCACCTGGTCTGGGACTCGAACCTCAGTCGACTACATGTGAGTCCAGCAACATAGCCATTACGCTAGCTGCTGATCCCGATGTTCTTGTCCGTTTATTATCTTGATAACCCAAAGATAATCTAATGAGAATAAAAATCCTGTGGCCACTTTGGGGGAGAGGATATTTGGGGCCAACAGATGTTCTGTTCTGCTGACCAGAGACAAACCAAGCCTGTGATGAGGTACTTACATTGAGACTATACATTTCTTAGTTTCAGTCTACTCCAAGGTACAGTGCTTTTGGGAAGGCAAATATTCCAAGATTCTGCCTTGTAAAAATGAGAGCAGGCTCCCTGGGACACTGTCAGGTCCCTGGCCTCCCCAGCAAGGGTCCCTTGCTGGCTCCATGTGCTCTGTTACACGTGTGTGAGGGGACGCAGCCAGTGTTCTTGCTCCACAGAACTTACAGCTCAGCGGGGAAGGCAGATATCAAAGAACAGTCATGAAATTTATTATAGTGGGGAATTCTCTGAATTTTCCTAAACTTTTCATTTTCTCTAACTTATATTATAATAGCATTTTTTTTAAGAGAGAGATTTTTTGCTTTAGGGCGTGTACTTGCCAGAGAGACAGAAAGCAAGAAATCACGACCTCCCCACTGGGCCATGCCACAATCCCTTCTCCATTCTCTTCTTGGGATCTTGGGCATGCATGCACACACACACCTGGCATGAGTCTCAAGCTGCCTGTTCTGGGACTGGAGCCGTGGTCAACCATATGGGATTCCAGCAATGTAACTATTACACCATCTCTGGTCCCCTAGCAATTCAATTTTAAGAAGGAAAAATATAGAGGCAGCATGTGGTACAGTGGTTAAGGTACTAGACTCCCACATGGTTGACTGCAATTCGAGTCCTGGACTCAGAGGCTTGAAACTCATACCAGGCACATGTGTGTGTGTGTGTGTATGTGCCCAATATTCCAAGAGGAGAATGGAGGAAAAGGGACTGCAGTGTGGCCATCCCCCACCCCCGCAGGGTGATTTCCCACTCTCTCTCTCTCTCTGTTCAGTGCATGTGCCCTATAGCAAAAAAAGTACAAAAAAGAAGAAGGAAAAATACAAAGGGCTATAAGTACAGATAACAAGGAGACTGGACCACCCAAAAGAAGGGCAATGTGCTCACTTTGAGGTAGGGGCTTGCATGGATTATAAGGCCTTGCAGGTGGGCCTCACTTTGGAGGATAGGAGGCAGAAAGTTCAACTGGCATCAGAAGGGCCTGATTAGCTGATCGTAAAATCAAAAGGACAATCTTGGTGATAAGGAGCTCATTTATTCTCAGGGTCTGAAAGTGCTACTCTGGTCTTTAAGTGACTTCCAGTCTAGAGCTGAGGTTGGAACGCACCTAACTTTTTGTAAGGAAAGAAACAATTTTCTAGGCTGACAAACATATATTCACAGGGTGGGCCAGTTTCTTTTATCTTTTTTTCTTTAGCTTTTTGTCATAGGGCACATGTGCTTGCCAGAGAGGAGACAGATAACAGAGAGAGGGATCGTGAAAAATCACCCCCTAGTGGGAATGGCCACGCACAATCCCTTCTTTTCGATATTGCTCTCTGGATCTTGGGGACACATGAACGTATGCCTGGTGTGATTTTTAAGCCACTGGGTCTGGGATATGAGCCACAGTCAGCCACTTGGGAATCTACTCACCTATGGGCCCCTGGGTCAGTTTCTATTGAGTGGAAGAGTTACCCTGGATCCCTGGGAGTAATACCAGTATCTAGGTTGATTAGGTTATAAAGTACTAACCGGGCGTTTTAAATATATTTTAATTCTTACAATGACTCTTTGACTTAGCTATTACACTCTCTTTAATTAAACCATTTAAAAACATGGACATGGTGGGAACCAGCAGTTAGCATAATGGCTATGTCGCTGGACTCCCACGTAGTTGACTGCGGTTCGCGTCCCGGACCCGGTGGCTTAAAACTCAACGCCAGGTGCATGCGCGTGCGTGCCCAAGATCCTGAGAGAAGAATGGAGGAGAAGGGATTGTGGTGTGACCATCTCCCCTGGGGGGTGATTTCTCGCTTTCTGTCTCTGTCTGTCTGGCAAGCACACACGCCCTATAGCAAAAACCTCTACAAAAACAAAAACAAAAAAATACATGGACATGGTAAAAATATTCAAAATATCCTAAGGGGCATAAGGAAAATAACATCACTTTTTCTCATCTGACTATCTGTTCTTGTTTTCCCTTCAGAGAGATAACCCTGGTTGTGCCTTTGCTATGTCTAAAGGTGTTCCATTCATATATACATGCGCATGTTTACAACATACAGTTGTGCACATTTTTATCTCTTAATATATCTTCGAGATGGGACCTGCAGATGGCATAATGGTTACGTCTCTGTACTCCCACGCGGTTGATGGCAGTTCAAGTCCCAGACCCACAGTGGCTTAAAAATTCGTGCTGGACATGTGTGTGTTCATGCCCAAAATCTCGAGAGGAGAATGGAGGAGAAGGGATTGCAGTGTGGCCATCCCCTCCTGGGGGTATTTCTCGCTTTCTGTCTCTGTCTCTCCAGTGAGTGCACATGCAAAAATCTCTCAAATTAATATACATATATATTAATTTATACGCACACACACATATATTCAAGATGAACTCATATTAATACATACACCTTTACCCCACTTTTTGACAGTTGCTAGCTGCAGAGTATTGCGTTGTGTGGCTGAACTATCATTTACTTATCCAAATTTCTCTTATGGACTCTAGATAGTTTCCAACCTTTTACTACTTCATTCAGACCATGCTAGAGATGAATATCGCTGTTAATGCCTCATAGAATTTTAATTTTATTAAACATGAATTGTAAAACTGAAGCGATGAAAATATTTTTTCCAGTAAACTATGGTTTGGATATATTTAGGTTAAATAAACTATTAAAATTCATTTTACCTGCTTATGCAAAACTCAGATTTGCACCTGTAGTTTGCATTATATTCCTTTAAAAAATTATTGCTAGAGGGCATGTGTGCTTATTAGAGAGAAAGAGAGAGAGAGCAAGCATACCCTCCAATGGGGCCTGGTCATGCTACAATCCTTTTTTCTCTTTTTCTCCATCAGGATTTTGGACATGCTTTGATCCAAAATGTTTTTCAAGCTGCAGGGACTGGCCATGTATATAGTCTGACTCCCAATGCACAGCACTTAACCGCTGCACTAACACTGGTCCCGCGTTACGTTTCTGTTGCTATTAGGTACTACGGCTCTAGATTGTCACTGTCTGGTGGTGGCCTGATAACCCTACTGGACTGTGTGCTCAGTCGGGGTAGGAACTCAGTATGTCTGGATTTCTCCTTTATCCTCGTTATCACCCAACCTGGCACGGAGTAGGTGCTTACTCCATTTTTGTTGAATGAGTGTCAGGAAAAAATATTATATATGCTTTCCAGCTACGAGTCTTACTGAGCATAGTCTTGGAAGGCAGGATGAGGTGGGGAGGGTACTAGGGCTTTCTGACCAGAAGGCTTTTGCAACTCTAGTCAATTCCCACAGTAACTATTATGGAGTAGGAGTGGCAATATTCCTTGGTCCTCGCAGGTGTACTAAACTTGGACCAAACTTCCCAGGCTGTAGGTACAGGGTAAACACTAGTTACCCTCAGAATGCGTGCTCAGCAAATGAATGGAAGATAACAAGGCCTCCGGGGAGGCTCTCTGGGCCGTGGTGCTGTGGCTCGGTCGTAGGTAGAGTTCTGGCTTAGGCCTGGGAGAGACGACCAGACTCAGGTCGCACTCCACTCCAGCTTCTCGACTGGCAGCCAGGAGCTAAAGAGAGGGCGTGTCCACCTGTTTAAGGCAGAGGGCGCGCCTGTTACCTGAAAAAGGACTCCTGACCAGGGACGCGTACCGCGTGTGTGGCGGTACCTAGGAGCTCCTGTAAGAAGAGACCTAAAGGGAGCGCCTGAACAGCTACGTTGCGGATGCAGGGGAAGAACCCGGCCAGCAGGGCGGTTAGCCTCCCAACCCCGCGCCCAGCGGACTGATCGAGGCGAGAGTAGTGAGCGCGCATGCACACTGGCGCGTGCCCGGCGCTAGAACCCGCGCAAGTGTGGGGGGGGGGGGCGCAAGTCCTCCCCGCGGGGGCCCGCGGCAATTTAGGCCGGAGTTGTCCGGCTAGCGCGCCTGCGCGAGCGCGCATCGACGCCCTCCTCCACCGCCCCCTCGGTTGGGGGTCTAGCGCACTGCTCAGCTTCCCCTGCCTTTCCCGAGGCTCGCGCCTTCGGGGTAAGCGGCTCGCCCCTACGGAGGGAGGGAGGATCCGCCGAATGACAGGAGGAAGAGGGCTGGGCTGGGAGAAATAAGGAAAAACTGCCCTAGCGGAGTGAGAAGCCCAGCTTCCAGGCTGGAGTCTGCAGGGGACACGCCTCCACCCTCACACCCCTCGGGGCTGCGGAAGTGCTCTGGAGACCATCGGCGCTGAGGCGACGAGTGGACTACCGTTCCCAGCAGGCGGCTCGGTGTGCGCCTACGACTCCCGGCAGCACCTGCGCGCCAGGCTCTTTTCAGTTCGCTGCTGCCTAGGGCGAACTACAGTTCCCAGGAGGCCTCGCGCGAAGCGGCTTGGAAGTGGGCAGTCTGGAAGTCACTCGGGCCACCGGAGCTGGCGGCGTCTCCAGCGAGCGGCGCGGAGCCGGACTCCGCGGTCGTGGGGCCCGTGGGGCTGGCAGACGGGACTCCTAGGTATGTGGTTTCGGGTGCAGGAGAGGCCTCGTGCAAGGGAGGCGGGGAATCGGGGGCTGCTCGGACCCTGAGGGTCAGCGCGGGCGAGCGACCGGGCGGACGGCCGGGTGTGGGCACCGGCTGTGGGGGGCGGCGGCGCCGGGACTCGCGCCCTCCGGACCCATTCGGACTCGTGTCCGCATGGCTCAACTTTCCAGACGTGCAACCGGCGCTGTGGGGAAGAGCTTGGGAGTCCGGGAGAGATGGTTTGCGTCCCGGCTCTGCCACTTGGGAGCTACTATCTGGGGAAACGGCGCCGAACCTGAATTTCCCCTTCGGTAAAACGGGGAAGGATAGTGTCTGTCTTTTGCCATGGGTTTTGTTGAGATGCAGAGATCCGGCGAAAACAGCATTTGGTACCGAGAAGGCACTTACTACGTGTTTGCGTTATGGTTAGGTCCCCAAGAAATGAGGCGAAGGCATTATCGATCGCGTAGGCTGACGGTTAGTTGAGCGTGTGCATGTAAAGAGCTGAGTCCATACTTAGCACTCAGTGGAGGGTAGATGCTCTTAACTGAGATCATTTTGTTAAGAGCTTTGGTTTGAGACCCAATTTCAAATTTAGGCTCTGCCTTTTTACCAGCTGTGTGACCTTGGGCGAGTGATTTCACCTCTCTGTGCCTCAGTTTCCCTCTGTATAAAATAGATATTTAAGTAACAGCCACCTCACAGAGTCGTTTTAAGAATGCGGCGAGGATACCATGTGTAAAGTGCTTAGTGCAGCAGCTGGCACATGGCGCTTACCTCAGTAAGTGAGGTTTTATTCAGCGTTTTCCTAGTGGCCCAGAGACCCTCCGAGAGTGGAGCTTTGGCTGTACTCTTGATCTCCTCTGCCCTCCAGACACAAAACTGGTCTAGCTGACTTCCCTTCTTGCAGCCTCAGGTTCCTTCTTCATTTATAAAATGGGATAATAGCAGTATCACCCTCAGAGGATTGTAAGGATTTGTGAAAATTGTGTTTTTAGTCCAGAGTCATCTCTCATCAAGTAGCAGCTCTTATGTATTATAATTGTTCTAATTCAATATTCTCCATCTGGCCCAGAGATTGCTTAACTGTGGGCTGTGACATGACAGCCCTGAGCTCCCCCACATGATCACTCCCAGCCTCAGTGTCCCATCTGTGAAATGGTAGTCAGAGGACTTTTAAGCCAGGGTGGTTTTTGATGATTCCAAGAGATAATTCATGTGTCGTGTTTAACCCAGAACTGGGTACAAGAACTGCTTAATAACTGTGTGTGTGTCTGTGTGTGTATTTGTATGTAAAATTTTAGACCCTTTCTGCTTCTGTTTGTACCTATAGGGTAGGGTGGGGCAAGATTAGTGTTTCTTCTCCCCCTCTCACCCATCCTAAATTTTACTCACTAAAGGTTAAATCGTGAACCATACTGTATGCAGTATAAAGGCCTGAGAAGATATGGTGCTGACCTGCTAGCAGCAGCTCCCTGGTTCTACTCCCCAACCATCAAGCTAAATGGTGGCTTTGATTACAGGCCTCAGTGCTACTAGTTCTCCATTCTGCGTCTCCTGTCCACACCAGTTCCAGGTGTGGGGCCTATGCTTCCTTGACGGCCCCTGATGACTGTTCCTTGGGTTCCATGGAACTCATTATGCCAACCTGAATTCCTCCTCCCAGACCCAGTGGTCACCATCTTGGCAAATGGGCCAGCATTGACCCAGTTACTCAAGCCAGAAACTTGAGAGTTGCTTTTCTTCCCCAGCCTTCCATGTACCGTTTGATTGGTTAGAAGGATGGAGCTGCCATTTCATAGAGGTAATATTTCATTGGCCCATATTAATTTCCCAGCAGAGGGGCACTGAAAGTTCCCCTTAGTTCCTGGATATGGCCTCTTCTGGTGAAGTTGAGCTGTTTCTTTTAAGTCACCAGGTAAGCATATGTATTAAGAAGGGATGATGATATGTACTTGTAGATATATTCTTGTAGCCATACTTGGCTTGACCACAGTGGCTGCAGGTGTGGCATGAAGGCCTTGCTTTCAGGAGACCCACTTCTTTAGTTTTAGCCTGGAAAGGACTGGCCAACTTGTTAATTTCTTTCAGCAGTTACACTGTTGTGTCAGCAAGTTAGAATATCCTTATGGGAGTATGGCCATCCTGAGCATTTTAGGAAGCAGCACACATGCCATATACCTGAGGAGAGACTGGGAGGGAATTGAAGGAATCTACATTTAGGTTAAATCTATTGTAGGAAACCTCTTGTATTATTTCATTTGGTAAAGGAAATCCATAGTCTCAGTCAAATTTGTAATGGCCCTCAAATTTACCTAAGTGGGGGCTGGCAGATGGCTTTTGGTTAAGATACTGGACTTTCACATGGCTGGCTATGGTTCAAGTCCCAGACCTGGCAGCTTGCTTTCTCACTTTCACTTTCTCTCTCTCTGTTTCTTTCTGGTGAAATTGAAGAATAGTGATAACAAATAAAATTAAATAATAAATAATTTTTAAAAATTTACCTAAGTGTTTTTTGTTTGTTTGTTTGTTTGTCAGAGGGCATGTGCACTTACCCAAGAGAAATGGGGGGGGGTAGAAAGTACCCCCCCCCAATGGGATATGGTTAAGCTGCAATCCTTTCTCTATTTGTCTATCCTGTTGGGATTTGAGGCACACATTCCCTTGCACTTGTGTGTTTTTCAAGCCTCTGGGGCCGGGACTTGAACAGTGGTTGTCCATATTGGATCCAGCTCCCTCGACTAGTAGGCCGTGGGGCTAATCCACCTAAGTGTTTTTGTTTTGTTTTGTTTTGTTTTTAATTTGATGAAATAAAACAGTGATTTTAAAAAAAATCTTGGTTGGTTTCAGTTGTTAGTGACAACAGCACATGGTTTTTTAAGCAGACTGTGTAGAATGGTCTAAGAATTAAATGGGGGCCTGATTTTCAGACATTGCAGTTGTTAGGTGGTAAATCAAAAGTAGAATTTAGAATGTGCAGTGTTTGGTGCCTTTTTTTTTGCTATAAAATATTTTGCTAATGTGTTTCAAAGTTAGGTTTAATAACTTGCAGAATCTAAATTATGCATAATTGTATTTTAATGAAAGAATTCAAGTCATTTTCTTTTAAGTGTTTGTTTTTAGCTGTTAGAATGAGAGGCTAGCAGACTGGTTTGTGCATTTGTGTGTTCTTTGAGACTTGATATTGCCCCCATTTTTTAGGATTATTTCCACTCATGGCGTTTATTTGTGTGTGTGTGGTTGGGTTGAATTTGACTTTAAAAAAAAAGTTACCCAAGAAATACATGTTCACTGTAACATGTCAAACAATACAGAGATGTAGAAGGAAAATAACAAGTGTCACCCTCCACTGTAGAATCTGTACCCCCGAGATAACCATTTATTGAAACCGTGAGTATCTCTTCAGTATCTCCTGTCAGGTTTTGGAGATACCAGAGTGAACAAAGTGAATATGCACTCTGCCCTTGGCAATTTGGGGGGATTTTCTTACTTATGTTTTTCTTTTTCTGTGTTGATATTAATATATTCCTCTTCCCCCACCAGTTCAAACAAATGGAGGGGTAGGGATTAAGCTACACATACTTGTAACTTGATCTTTTCAATTAATAATTGAACATATCCCTTTAAGTCATTGGTATAGATCTGACTCATTCTCCCTTTTTTTTTTAAAATAAAAAAGAATTATTTTATTTAACTTTATTTATTTATTTATTTTAATTTGACCAGAGAGGGACAGAGTGAGAGAGAGAGAGAGAGAAAGTAAGAAAGCAAGCCACCGGGTCTGGGACTTGAACCGTGGTTGGCCATGTGGGAGTCTAGCACTCTTAACCACTACACTACCTGCCAGACCCTCATTCTTTTATTTTTAAAAATTTTTGCCAGAGGTCATGTGCATTCACTATAGAGAGAGAGGAAAAGAGAAAAAGCACCCTTCAATGGGGTGTGACCACACTGCCATCCCTTCTCCTCCATTTCTCCATCTTGTTGGGCATTGGGGCACACAAACACACTCACTTGGTGTTTTTCAACTCTCCATAGGCAGGATTTAAATTGCACTCCATCATGTGGGATCTGGCTCCCTTAACCACTAGACTTCAGAGCTGGCCCACGACTCATTGTTCTAAATAGCTGCTCCACGTTCTTCAGTGTAGAGAGGTCATGCTTTATTCCACCATTCCCCTGTTGTTGGACATTTAGGTTGTTTCATAAATGTTTCCTTTTTTTTTTTTTTTAATGTTAGAGGAAGTGTGCACTCGATAGAGACAGAGAGAGAGGGAAAGGAGAAGGCGCCTTCCCTCCCCCCGCCATGGGCAAGTGGTCACACTACAACCCTCTCTCGTGAGATTTTGGGCATACATGCATACATACCTGTCATGTTTCTCAGTCTGCTGGGTCTGGAACTCGAACTGTAGGATCAGCCGTTTTGGGTCTGGCTCACTCAACCACCAGTCTTTTACCTCAACAAATAAACATTCAACAAACATCCTTGAACATAGGCAGTATGGCATATGACTAAAAGCACAAACTCTAGGGCTACATGACCTGGGTTCAAATTCTGACTGCCCTATACTAGTTGTATTACTTTGGCAAGTCATTTGTCCTTCTGGGCCTCCGGTTCCTTAGCTGACGATGATGTGCATTGAGCTTTTTTCTTCAGTGGCAAAGTGAGTAAGTAGTCCACCTCAGTGGTTGTTGGAGACTGAAAGAAATGTCAACAAGACCCCCAATATACCCAGCTATTGTTAGCCATGCATAATTAGCTACTTTAAAAAAAAAAATTGAATTGTCCAGTTTCTTGAGTACTGCCATGTGCCAGGTCCTGTCCCAGGCACTGAAGATTCAGCAGTGAACATGGACAGCCAAGATTCTTGCTTTCCTAGGGTTTACATTCTAGTTGAGGAAACACAAGATAATTTCAGATGTTGGGGTTTTTGTTTGTTTTTTAATTTAAAAAAATTGGGATCTGGCCATTTTCAGATGGTTTTAAGTATGATGGAGGAAATAACAGGGTAAGGGGATAGAAAGTGGCTGATGGGGCAGAATGGCGGTAGAGAAGGGGTGGTTACTTTAGCTCTGATAGTCAGAGCTGGCCTCCCAGACCTTTCTGAGCAGGAGTCATGTGAGCTGAGGTCAGAGTGAGCAAGAGCACCAGCTGTGCCAAGAGTTGGAGGGATTGACTAGTCCAGGCAGAGGGTGTTGCAGGTGTAAAGGCCCAGAGGTGGGAATGAGTTTGCTGCAAGAAGACTGGGTTGCCGAGAAAGTCATGATGCATTTTTGCATTAAAAAAAAAAAAAATCATGATTTTCTGACAACCTAATACAAGTATCATGGTGACTGGAGACTGATAAATACCTGTTCTCAAGCTCACACTTCTTTAATTTTTGTAACATAATATTAATTTTTTTTTTTTTGGAGAGGTTTTTGCTATAGGGCATGTATGCTCATCCGACAGAGAGAGACAGAGAGACAGAAAGCAAGAAATCACCCCCCAGGGGGGATGGCCACGCTGCAATCCCTTCTCCTCCATTCTCCTCTCGGAATCTTGGGCACGCATGCACACATGCTCGGCGTGAGTTTAAGCCACTGGGTCTAGGACTCGAACTGTGGTCGACTACATGGGAGTCCAGCGACATAGCCATTACACTAACTGCTGGTCCCCTGTGACATAATGTTAATTGAAAGCAGTTAACAGTTACCTAGTATTTGCTCTGTGCTAGATGCTCTTATAAGCATTTTACACTAATTTTCTCAGTTAATCCTGACCGTAGCCAAATGACAGTTAACTTTATTGAACTCCTTTCTCAGATAAGGAAACTAACTCCAGACTTGGTGTTCTTCACCCAAACATCAGACTTTGCCTCTTCCCAGGCTCTCATTACCAGACAGAGACACATTTAGGAAGCAGACATGGCATTTTCTTTCCATGCTGTTTGACCTGCAGAGCTCTGCAGACTTTGTTTAGTTACCTCACTTGGGGCAGCCGGAGTGTTCTGGGATGTGGCATTTCCACTGAGTGTACACATGATAGGGTCAATTTCTGTGGGATGGTTTGTAAGTTTCAAAACTAAAGGCCAAAGTAGACAGGGTAGTGAGTGGCTCTGTAATGCAAAGGCAGTGCTCTACCCAGAAGACCTCAGTTGGAGTCCTTGGTCTACTTGGCACGTGCACAAGTGCCCAAGATCTGAAGAACTGAAGGAAGCTGATCACTATGTCACCAGACCCTATGGAGGATGTTCCTCTCTCTCTCTTTCTCATGCGTACGAATGCTCTAAAAAGAATAAGAAAAAATGTTTTTAAACTTCTAAAACAAAAACTAGAGCCTGTGGTAATGTAGCTGGGCCCACCTAGGGAGGGCCTCAGTTCACATCTGGAAACCTCCCTCTATGCTGGTACGTGTGCATGCCTATGCTCTGGGCTGACTGAGACTGGAGGTGGATCTCAGCATGAAGACTGCGTGTGTGTGTGTGTCTGGAATAAATGAACTTAAACCAAAAAAAGAAAACTAAAGGCCTTTTGACAGAGCCTGTCAAGTAAAATAAAGCAAGGTTGACTGACTGCATGGCTGCTACACCAGACATAGGTTAGCATGAAATAAGGTGTGAGCTCTATGGAGAATAAGCAGAGTGAGTTTTGCAAGGAGTCTTAGACCAACAGAGAGTGTTTTTATTTGTTTGTTTGTCTTTAAGAGATACTTTTGCTATAGGGCCCGTGTGCTAGCCAGAGACAGAGAGACAGAAAGTGAGAAGTCATCCCCTAGGGGGCATGGCCATGCCACAATCCCTTCTCCTCTAGTCTCCTTTGGGGATTTTGGGCATGCATATGCGCCTGGTGTGAGTATTAAGCTGCTGGGTCTGGAACTTGAACCGCGATCAACTACATGGAATCTATCAATGTAACCATTATACCATTTGTTGGTCTGAGAAAGAGAGTTTTAAGCACCAGGCCAGCCTTTTGGGCTGTTAAAATGTTGTGCTACAGCTCAGCAACTAAATTTGGGTGCACATGCACATACACCCAACATGTTTTTCAAGCTGCTGGATCTGGACTTGAACTACAGAATCAGCTATGTGGGATCTAGCACCTTAAGCTCCATGCCATCTGCTGGCCTTAATTAGGAGACATTTTAATAATGAGAGAGTGAGAGATTTTACTTCCCCCCCCCATATTGTCTTCAAAATACAATATGTATTTTTACTCACCACACATCTCAGTTTGCACTTGCCCTATTTCAAGTGCTCAGTAGCATATTGAACAGCATGGGCTTAGGGTGTGAGACTCACATGGAAATCGAGGGTGGTGGAGCATAGTAATATAGATGTTATCATGATTTTATCTTTGTGAAGACGGGCAGGGCAAATGAGTGTTAAAAACCATATTTATGGTAAGCAGCTAAATCTTACAGGTATCCTCCACCAGAGGCAACCGACATGCCTGGCACTGTGTTGGCTGTTGTGTGTGTTGCCTATGTTCTGGGTGGCAAAGGTTATTTCCATTTGATAGACGAGGAAGCTGAGGTATAGCGAGAGTACACTAGCTCAAGGTTGGGAAATGGTGGAGACAGAATTTGAGTTCAGGTCTGGAGTTCGTGCTTCTAAATCACAGTTATATATGCTGCATTAGAAAGTGTTTGAGGGAGATGGATCTAGGTTTTGAGCATTGAACTCCAAAGGTAGGACTTGTGGCACCAAATGGATTCCCACAGTTTGTCAGCAGTGATCCCTGGTGCTGGGCTGCAGAGTTGAGACCTGAGCTCAACTTCCACTCCTTAAGTAGAAGTTCCAAGTTAGCAGGAAACAGGGACCTTACCTCCCAAGAAAGAGGGATCTTTGGTGACTGGACAAGAGGGTGGTCAGTTAGAGTGAGGAGGGCTTAGAAAGGGCCCAGCCTATTTGAAAGCTTATTTCTCTACCACTTCTTTGGGTGTGAAGCCTCTTTTCTGTGTCTGCTGACTTGGCCCTCCTATGTCACCAGACCCTATGGAGGATGTTCCTCTCTCTCTCTTTCTCATGCGTACGAATGCTCTAAAAAGAATAAGAAAAAATGTTTTTAAACTTCTAAAACAAAAACTAGAGCCTGTGGTAATGTAGCTGGGCCCACCTAGGGAGGGCCTCAGTTCACATCTGGAAACCTCCCTCTATGCTGGTACGTGTGCATGCCTATGCTCTGGGCTGACTGAGACTGGAGGTGGATCTCAGCATGAAGACTGCGTGTGTGTGTGTGTCTGGAATAAATGAACTTAAACCAAAAAAAGAAAACTAAAGGCCTTTTGACAGAGCCTGTCAAGTAAAATAAAGCAAGGTTGACTGACTGCATGGCTGCTACACCAGACATAGGTTAGCATGAAATAAGGTGTGAGCTCTATGGAGAATAAGCAGAGTGAGTTTTGCAAGGAGTCTTAGACCAACAGAGAGTGTTTTTATTTGTTTGTTTGTCTTTAAGAGATACTTTTGCTATAGGGCCCGTGTGCTAGCCAGAGACAGAGAGACAGAAAGTGAGAAGTCATCCCCTAGGGGGCATGGCCATGCCACAATCCCTTCTCCTCTAGTCTCCTTTGGGGATTTTGGGCATGCATATGCGCCTGGTGTGAGTATTAAGCTGCTGGGTCTGGAACTTGAACCGCGATCAACTACATGGAATCTATCAATGTAACCATTATACCATTTGTTGGTCTGAGAAAGAGAGTTTTAAGCACCAGGCCAGCCTTTTGGGCTGTTAAAATGTTGTGCTACAGCTCAGCAACTAAATTTGGGTGCACATGCACATACACCCAACATGTTTTTCAAGCTGCTGGATCTGGACTTGAACTACAGAATCAGCTATGTGGGATCTAGCACCTTAAGCTCCATGCCATCTGCTGGCCTTAATTAGGAGACATTTTAATAATGAGAGAGTGAGAGATTTTACTTCCCCCCCCCATATTGTCTTCAAAATACAATATGTATTTTTACTCACCACACATCTCAGTTTGCACTTGCCCTATTTCAAGTGCTCAGTAGCATATTGAACAGCATGGGCTTAGGGTGTGAGACTCACATGGAAATCGAGGGTGGTGGAGCATAGTAATATAGATGTTATCATGATTTTATCTTTGTGAAGACGGGCAGGGCAAATGAGTGTTAAAAACCATATTTATGGTAAGCAGCTAAATCTTACAGGTATCCTCCACCAGAGGCAACCGACATGCCTGGCACTGTGTTGGCTGTTGTGTGTGTTGCCTATGTTCTGGGTGGCAAAGGTTATTTCCATTTGATAGACGAGGAAGCTGAGGTATAGCGAGAGTACACTAGCTCAAGGTTGGGAAATGGTGGAGACAGAATTTGAGTTCAGGTCTGGAGTTCGTGCTTCTAAATCACAGTTATATATGCTGCATTAGAAAGTGTTTGAGGGAGATGGATCTAGGTTTTGAGCATTGAACTCCAAAGGTAGGACTTGTGGCACCAAATGGATTCCCACAGTTTGTCAGCAGTGATCCCTGGTGCTGGGCTGCAGAGTTGAGACCTGAGCTCAACTTCCACTCCTTAAGTAGAAGTTCCAAGTTAGCAGGAAACAGGGACCTTACCTCCCAAGAAAGAGGGATCTTTGGTGACTGGACAAGAGGGTGGTCAGTTAGAGTGAGGAGGGCTTAGAAAGGGCCCAGCCTATTTGAAAGCTTATTTCTCTACCACTTCTTTGGGTGTGAAGCCTCTTTTCTGTGTCTGCTGACTTGGCCCTCTTGGCTGTGGGCTCCTGGGGGGCTGTATCAGTTCCTTCTGTGAGCTCAGCAACATCAGAGCTTAGTGGTTGGGTCTTGCCCTTGTTATGTTCCAAAGTCATGGCTGTACCGGTAGGTGGGGGCAGGGAGGGGATGTTACATTGGTTCCTCTGCCAACTCTGTGCGAGTCATTCTGAACCTAACTAGACTTTTAGGTTCTCTCTTGGTTCAGTGTTCCGCACCTGGGCATCCAAACAAAGCCCATGCTGGCAATGCTGACTTTGTTCATGTCTCTAGGCATTTACTTATCTGACCTACTGGTATACAGTGCCTGGCGTGTAAAGATGTGCAGTAAGTATCCATTGAGTGGATTAATGATACTAGCCAGCATTCACTGAGCTCTCATTATGTATGAGGCACTGTTCTAAGTGCTTTTCATGTAATATCTCATTTAATCTTCATCACTACTCCATGAAGTAAGTTCTGTTGTTATTCCCATGTCTTGTATGAAGAAACTAAGGCTCAGAGATGTTCATTCAGGTCACAAGACTGGTGAGCCTCAAAGTCAAGATTTGAACCCAAGCCACTGGTTCCAGAATCTGTGCTTGTAAACACTCACTCTATGGTCTCCCCACAAATGAACAGACAAAGGGAGAGGTGGCAGGCAGGCCCATCCTGATGAGTTCTAGTCTCTCCTCTCCACTCATGGACTCTGATTGCCTATTCTGGGGTAGCCACACATCAGAATCCAGGCCCTTTGGACCTGGGGGGGCTGAACACCACTGTGGGTATGTGGCTTTTCCGTGATTTTGAAGCTTGTACTTCCACTTTCTCTAAAGTAATAAAAATTAACAGGATATTTGATATTACTAAAGAATTTATGGTAATTTTTCTGATGTAATAATGATATCGTGGTTCTGTTTAAGAAAAAGTCCTTATCTGTAAGATGTATGTTCTGAGATACCGGTGAATGAGCTGTTAAGATGTCCGGGGTTTGCTTCAAAATGATATGGAAGACTGCAGAAGTGCAGAGGGACCGTGTGTGGGGTGAATAAGAGACAAAGTAAGATTGGCCATGAGTTGATAACTGTTAAAACTGGTCAATGAGGGCTTATTGTCCTTTTCTTTTTTCCCTTTGTGTTTGAAACTTCTCATCATGAAAAGTTAAAATCAAGTACAACAGATTTCATTCAGCACTTGTGTTTGAAGCGCAAGTGTACATGTGGGGGCATTCCTTGTCTCTGCCCAGTGCTCTTAGATAATAAAGACGTTTGCTTTTTTCCTATCCTTTGTTGTACAAGTCAGTACTTGGCCCAAGGCTTTGGAAACCCCTTTGGTAAAGCAGGCATCTGGGCTCTAGCAGTGAGAACACCCAGGAGGCCCTAACAGCTACAGGCTTCCCCAACTTCTCTGAATGCAGGCCTCACTAGGCTTTGAGTTGGTTTGCTGGTTTGCCAAGGTCTCTCTTCCCTGTTTCCCTCCGGCACCTGACAGTGAGGCTCCTCCCACATTTTTTCCGAAGACTTGTTTCAACAAGAGGCCTCAGATCCTCCCCTCAGGACAGATGTACACAGGTGCTCTGACATCCGGGCCTTCCTCTGATGGGTTGTTGTTAAGTGCTCACGTGGAACCAGAATCCAGCATTTGGCTTTTCTACCGCACTACATTAGGAGGCAGGGAAAGTGCCCCCTTTTCATTCTGATTTTTTTTTTTTTTAATTTTGCTACAGGGTGCTTGTGCTTGCTGGAGAAAGAGAGAGAATGAAAATGAGAAATACACACACACACACACACACACACACACACACACCCGGGGTGGGAGGAAAAACATGCTGCAATCCTTTCTCCTCCATTCTCTCCTTGGGATTTTGGGTTTGTGCACACATGTACCTAGTGGGTTTTTCTTTTTTAAATAATTTTTTTTAAACTTTATTTATTTACTTACTTTAGTTTGACCAGAGAGGGACAAAGTGAGAAAGAGGGAAAGTGAGAAAGCAAGCCACTGGGTCCGGGACTTGAACCATAGTCAGTCACGTGGGAGTCCAGCACCCTTAACTACCACGCCACCTGCCAGCCCCCCAGTGTGTTTTTTAAGCCACTGAATCTAAGACTTGAATTGCGCAACCAGCCATGTGAGCATCTTAACCACCGTGCCACTGACTGGCCCTAGATTTTTTAAAAATTTATTTTATTTGATTCATGATAGTGAGCACACATGCATGCAGGAGGTGAGAGAATTTGCACTCCTGATAGGGTTTCGTCATGTTATGGTCCCTCTGCCTAGCCCTCTAGCTTGTTAGGATCTTGGGCATGGGTACATGTGCCCCTCATGTTTTTGGGTCAACTGGAGATCCTAGCCATGGCTGGCCATGTGGCTTCAGTATAGTTCAGTTTGCTACTGACCGTGCCACCATGCCAAAAGTCTTAGTTCTGACTTTTGACAAAAGAAGGAAAGGGGCAAGATATAGCTTGTGACAGCGCCTCAGACCTGAGGGTAGTTCCCATTAAACCAGCTGTTGAAACTCCTTTACAAGAAAAACGCACCCCTGGGTTATGTCAGGTGGAAGCACATATTGCATTTGTGCGGGTGGGGTTGAGGGGAGGGGGCCCTGCAACTTGACAGCAGATCATCAGCATGTGGCAGGGAAAGATCAGCATGTGGCATGGAAAGAGGGGAACATTTGGGCATTTCTGCTGATCATTTACTTCCCAGAAGGTGGAGATGGTTGATGTGAACAAGAGCTCTAGCTGGTCTGATCTGCCATCATGCTGGTGCCATTTGTTCCATCTGATGATTAGCTCCTTTCTCTGTGCTGTGTGTCTGCCCACTCCTCTTGCTTTGCAGGGAGGAAAGCAGAGGAAGTCCTGCAGCCCCTCTGGCTTCCTCGAATGTCCGACCCCAGTACTGTCTTTCTCCCCTTTCTTTTTCTTTCAAATGTACTTTTTGCAGTTCTCTCAGGGAGAGGTTCTAAGGGGAGTCGAGTGTAGAGAAAACTCTAGGAATACAGTCTCCTGAACAGGCATCTCAATTTGTGAGTGTTTCTCAGTCGGACCCACACAGGTTGCATCTGAGGGGGCCAACCCCAAATGCTGATGTTTTGCCTCCAGTTTTTAAACTTACTCATTCAACAAGCACTCACTGAGCTGAGCACTGTTCTAAATACCAGGGAGATGATAGTGAGCAAGACGGACTACTCTTCTTGCCCTCCTTGGGTTTACTTTCAAGTGGGGATTCAGCCAATGAACAAGGAAGATAAATGAAGTATAAACTGTTAGATGGTAATAAGTGCTAGGAGCAAAGTTAACAGGGAAAGTAGGCAGGGTGGGCAGGGATAGCCTTCCTGGAAGGCGACTCGAAGGGGTTGGTCTGAAGGAGATAAGGAGTGAGCAGTGGGGATGTCTGGATAGAGGGAGCAGCCGGTTCAAAGGCCCTGAGGTGAGGGGACTGGTGAGGTTGAAGAACTCACAAGGGGGCCTTGCGGCTGGAACAGAGGAAGCCAGAGGAAGGTGGGAAGGATGAGGGCAGAGAGGTGACAAGTTTGCAGATCTCTTAGGGTCCAGAACAGTTTTCTCTTTGATTGAGATGGGAAGCTATTACAGTGTTGATTGATGTAGTGAATTTTACCAGGTTTTGAATAGAAGACACCTAGTTCCTTTCTCAGAGACCACCACCACCACCGCAGTTTCTTGCTAGTGACCATTTCTTTATTTTGCTTGCTTGCTTTATTTATTTTTATTGCTACAGGGTGCTTGTGCTCACCAGAGAGAGAAGGAGAGAGAGAGCACCAACCCAATGGAGCGTGGTCATGGAGCAATCTTTTTTCTTTCATTTCTCCATCCTGTCAGGATTTTGAACACACATGTACACATACCTGGAGTGTTTTTCAAACCACCTGGGCCAGGATTTGAACTGCAGTTGGCCATGTGGGATTTGGTTTTCTATGTATAGTACTTAGTGTCTATGCTACAGAGTCAGCCCAGCATTGCATTATTTAGGTGAGTTTCCTAGCCTATATTAGGCAGAACCACATGAACGTGCCTTTTTTAGGGGCCAGTAGATGGTGTAGCAGTTACATTGCTGGACTCCCATATGGCTGACCGTGGTTTGAGTCCTGGATCCCTTGATCTGAAAATCACACTGGGTCTGTGTATGTGGGTACCCAAGATCCTGGAAGGAGAATGGAGGAGAAAGGATTGCAACATGGCTATCCCCCAGTAGGTGATTTCTCACTTTCCCTCTCACTATCTTTGTCTCTTTGGCAGTTCATGCACCCTAGGGCAAAAACCTCTTAAAAAAATAAAATTTAGAAAAAAATGGTTGAATATTGGTGATTTTATGAGTTTTCGTGTATCTGCTTCCTTTCTGGAACATGAGAAATTTATCCAGTTTTTTCTTGCCCCAAGTATTGGTGGGCAGAGGTTGGGACCTTCCCTCTTCTCACCCTTCTTTTTTGCTGATAGGCCCAATAATGTCTATGTCTGTGACTAAAATCTCACCTATAGCGCTAACACCAGCCTGCTATTAAGCCTGACAAGAGACTGGTTCTCCTCCTGGGACCTTACTGGGGTGGCATTCGTCACTTTTTGGTTTTCTGTATCTTGGTGCCACCCTTTTTGAAATCACAGGTAGCTTCCAGAGAGACGGGCACTCCTGGGCTCTTGCTGGATGCTTGGTATGACTCACATGGTGGTTAGGAGTATTCTCTATTGTGGACATTATGTTTTGTTTTGTTTTGTTTTTAGTAAGAATATCTCACTGTATTGCCCAGCCTGGCCTCGAACTTGCAGTTGTGCCTCAGCCTCTCGAGTTGATGGGCTTGCAGGTGTGCACCGCCATGCCTAGCCTTTATAAGTGTTCTGACCCAGTAATTGAGCAGAATAGCTGGCAGAGCAGAGTAGCTGGGAGAGCACCAGCTTGGAGTGTCCGTGGAGTATTTTCTGGGACCCTGGCTATGTGAGAAGCCCTGTGGAGCCACATTCTGGTTGAGAGAAAAAGGCCTTCAACCCCTACTGTTTGTCACACTTCTGACCAGAAAGCTGCCAGTCCTTGTGGAACCCCAGGGCATTGGGGTGGGTTCCAGAGGGTAGAATAAACTGAAAGGAGATATGAATCCAGCTTTGGGAGTGCAGCACTCAGTCAGGAAGTTCTGCCAGTTGGTGCACCATTGACTGCAAACAGTAAAATAATAGCATCAATGACAGCGGCGGCAGCAAGTAGGGTATTCATATGTGTGGTATCTGCTGTATGCGCACTTCATGTGAAGTGACTTATTTAGGCCTCCCAACCACCTCGTAAGATGAGTTACTCTTATTTTTCCCCTTCTACAGATGAGGCAACTAAATTTAAATAACTTGCTCAAAGTCAGACAGCTAGAAAATGGTGGTGACATGATTTGGATCAGGCAGTCTGACTCCAGAGTCAGACTCTTCTTGACTCTTAAACTCTGGGTACTACTGCAATGGTTCAAACCTGAGTACGCGTCATAATCTTTGTTAAAACACAGATCACTGTGTTCCTTGATCCGATAGGTCCAGCTTGAGAATTCACATTTGTAACAAGTCCTCAGTGATCCTGGTGCTCTTGTCCAGGAAGCACATTTTGAGAACCACTAATGTACTATAATAGGAAGCCCAAATGAAATTGACCTGAAGTAAGGAGATTTATGATCTCACTTAACAAAGAAGCTTATAGGTAGGCAGTACAAGAGTTGAATAATTAAGCAGTTCTACAGTGCCAGTAAGTACCTAATCCATGTTCTTTATGCAACTTCCCCATCCATGGTATTTCTCCTATGTCTCTGGGCTCCTCATGTGACCAGAAGATGATTGCTCTAATTGGTACACACTAACAGGGCCATGTCCAGCATGGCGTTTCTACTCAGAGTGTGTGTGTGTTCTTTTTTTTTTTTTTTTTTTAAGGTTTTTTTCAAGGGGCGCTTGCCCTG
>NW_006198801.1:750406-759705 GCF_000334495.1 Tupaia belangeri chinensis
CCTTTTCCTCCATTCTCCCCTTTTGATTTTGGGCTTGCACGCGCACACACACACACACACACACACACACACACCCCTGACCTGATTTTCAAGCCATCATCAAGTCTGGGACTTGAATTGCGGTCAACCAGGTGAAGTTTAGCACCTTAACCACCACGCCACCCGCTGACACCAGTGTGTGTCTCTTTAAGAGTAAGGAAACCTTTCATTGATGCCTCTCCTCCCAGTTACCCCTCATATCTCATTGACTAACATTGAGACACATGACTGTGCCAAGATAAATCACAGACTGAGGCCAATCAGAATTTACTTTCTTGGGGCAGAGGCTGAAGTCAGCCTTACTTGAATACATGGTGTTTGGAGGAGGGTAGCTTTGGCAATAAAATCAGAGTACTATTTGGGAAGCGGGGGCTGGATTTCAGGGAAGCAAACAACTGGTACTGCTGCAGAAACGAATGAAACACAGCGGAAGTATGCATTTTATACTTATCAACTTTGTTATGTAATTATCTGAATCAGAACTTAGCTTTTTATTCTTTAATCATGCCCACCTTTCAAAATGTGCATAGTCCTCATGCCATAAGAGCCCTCAGTCTTGCTGGGGTACCAAATATTTCATCTGAGAATTTAGGGTAGTGAGGCAGCAGTGTGAGGGGTAGCGTGTAGGATTGGTGAGAGCACTCACACTGTGAAGAAACACCTGGATCTCATTTCTCTACCCCTGACCCTCTTGTTCAAGATGCTCCTTGCAGAGCCTCAGTTTCCCCCTGTGAGGACTGCCTGGTAAGATTGTTGTGCAGATGAGAAGAGAGGCTAGGCTGGAGGTCAAATGCCTATTCCTAAGGGGATGGCACATGGTGAGTGTTCAAGAATGTGGCCTCTACTATTAGTATATTTAATGTGACTTGAATATACTAATAGTATATTCAACAGCCTCCTCAACAGCCTATGCAACTGGGATCTAGCTCCTTAATCACCATACCACCTGTGGGCCCAAGAGCCTTTCTTAATTTTTGTTTTTTCCTTAGACCTGCTCCAGATGTAAACTCCAGGACCGTGGTCTAATTACTCCCTATTTTGAAGGTATAGGCATACACTAGATTGAATCTGAGGGCAGCACATGATAACTGCAGCCGATGATTACTGAGCACTTCGGTGGACCAGAGCTAAGTGCTCACCAGAAAGAGCTTACTGTTTTTTCACCCCCGCCCCATTTTACAGATGAAGAATCTAAGGCCCAGTCGGGACACCTGCTTCTCCTCAAGAGACAATCTTGTGTAATAGTTAAAAGCTGGAATCCTGCAGCCATAACACTTGAGTTGTACTTTCATGCTCTGCGACCTCTAGCCTGTGACTTCTCCTTTCAGCTTTCTCATTGGGAAAATAGAAATGCTGTAAGTACCTACTTAAGGGTAGCTGTGAGGGTTAGGAGAGATCCTTTATATGAAGTGCTTAGTACTGCACCTTGGGCATAGTGAGCCCTCAGGTTGTGGTGGTGATGGTTGTTGTTAATATTGTTTGGCTAAAGCCAGTTGTGCTTCCAAAGCTGGCTGGAGAAGTCCAGCGCAGTGTTTAATCATTAAGCTACCTTGCCTCTGTAGGCAGAAAAGCCCACCATTGGGTGGTGAGGTTGTGAATGAAGCAGCCAGGTGCAAGCTCTGGGCCAGGGATGCAGTGGGCACCGCTCCAGCCCTGGCAGGGTCAGGGAACAGGTAGAGGTCATAGGCAAGAGCCTTTGTCACCTTGGAGATTTCTTTTAATCCCATTCAGACTCCTCAGACCACGTGTCTGATGAGTAAGAAGGCCTTTTATTTTCCTCCCCCAAAGGGACTGTTGGCAAAACAGCCCTCTTTGGGAATGTGCCTGTTCACAAAGACCAGCCATCTCTTGGGGAACTCCGGTGGCTGTTGAATAAGTCACTGTTAGAAGCTGGCACGGCAGGTTCCCGTTTCCGCATTCCAGACACCCACGGTGGTTGGGTGGTTGGGGGAGGCACCGCCCGAGGTCGAGCGTAAGCAGGTGGCCTTTGCCTTGGCAAGCCCTGGACTAGGAGCTGCACCTGGGGCTAAGCGGACAGTCATCTGCCTACTTTGTGATCAGGGCTGTGTTCCAGGGCACCGTTTAGGTGAGCGCTGTTTATTAACTTCAGTAGTGACTTGTAGAGAAAGTTAGTAGTGTGTTTCTCCTTTTCAGGAATTAGACTGTGCGCGTTTCTTATTTTTTTTCCCTCCTTCTCCCATGAAATGTTTACCTGTCTGCTCCTAACTGTGAAGAAAGGGTGGGCGGAGTGTTGAGGGAGTGAGAAGGAAATGGAGGACATTTCTCCCAAGAGACGGAATCAGTGACTCTTTAGCTGATCTCCTTCTGGATGCAAACTGCTGTGCCCGGGGCTGTGGGCATCCCCATCTGGTACAGAAGAGCTGTGTGGTCTCGGGCCAGTCCCCCTTCCCGCTCTAGGCCTCAGTTTCCTTCTCTGGTGAAATGGGAAACACCAGCTGTAGCCAGTGAGTCATATGTATGTAACATGCTCAGAGCCTGGCCACCATGTCAGCTCCCCTGTGTTCCACTCTCGGCTCCCCCAAATCCCACCTGCTTTAAACCCTTGTGTGCTGTGCTCTAGTTATCCTGGCCTCGTGCTGTTCCTCCCTCCAAGCCTTTGCCCTGGCTATTCTCTCTACCAGGACCACTTCCCTCATGTCCCCCAAGCTTGCTCCCTCCCTCCACCTCAGGTCTCTGCTCTGATGTCACCTTCTCAGTGGGGCCAGTCTCCTTATTAAGTAGCCCTTCTGTCACTCTCAAGCCCTTTACTCTGCTTCATTTTTCTTCAGAACATTCATTACCACTTGTCATTCATTATTTGCTCCCCAACTGTAGACTCCATGGGAGCACAGGAACATTTGTCCCTATCTTTCTAGAACAGTTCCTGGGATGTGGTAGGTGCAGGAATAAATTCTTTCATGAATGAATTTATGATACCAGGTGCAGCGTCATCTGAGGATGGCTGGCCAGCCCCGTTTGGGGTTTGAGTAGTGTGTCAGCAGAACCAGGAACCCGTGGCAATGGGTGAGGTGGCATGCACACCTGCTTCCCCTTGGTCACTCAACCGTTCTCTGGGGCCCACCTGCGCATCCAGCCCTCTCTGCCTTTCTGTCCCTCAGCCACTTCTGTTGGTGCAGTTCAGGACCTAGCAGTGGCTCATCTGGGCAGTCCAGTGCTTGTGACATGGAACAGAGGCTTTAGCCCTGTTGAGAATAGAGGATGGCAGTTTAATTTAGGTGGAGAAGGCTTTGCGGAAGACACCATCCATACTCACCCATCCTATGTAAATATAAAGCCGATTTTATCTGCAGGTCCTGCTTGGTGTTCTGCAGCAGGGAGGCCAGGGGATGCCTGGGAAATAAGAATTAACTGGCCAGGCACAGTTTATCTGTCTCCTCTGCTTTAATAGGCAATAATTCTTGTTCTGGGGCCGAACAGGTTTTAATTAAATGGTAAGCTTGAAAAGTCTGACTGTGTAATAGCTGACACATCCTCATCTGTTTTCTGGCTCCTAGTGTCAACAATTGATTCTGTAAAAAAATACCTTGGGCAGGGCTTCCCAGAGCTCCATGAAGTGAGGTTAGTGGCCCTCTCAGATTTCTCCCCACAGCGTGAGGAACCGTGGTGACCGTGAGCTTCGTGCTGCTGTATCACACATCGTCACACATCGGGGCCTGCTGCTATTTTAAGAATGTGCCAAGTATTAGAAGAGCTGCTCCTGCAACATTTAACTGTGTCCTTTGGGCTCCAGTGCAGTAATTCTAGAGTAGAGTTGGGGACCCACCTGGAGGCCATTTCATATAATGTTGAATCCCTCCACTGCCTAAGCTCTAGGCATAGTACTTACCTTCTCCAGGCCCTAGTTTTCTTATCTGGAAAATGGCAGTTAATTAATAGTACTTGCATTAAAGGGGAAGCTAAAGTAAGACCACATTATTCAGAGCTGAGTCTGTTGCATAGAAAGTTCTCAGTAAATGGGATGATGATTATTGGGTTGTGGGAAAAGTCATGATGCATATTTGCATAGAAAAAATACGTCATGACTTTTCCGAAAACCCAATCTTTTTATGAACTTATTTCAAAAAGGGAACCATCTCTTTTTTTGTGGGCTCCATTCTCTTCCCTCTCCTCATGTCACCATTCTCCCACAATCCTTTATCCTTGGTAACAAGTACTGTATGCATTGTTCTTCAGTGCTATATACCTTATAGGGGAAATATTTTCCATTTTCTCGGATTTTTTTTTCTCACATAGCAGTATCATGTGGGAATGCCTCTGAGTCCTTAGGTAGTATTCAGATTTTTCCTTCTTTCTTTCTTTCTTTCTTTTCTTTTTTTTTTTTTTTAAGATAGGGTCTTTCTGTGTCATGAGTCTCCTGCCTCAGTCTCCTGAGTAGCTGGGACTACAGGCATGTGCCACCATTCTTGACTTTCAGGGTGAACCAGGAATCAAAGCTGGGCCTCCCATGTGGCCTCGACGTGTCAAGTAACAGTGCCAACCAGTACCTGCTATTGAGACAGGGCCCAAATTTTTTTTTTAAGTTTATTTATTTTATTTCTTGAGAGAGGTAGAACACAAGAGAGAGAAGCACCCTTAACAAGTTTCATCATGCCACAATCTTCTCAAACCTTTTAACCAGCCAGGATCATGGACACATGTGTGTACACACCTGGTATGCTCAGGTCAACCCAGGATCTGCACCCTGATCTTCCATGTAGCTTCCAGCATTCCAGAGTGGTGCCCTACTGCCTGCATCACTGTGGCTGGGCCTCGAATTTGCTTTTTATAAATGGGTGCATAACAATTTATTTGGTCAGGGCATTGCTGATGTACATTCCCTTCATTTCTAGGATTTCCCTCCCCAAATTATTATTTTTATCAATAGCCTTCTAAGATTGCAGGTGTCCAACCTGCTTAGCCACCTTGTTAACTTAAGCTCTAGACCTTTGAGAATGCATATGAAGCAATACTGGTATAATGATGTCGCCTGTCCAGATAGGAGATGTATTTTCTGAGGGTTCTCACCAGTCTACCAGTCTAGCCTAATGTTAAACCATCTACTTTAAATGCTTTTTTCCCCCCAATTGCTAGAGGGTATGTATATTTTCCAGAGAGACAGAGGAGGGAGAAAGTACTCCCAATGGGGTGTGGTCATGAGTCAGTCTTTTCTCTGTTTCTCTGTCCAGTCAGAATTTGGGGCATGCACGCACACTCACCTGTTTTTCAGGTCCATGGGGCTAGGATTTGAACTGCAGTCAGTCAGATGGGATCTGGTTCCCTTAACTATTGATATTAGACTATGGGGCTAGCTCTAAATGCTTTTTAGTTATAAAAATGATTAGTAGATTCATCAAACTTATACAGATTAGTTGTGCTTAATGGATACGTATTATGAAATAAGAAAGATTCTTTGCTGGGAATCAGAATATGCAAGAGATTTTTGTTGGGATTTGTGATCAACTGGCATGTTAGTTTTTTAGGGGACAGTATTTAGGGATATATGTTTGTCTTCATAACATTTGTACAGTATTTTCCTAGGTAAGGGTTTGTTTTTCTTATCAACTGTTGCACAAAAAGCCACCCCCAAACTTAGTGCCTTAAAATGACAACTGATTATTATTTCTATGAACATGTGGTTGACTGAGGCATAACTAGATGGTTCTTCTGCAAGTCTTGCTTAGAGTCTCTTATGTGGCTGCAGTCAGAGGGTGAACGGAGCTAGAATATTTAAGATGGCGGTCCTCAAATGGCACCTTGGAGATGGCTGAACCCTTGTCTCTCTGTATAGTTTCAAGATCTCCCCTTCCCTGGGACCTCATAGGTAGTAGCTGGATTTAGAACACGGCAGCCCAGGGCTTCGAAGACTTCTTAAGACAGAAGTCTAGAACTGGTCCCACATTACTTCCACCTCATTCTGTTGATTAAAGTGGGTCAAAGTGTTAATCCAGATGTGGCGTAGGAGGGATGACTGAAGACTTGAGTTTAGGAGTTGTGGTCTGTTGGGGGCCATCCTGGATACTGGCTCCCATAGTGCAGTCCTCTTGGCAGGATAAGGTGGTGCTGCAGTTTACCATCTCTCTCTTCTTTGTTATCCTTAGCCTCAGTCATAAAATGACTGCTCCCCTTCCAGCCCCATATCCTGAGTATAGGCAGGAGGAACCAAAGCTCTCAAGAGAGGAGATAGCACCTCAATGAAGATACTATGATGATTTTTCTGAAATCCTTAGTAGACTCCTGCCTGTGGCTCTTTGGCTAGAACTTTGTGATTTGAGCACTCCTTACTGCAGGGAAGTCTGGGAGATGCAGTTTGGGGTTTGGGGTTGTTGCCCCAAAAGGTCACTAAAGCAGAAGAGGGAACATGGATGTATTGGGTGGGTATCTACAGATGGTCTGTTCAGACAGTCATAGAAGTAGTGGGTAAACAGAAGCAGCATGCATTCATTTATGAACTATTAGTGAGTTCCTAGGCAAGGTGCTAGGCTTTTCACAATGGCTGTGAGAGTCATGGAAGTGAGTACCTATGGGGGGAGGGGTGAAATGACCAATACCATTTGCAGACCTTGACCAGATAATTGCTCAGCTCTTGTCTGTTTGTAGATATTTGAAGCTAGACTAATGGTCATAATAGCGACTAATCTCATCAAGGTTGTAACTTGTGGAGAGCACCTGTCATGCGGACTTTTCATGAACCAATTCATTTACTTTTCACAATGGTCCTATGAAGTAAGCACTATGATCCCCTATTCTCAGATGCAGAAACAGGTACAGAAAGTTTAGATAATTTGCCATTGTCCTCCAGCGAGGGTGTAGTGGAGTTGAGATGCAATCTGCGGATCCAGCTCTAGAGGCCATGTACTGAACTGTTCTGCTATATTGCCTTAGTTTATTACAGGAAACATTTCTTGAACTGGATACTGAAGTAACAGCAGAATAAAACAGAAACCACTCATTGCTCCATCCCCTCACTCCCACCTCGTGCCTCTTTGGTCCCATCTGTCAGTAACTTGGCGTACATTCTTTCTTTCTTCTAAATGTACCCAGTTTTTAAAAGCTGGCCTTTGAGGGACCAGCAGATGGTGTAATGGTCATGTCACTGGACTCTCACATGGCTGACTGTGGTTCGAATTCCAGACACCCAATGGCTTCAAACTCATGCTGGACACGTGTGTGTGTGTGCCCAAAATCCTGAGAGTGGAGGAGAAGGGATTATGGTGTGGCCATCCCCTCTGCGTGGTGATTTCTCTCTTTGTGTCTCTTTCCGTCTCTCCAGCAAGCACATGCACCCTATAGCAAAAAACCTCTCAAAAAAAAAAGAAAAAGCCAGCCTTTGGGCATAGAAAATTGGATTAATCCTAACCCTTGGTGGATGATACATTGTCATTTTGGGTCTATGCAAAATAAGGGACATCATAAGAGATGGCCATTAGCCCACTGTGTACCTAAGAATTAGACTGTTACCGATAACTTCTGTGTACCTATATGGTACTCCCCATTTGTTCTCCTGCTCCCAGAAGTGACCACTGTCTTGATCCATGTGAATTAGCCTCACAGAATGTCATTGTCCAGCCCCTGCCATAGATTTTTAAGTTTATTTCTTCAATAAGTAAGATACAGAAAATAAAAAGGTGAGAGAGAGAGACAGCAACTCCAATAGAGTTCCAACACTACTATCCACTCCAACCTCAGCCAGCCTGGATCATGGGCTTATGTATACTCGGGAGGTGTGTCCACATGTGAACCAGAATCCCTTCCATGTGGGTCAGCCTAGCAGAGCATCACATTTTACTGCTGTGTCATTGTTTGGCCTCACATGCAATAAAATAGCTCTTTGATTTCTAGGTATGTATCAGGATTAGTTTTAATTGTATTTAAAACTAAATGACAGTGGCCTAAGAAAGAAGTTTATTTCTCTCCTACATAAAGGAGCTCAGTGATAAACAGACTAGGGCTCTACTCTTATCTTAGGGACCCAGGATGTACCTACCCTTCCTCCACCATCCCTATCCTGCTATCTCATGACTGGAGCTAGCTACTTAAATTCCAGACGTTATGTCCTAGCCAGGAGGAAAGAAGGGATGAAGACAGGTACTCCTGCCTCTTTAAAGAGATTTCATGGATACCAGCAGTTAGCATAATGGCTATGTCGCTGGACTCCCATGTAGTCGACTGCTATTCGAGTCCCAGACCCGGTGGCCTAAACTCACGCCGGGCGCATGTGTGTGTGTGCCCAAGATCCCGAGAGGAGAATGGAGGAGAAGGGATTGCGGCGTGGCCACCCCCCTGGGGGTGAGTTCGCGCTTTCTGTCTCTCTGTCTCTCTGTCTCTCTCTCTCTGTCTGGCGAGCGCACACGCCCTATAGCAAAAACCTCTCCAAAAAAAAAAAGGAAAAAAGACTTCATGGAAGTTGCTCACAATACTTCTGCTTATACTCTTGCCCAGAATTTACTTCTAGAACCATATATAACTGCAAGGGAATTTGGGGACTAATAGTTTTATTCCACATGGCGTATTCTTAGCTAGAAATTAGATTCCATTATTAAGTTAAAGGGAGAGACTAAATATCAGGGTAGGCAGCCAGCAGTGTTGCTAGTTCTGAGGTGTTCCCTAAAAATGGAGTTTAAAGGAGCTACCAGAAACCAGAATGGTACCTCTGTATGATAGCCCTTTTGATTCTTTGATTTATTACACAGATATTTATTGAGCACCTGTTTTGTACAGGCACTATTCTGGGAGCTGAAAAAACAGTAATGAACAAAACAAAGAAAACAAAGTTCCCACCCTCATGGAGCTTATGTCATAAAAGTGGGAGATCGATAGTAAACATACAAGTAAATAATGTCAGAAAGAGGTAAGAGGTACGGAGAACATCGTGGGAAGATGCCTAGAATGAGAGTACAACACAGAGCGTGCAGTGCTGTGGTAGACTCAGTGGTCAGGGAAGGCCTCTTAGATGCTATGACTTGTGCAAGGGGAAGAAGGGGGGTGAGGGAGTCAGCGTGGGTATCTGAAGGAGGAGCGTTTTGGGCAGAGGAAAGGGTGTGCACAAAGGCTCTGAGGTCAGATGCTGTTTGATGTCTGTGAGGGACTTCGGAGTCCAGTGGAGCTTGAGAAAGGAAAGAGAGGAAGAGAAAAAGAGAGGGAGAGTTGGGAAGTAAGAGCAGAGGGCAACCTAGGGGCAGATTGTACAGGGTCTCTGCAGGCCACAAGGAGGACTTTCGGCTTTTCCCAGAGTTGGATGGAGCCCTGGGAGGGTTCTCAGC
>NW_006198801.1:759736-779054 GCF_000334495.1 Tupaia belangeri chinensis
AGGACGTGATCTGATTGTTAGCACCTGGTAGTGAAAGTAGTCATGAACCACCTTCACAGTCCCCTTTCGTTTATAATCACCTCTAGACATCTTTTTAAAAAGGTAAATGGTTTCAACTATTATCCACAATGACCACCCTGGTTTTATCTGTATCTACCACTACCTGTTCCCCACTGGATTATTTTAAAGCTTCATGGTTCAGTATTTATTTATAAATAATAAGGATTCTTTTTATAAAGAAAGATTTTTGCTATATGGTGCATGTGCTTACCGGAGAGACAGACAGAAGGCAAGAAGTCACCCCAGGGGGATGGCCACACTGCATTCTTTTGTCCTCCATTTTCCTCTCAGGATACTGGGCACACATGCAAATGTGCCCAGTGTGAGTTTTAAGCCTCCAGGTCCAGGACTTGAACTGCATTCAACCATGTGGGAGTCCAGTGATGTAACCATCATGCCATCTGCTGGTCCCAAAAGATAAGGATTCTTTAAAGACATAATGACAAGACTATTGTCACAATGAAAATAATTAACAGTAATCACTTACATCATCTATGTAGGATCCAGCCAGTGTTAACATTTCAGGCTTCATATATATTGGATCGTTGGGAAAGTCATGACTCGTTTTGCATAGAAAAACAGAAAAATGCATCATGACTTTCCTGTTGACCTAATATCTTTCTAGAATTAGTTGTTCTAATCAAGACCCAACAGGATCCCCCATTAGATTTGTGTCACATATCTGTTAAGTCTCATTTAATCTGTGGTTTTTTGTTTCCTCCATCCCTCCCTCCCTTATTTCCTCCCTCCCTCCCTCCCTCCATTCCTTCCTTTCTCCCTCCCTCCATTCCTTCCTTTCTCCCTCCCTCCCTCCCTCCCTTCCTTCTTTCCTTCCTTCCTTTCTTCTTTCCTTCCATCTTTTTTCTCTCTCTTTCTTTATCTTATTGGGACCAGCATATGGCGTAATGGTTATGTAACTGGACTCCCACATAGTTGACCATGGTTCGAGTCCTGGACCTATTGGCTTGAAACTCATGCTGTGAATGTGTGCATGCATGCCCAAAATCTCAGGAGAATGGAGGAGAAGGAATTGCAGTGTGTCCCTCTCCCCTGGGTGGTGATTTCTCACTTTCTGTCTCATTCAAAAAAAAAACAAAAACAAAAATGGTTTATCTTATTTGTTCTGAGAGAGATACCACCTCTAATAAGGTGTTCTTGCTGTGATCCACCCCGAGCCTCTGCCAGCAGGCACACAGGCACACACAGGTGCTCCCAGAGTGTACAGAAAGACCTTGGACCATGAACCTGGGTCCTCCTTGGTGGGTCCGGAATCACAGAGCTGCCAACACTGCCAGCCAACCTTTTTCTTTTTTAAAATAGTTTGTTGAGGGACCAGCAGTTGATGTAATGGCTATGTCACTGGACTCCAATGTAGTGGACCGCAGTTTGAGTCCCAGACCCGGTGGCTTAAACTTACACTGGGCGCGTGTGCGTGCGTGCCCAAGATCCCAAGAGGAGAATGGAGAAGGGATTGCCACGTGGCCATCTTCCTTGGGGAGGGTGATTTCTCACTTTCTGTCTCTGTCTCTATCTTTCTGGCAAGTGCATGTGCTCTCTAACAAAAACCTCTCCAAACAAAACAAAACAATAGTTTGTTGAATAAACCATGTCATTTGTCCTGTATGTGATCAGGTCTGGAACTGATTGTATACCAGTCATAGTGGTAAACACGTTCTGTCCTGCATTTTCTATAAACAGGTATCTGGATTTAGTGATGTTGTATTTGTGTGTATGTCAGTTAGAGGGTATGGAAAGCCTGTTCCCTTTTTGTGTTTGTAGTATTAATGGCCAAGAATGACTATTATTTCATCTATGGCTTGCAAAAATGGTGACATTGTAATTCTATCATCCTCTTCATTCATTAGCTCTAATACTCCTCTAGGGAGAACCCCCCAATCTATTATTCAGTTATCCTGAGGCTACTGACTCTTTTGAACTTTTGTTTACATTAGAAATGGATATTGAACAATTGGGCTCCTGGTTTCTAATCTGCTAATTTTTCCTTTGGTGTTTCAAATCTTCTGTCTTTTTGTGTTCATTCATTCAACATGTCCTGATCTCTGCTAGTGCTTCTGTCTTGTCCTGGGCCTGGGAATAAAACCACAAACTGCACCCAGTCATCTCATTGTCTAGGCACGGCTGCTTCTAGCCTTACCTTTGACCAGGTGGGGCTTTGTGCATGTTTGTCAGTTATTGTAATCAGGGAGAGGAGACTAGACTGTTGACCTTGCCATTTTTTTCCTTCTCTTTTCCTGGCCCTGTATTTTCAGACTTTAAAGCTGTTGAAGAGTTCCTATTCTGCCCTGAGTAATACTCTTTTTATGCTCAGGGCAAGAGGCTTCTGAGTATTTGGGTTTCTTTTGATCCCAAACTCCTTTAGACAAAAGAACAATACAGGGCTCTGCTCCATTGGAGAGACTAGTCCTTCTAGTAGCCTGGCCAGGGGCAAGCTCAGATCCCATTGTTCTCTGGGTCATAAATTCTTTAGAACAGTAGCAGGAGGCTTTGGGGATCAGTTACTTATTATATTGTATGATAACTAAGGGCTTCCTTTGCTTACAACACATGTATTCCCTCTGGGGAAGAAGATTTGATGTACAGTGATGTGCAGTTCATTAATTCATGCAATCGTTGACTTATTCATTCAGCAGATACTTGTTGAGCATCATGTATGTTTCAGGAGCTGGGGCCAGAGCCTGAGCAGGCCCAGCCTCCTGGAGTTCATGTTCAGGTTGAGAGACAGAGACAATAAAAAAGTAAACAAATTAATAAGATAATTTCAGATGGGGATGAGTAGTGCTATGACATCATTAAAGACAAATGGCAAAGAGAGACACACCTGGAAGGTGGAGTGGGGTGTAGGAGGCTGGACAGCTGGGGTTTATGGGGGAGAGCTTCCCTGGATGGTAGCATGTCAGCAGAGACTGGAATGGGACAGAGGTGCCATCCTCATGGAATATTTGGCAAAGAGCTTTCCTAGCAGAAGGAACAGCAAATGCAAAGGCATGAGTTTGATGTGCCGAGAAACACTGGTGCGGTCAGTGTGATTGGGGCAATGTAGTATGAGGTTTGTAGGGTGGACAAGAGTGACAGCCTGACAGAGGCTGAGTTTGGTTCTGAGCATCATCCCGTTCCCTCTGGCTACTGTGGGGAGCAGAAATTGAGGAGGTGAGGGGAAAGTTGGCAATGAGGGAGCCAGTGTACTGAGGTCAGGAGAGGTACAATGCCGCTCAGCGTGGTACGGGCGCTTGAGAGGAGTCTGGTCTGACCAGACTTGTCAAGGGATAGGTGGTGAATGGGGGGAAGGATTTTCCAGGGGGTTCAGGCTTTGGTCTGCAGGCTTTAGTAGTTACTGTCCTCGCTCCCTGTTTCATAGCTAAGGTGCTCTACCCAACATGTCTAGCCTAGCCCATTACAGTAATCTCTTACTTCCCATTTCACAGATGAGAAATGAAGCCCTTGATCTTTGTCACACAGCTGGTTGGATCTGAGCTTGGAACCTGAGTAGTGCGATAGTCTGACCTTGTTCTCCTTTTCTTTCTCACTCTGGCTACTTAATTCACAGCATTGACACAGCCTGTGCCCAGGAGGAGCTAAATGTCAGTGTCCTACATTTATGAAATCAAGAGAGGATCAAATCCACATTGGTGGCCTTTCTACCATCCCCACTAACCTAGATCCTGACACACCAGGATTACAGTATTTATTACAGGGCAGAAGACAAGGACTTTTCGATTGCTGACATGCAGATAACTTTACACATGGCCCAGATAAGGTGTATATAGGCCTCAGACTTTGAGCTCCTGAGCCTGCTTAACTGATTGGGCCCAAGTCTTCTCACCCATCAGATCCTGGCTATCACCTTCTCCAGCGCTCCACGTGTAAAGGGAGTGAGTGCACTGCCCACACGCAGGTGTGTGTTGTATGTGATACCTCAGCTGGCCAAGTGGCTGGACTTGGTGTCCTGCAGGAGAGAGGTGTGGCTTCCAGTGTCCCCCGTTTGTAGCTCCTGTGAAAAGTGGCCTTGAGTTTGGTCCTACCTCTGCTCACTGCTCATCTCTCAGAGGCACCAGTTGACACTGACCATCTCCCGCTCCTACTTCATGTAGGGCTCATGGCAAGGATTCTATATTGATCAATTTTTTAAAGTTCTGTTTTTTAAAAAAAAACTTTATTGGCTTAAAATTTGCAGTAGCCACACAGTGACTGTAAACAGTTCAGACTAGTAAAATAAAAGCATGGAAGTTTCCATTCACTCGCCTGACCCGTGGCCTGGCCTTCTTTTCCCCAGCTCCTGCCCAGAGGGACATTAAGTGCACCCTTCCAGGCCTTGGTCCATGTAGTCGATTGTATCTGTTAAGATCCAGTGCCTTGGTTCAAACCTCAGTTTTGCTATGGACTGACTGGGTGAACTTGGACCGTTACATAATCTCTCTGTGCCTCAGTTTCTCCATCTGTAAAGTAGTGGTCATGGTCTCAGTCTCATGGGTGTGTAAGGATTTACTGCATTAATGTGTGCAAAAAAGTAGTGCCTGGGGGGCTGGCAGGTGGCGTGGTGGTTGAGGTACTGGGCTCCTACATGGCCATGGTTCAGCTGGACCTGGCAGCTTGCTTTCTCATTCTCTGCCTTCTCTTTCTTTCTTTAAAAATTTAAAAATATAATAATAATGAAATTAAATAAAATAGTTTTTTTAAACAGAAAGTAGTGCCTGGAATGTGAAAAGTACTTACATATTAGTTTTTATTATATACATGTGTGTGTATTTTATATATTTATATTTAACATAGCCATATATAATATATATAATTATATACAAACATATGCATATAGCTTTTTTTTTTTAATTTACCTTTGTTTGTTTTAATTTGACCAGAGGGACAGAGTGAGAGAGAGAAATTGAGAGAGGGAGAGAGAGAGAGAGAGAGAGAGAGAGAGAAAGCAAGCTTCCAGGTCCGGGACTTGAACCATGGTCAGCCATGTGGAAGTCCAGCACCCTTAACCACCATGCCACCTGCCGGCCCTAGCTGTTTGTTTTACAAAGGTATTCTCTAGGTATATTGTCCTGAAGATTCTACTTTATTTTTTCTTGCCATAGGGCACATGTGCTCTCTGCAGAGAGAGAGAGAGAGACAAAGAGAGAGGGAAAACAAGAATTTACACCCCACTGGCCCCCAGAGAATGGCCACATCACAGTCCCCTCTCCCCCATTCTCTTATTGGGATTTAGGCACGTGCCTGGTGTTTTTGAAGCTGACAGATCCAAGACTCAAACCATGGAGCTGGCCTGTGGAATCCACTGTGGCACTTCCTGGCCCTCTATTTTATTCTAATAGTCTGTTTTGGAGAGCCTCACATGGCAGTGGGTCAAGGTCTCAATGATGTACAATGTTCCATCCTGTCAGCACCCGGTTGCTGGATGTACTGGTTCTTCCTACCTTTCATTGTTATAATTCTGAACATCTCACACACAGAAACCTTTGTTTGCTCCTTAGATATTTTTCTTAGGACAGAGACCTAGAGTTGCTTCTGAAAAAAAAAAAATGTGTAAATGTTTTTAAAGATACTTATTGCCGACTTGTATTCTGGAAAGATTGTCAGTTTTGAGTTCTGTTAGCCTAAGTGGGAGATCAGATTTTTCTAGATCCTAACCAACACTGGGCTTAGAATAATCTTTGCTACTTTGCTAACCATAAAAAAAAAAAAAGAGGGAACTAGCAGTTAGCATAATGGCTATGTCGCTGGACTCCCACGTAGTTGACCACGGTTCGCATCCCGGACCCGGTGGCTTAAAACTCACGCCGGGCGCGTGTGCGTGCGTGCCCAAGATCCCGAGAGGAGAATGGAGGAGAAGGGATTGTGGCGTGACCATCCCCCCTGGGGGGTGATTTCTCGCTTTCTGTCTCTCTGTCTGGCGAGCGCATGCGCCCTATAGTGAAAACCTCTCAAAAAAAAAAAAAAAAAAAACTTGTAATTTTCAACTTTGAATTCTGGTGAAGTTTATTTTTTTTTCTATGTTCATTAATCATGTATATTTATTTGCTAATTAACCATTTTCCTGGCGGGTAGTATTTTTAATTTCTTATTGATTTATAGGAGGTCTTTACATATTGAAGCTATTCATACTGTGTTACAGATTTATATTTCTAGTTAGTTGTTTACCTTTTTATTTTTTTAAATGTTATTAAACATACTGAGTCTTAAATTTTTATGTGTGTTAGCTTTATAATGGGATAACGTTCCCACTGACCGTGAGGATACTGAAATACGAACAAGTGATGCCTGCTTGACATCTTACAACTTGAATGAAGCAGAGTCTGGCTTTGAATATTGTGGAGTTATTTAATAACCAGCCTCCTTATTTCTAATATATTTTCTGCAACTTTTCCTATAGTTTCTTGGCAAATCTTCCTTTTGTCCACTACTAGTAGACATTTTTATTGTTCCTATTCTGTAGTTCTGTATTTAAGACCTGTTTCCAGCCTCTTTACCCTGGCCAGAACTTCCATGAAAATGTTAAATGCCAGTAGAGGTTGCTAGCAGGTGCAGATGTCTCAGATGTTTTATCTGGAGAGCACCTCTCTGTGAAGACCCGGTTAGACAGGGACCAAGATTTTCCCTGAGAAGTCCCCTTAAGTCAACAGTGGCCATTCAGGCAGTGCAGTGTCACAAAGGTCTGTCCCCATAGCTGAGCCAAACTAGGAAAGAAACTGGCATCAGACATGACAACTTGAGTATAAGCAGTAGTGGGCAGTGTTTTGGGGCTGTTCATTAATGTGGAAGACTTAGCCAGAAGCTGGCACGGTAGCTAAAAGGTGTAGAAGACGACCTCAATGCAGGCTATGGGATCTGCAGAACTAGATGCCCACCTAGATAGCACAAGGTTGGGAGTCAGACTGCCAGCTTCCCATCTCAGCTTTGCCTTTCCTGGCTGGGTGGCTTAGGGCAAGTAACTTAATCTCTCTGGACCTTAGTTTCATTTTCTGTAAAATGTGGCCATAATAGCAGGTACCTACTTTTTTTTTTTTTTTAAAGGATTAATTGATTTATGTAAACTGCTTAGAAGGGTAGTTGTAAACACTCAAGAAATGATTAAGTCATTGTTCCTTACTCTGTTTCTGAGGGTAGGAATAAAAGTCCCAGGAGATGTGCTTTGAGTGTGCATGGGCAGGTACTATCCCTCAGGTATTTCCTGCAGCACCTATAATGCACACAAGTGCTAGGGCCACTGCAGGGTTCAGGATAGATGAAGTCTCCATGCTCTTGGAGCTGACAGTCTAAAAGGGTGGTGATTGCAGCACGAGCACACACAAACAGTACAGATAAATTATGTACTGTTAAGTAGTGTGATGTGCTATGAAGAAAATAGATTAGGTGAAGAGCTAGAGAGTGATGGAGGTTGTATGAGCAGTGGTGATCCATGCAGGGCTCTAGTGACCTTTGAGTCAAGGCCTGCAACCTAAGGAGTCAACCATGGAAACTTCTGGGTAAGAGTATTTCAGAACAGCAAATGAATGCAACAGGCCTGAGGCTGGAACCTGCAGAACACTTCTTTGTTTGTTTGTTTGTTTGTTTGTTTTTTTAAGTTTTCCTATAGAGCATGTGTGCTCCCAGGAGACAGAGACAGAGAGAGAAAAAGTGAAAAATCACTCCCTGGTGGGGAATGATCACACTGCAATCCCTTCTCCATTCTCATCTCAGGATTTTGGACATACAGGCATGCACACCTGGTGTGATTCTCAAGCTACCTGGTCCAGGACTTGAACCACGGTTGACCATGTGAGAGTCCAGTACCTTAACCATCAGGCCACCTGCTGGTCCCTGCAGAACACTTGAGAAGTGCAGGGAAGCCAGCAAGAAGGGGATAGAGGCACGAGATGGCCTTAGATAGGGAACTAGGTGGAAAGTTCTTAACAGATTCTTTTGAAACCCAGACCAACCCTATGGCCTAGTAGTTAAAGGTACCAGACGCCACATGACTGAATGTGCAGTTCGAGTTCTGGACCCACTGGCTTGAAGGACACTCCATTACATGTGTCTGCATGCCCCTGACAGGATGGAGAAATAGAGGTGAAGGGATTGCAGCACAACCACACTTCATTGAAGGAGTGTTTTCTCCCCTCCCTGTCTCTCTCTCTGGTTGAATGCATATATCCTCTAGCATATTTTAAAAAGAAAGAAAGAAAAGAACAGAAACCCATGTTAGACCCACCCAAACCTAAAAGAATTTTGAGATGCTTCCCCAAACCTGGGACAGGCATTGTCTCCTGACATCAGATGCTCTCCTTCCATCTCCTATCTCTCTCTCTTTTTTCTTTCTGTTTCTTCCCTTTCTGGATTTCTCCAGGCATTTAGCTGTCTCATAGCTCCTTCTTTTAGGGGATTTCTAGTTCCCAGGCATAGGCAGACTCACCCCCTGATCACACCCCAAGAGTGTGAACTGATGGCAGAGTTGATGTTCAGACCCTCATTGCCTTCTTCATAAGACTTGTGTAGGACCTTGTTGCCTGGAAGCAGGTCTGCAGCTGTAGACTTTGAGCTCTATTAAGAGCAGCACCCAGGTCTGATCCATCTGTTCCTGATCCCCTGACAAGCAGTGCTTTTCCTCCTCCTCTATGAAAGATAGATTTGGAAAACCACTTGCAAGGAATTACATTTGTGTCTGGTCATAGCTGTTTCCCCAGACAGTGATTCTTAAACCTTGCTATGAATTGGCATCACCTGGGCAATCTTGTTAACAGTTGGGATTCTCTGGCTTAATTCCTGGAGCGTCTGTTTCCACAGGTGTAATGTATGATCATCTGCTGCTTTGGCTGCCCAACAACCATTCATCATTCTTTTTGGGTTTTCCTTTGGGGAACTGCCTCCTCCCCAACACATACACCACCCAGTCCATTTATTCACTGAGATGACTGTGGGTAAGACACTAGTTCCTCTAGGCACTGGGGAAATCACTGTGTGTCAGACAGACAGAAAGCTCAGCTCTTGAGAGGGGAGTAAAGGGACAGACCTCATGGCATGGTGGTTAAAGGAGCTGGCCGACAGCATGGTTGAACCCCAGCTCTGGTGCTTTAAGAAACATGCTGGGCATGTGTATGTGTGTGTGCTCCACATCCTGACAGGGTGGAGAAATGAAGAGATTGCAGTGTGATCCACTGAGGAGAGTTTTCGTCCTCTCTCTCATTCTCTACCTCTGTCTTTCTCTGGCAAACAGACATGTCCTCTGGTCTCCCCAACAAAAAAAAAAAGGGAAGGAAGAAAAAAAGTGCAGGAAGGTCTGTACCTTAGATAAACGTATTATATGGCCTTCTGATTTTGATCTTTGTACTATGATTGAGAATTCCATTCTTAGGAAATCCCCCGTCATCTTTAGGGGTTAAAAACAAAAGCAAATTCATGGGAAAGGGAAACAAGCCAGTGTTAGCTGAGCAAACATGAAAATATCTAAAATGTTTACCTTTTTTTTTTCCTTCCATTTTGAGGTATCTGTCATGAAGACTTAGCCATAAGACTTAGTATAATGTGCTATCATATGGAATAAGGTTTATGCCATAAATTAATGTTCATATGCACACCTTTGGACGTAAAGATTCTAAAAATCGTAAAGTAGGATGACTAGTGATTATTTTCACTTCTTTATATTTTTATGTATTTTCCACATGGTCTAGAAATAACTTTTAGAAACAGTAAGAATAAATGACATTAAAAAAAAAAAGCCCTACTAAGCCAGCCAGTGGTGTAAAGGTGGCTGGATCCCACATGGCTGACTCCTCAGCTAGAGCCCTGGACCTGGCAGCTTCAAACACATGCCAGGTATATGTGCATGTGTGCCCAAAATTCCACAAGGACAATGGGGGAGAAGGGATTGCTGCATGGTTGTCATAGGGGGTGCTATCTTACTCCCCCCACATATCCTATAGTAAATTCAAACAAACACACACTACCACTGTGGTGTGTTTTAGTCCATGTAGTTGGGCTGTGGAACCACCTAAAAAACAAGAATGGACTGAGGGGCCAGCAGGTAGTATGGTGGATGGGGCGCTGGACTCCCACATGGCTACCTGGAATTCAAGTCCCGGATCCTGTAGCCTGGAACTCACATGGGCATGTATGCATGTGTGCCCAAAATCCCAGGAGGAGATGGAGGAGGAGGGGTTGCAGTGTGGCCATCCTAGGGCAGTTGGGTAGGGGATGTGGCTGCAGTGGTGATTTCTCACTTTCCCTCTCAGTGTATCTGTCTTTCTCCAGAGAGTACCCACACCCTATGACAAAAACCTTTAAAAAATAAAAAAAGAAAAGAAAAGAAAAAGTAGAAGCAGCAGTATCAGCAGCAGCAGGCATGGCCCATTCAGATCACTCCTGCTTTTCCTTAAAAGAAAAAATAGGGACCGGCAGTTAGCGTAATGGCTATGCTGCTGGACTCCCATGTAGTCAATCCCCAGTTCGAGTCCCAGACCTGGCAGCTTAAACTCACGCCGGGCGTGTGTGCCTGCGTGCCCAAGATCCTGAGAGGAGAATGAAGGAGAAGGGATTGTGGCGTGGCCATCCCCCCCTGGGGTGTGATTTCTCGCTCTCTATCTCTCTGTCTGTCTCTGTCTGTCTGGTGAGCGCATGCGCCCTATAGCAAAAACCTCTCCCCCAAAAAAGAAAAAATAATAGTTACTTTGTTTAACTTTTATTTATTTATTTACTTATTTTAATTTGACCAGAGAGGGAGGGAGGGAGAGAGAGAGAGAGAAAGTGAGAAAGCAAGTGGCCAGGTCCCCAACCTGCAACCCGAACCAAGGTCGACCATGTGGGGAGTCCAGTGCCCTCAACCACCACGCCACCTGCTGGCCCTAAATCCTGCTTTTCCTTAATGGTGATTGATTTAGGGAAGGGCTCATTGATTAGGTCCATCCATCACAATTGGGAACTAAGTTAACTGGATGTAAGCTTAATGCTGCCATGAGCCATCTTTGCCCAATGGAAAGGGGATGGAAATAATTGGTTACTGATAATTCTTTGGGTAATTAGAAGAAGGAATAAACAAACCCCTGAGCTTTTCAGTAATGTGAGCCCCCCAAAAAATTGCCTTTTGTTTTTTCTTTAGTCAGTTTGAGTTGGGTCTCTGCTGCTTGCAACCCAAAGCGTCCTGAATAATATAGTAATTTTAGTAGGCTCTAGAATCTGTCATAAATACTCTCCACAAGTGATGTGTATTAATTACATATTTGTGAACTAGTTGGCTAGACCTTTCTGAGTGATGGTTCTCAGACTTAAGTGAGCAACGGACTTGCCTGGGGAACTTGTTAAAAATACATGGACGCTCTGCTCTGTTCTACAGTGCAGGAGATTCTGGTTTGGAGTCTGGAATCCGAATATCTGAGTTTCAACAACATCCCGGGTGGTGGGTTGCCTGTCGGAGTTGGAGAACCACACTGATAAAGTGCAAGGGTCATGTTTAGCCTAAGGCCTAGTCCATAGAGGGGGCCTAGGGTCTTTCTCAAATCAATGAGAGCAGAGTTTGGCTCTAGCTCCTTTTTGGTTAAAAAAAAAAAAAATCATTTCATTTTCTGCCTTTTACCCAGCCTTGCATCTCAGCCTTCAAACAAAATCCTAGCGTACCACATTGTGTGTTAGGAGGGATTTTGTTAGCTATGTGAGCTTCATTAGTATAATAGTTTAACCATTACGTACCCCCTGAAGTCACTTTGGAAAGAGCTGGGTATATAATGTTGTTGAACTGTTGCTTCAGATTCAGTACAAAGTCTGCACTTGAAGAGGAATTTAGCTACTAGTGGAAAATGTTCAAGTGGGTGATCACTGGCTTAGTCCAAGGTAACTTATGGTGACTGCTTCCCGTGTGTGTGTGTGTGTGTGTGTGTGTGTGTGTGTGTGTGTACACACCCACACTCACTGGGAGATGAAGGGTGAAAGCTCTTTTACTTGAGTGAAAGGGAATCTTTTGAGTTGACCCACTGGGCCAGAAAATCCCTTTTCAAATGCTTTCTTGTAGCAGCCTTTCTTGAGAGGCTCCTTCAAGAGCTGGGGAGAAGGAGAGGTGGAGGCACACTGACCCTGCCCTGTTGACTCCACCCTCAGGCACGTGTGGTTTTGCCATTGTCTGAAGTCTTTTTTTCTCCCCCCCAGGATTTGTCCCCCATGCTGTGTTCCTGCAGCTCAGCCACCAGGAATTAGGGCAGGGGTTAGCCAGGATTATTCTGATTTAAACTGATCATCTTCAAACATTTTTGTTTGTATTCTCTCAAAGAATGTTAATAAGCCCATACTTTCCTCTACATTGTACAGTTCTCATTCGAAATAATTTTATGGTAATTAAATTTTTTCTCATATGTGGGAGAGAGAAAATAGTACATATACATATAAAATGAGAGAAGATGAGGATTGGCTACTTGAAATAAATCTTTTATGCTATGGTTAGATAAAAATAGTTTTGCTATCTTATTTAAATAAAACACACAGACCCTGAAAGAAATCACGTAAATTTTTCTGGTAGATTTTGAAAAATTTGGTATTGAAAAACATTCCCATTCACCTATACTGCTTTGGCTATTCAGGATCCCAGCATGGCCCAGAATATCCTGGTTTTTGTTTTTACTTTTTTTTTTTTTTAGAGAGAGCTTTTTGTTATAGGGCGCTTACACTCACCAGAGAGACAGAGACAGAGAGACAGAAAGCGAGAAATCACCTCTGAGGGGGATGAGCATGCTGCAGTTCTTTCTCTCCCATTTTTGGGCACACCCACACCCACACACGCACCCGGCATGAGTTTTAAGCTGGTGGGTCTGGGACTTGAACCGCAGTCAACTACATGGGAGTCCAATGAAGTAATCATTACACCATCTGCTGGCCCCAGAATATCCTATTTTTATAGCCAGGTTTCATATTTAACAGAAAAATATGTAAGTCAGGAAAAGATAAATCTTAAAACTGATATGTTGATGTTTTCTGTTGTTTGGAAATTTACACACCCCCTGGGTGGTGCTCCTTGGGAAAACATGGGAGGTTCTACTGCAGGGGGTGGGCAGTTGAGAAGGAGGCTAGCTGGTTCAAGGTCCTTTTTTAAAAAAAAGATTTATTTTATTTAACTTTATTTATTTTTATTATCCAGTTTGATGAGAGAGAGAGAGAACATGAGAAAGCAAGCCACCAGGTCTGGGACTTGAATAGCAGTCAGCCATGTGGGAGTCCAGTGCCTTTAACCACCTCGCCACCTTCTGGTGCCTCAGGGACCTCTTATCATTTATAGAAAGAGGGAGGCACTTGTGGAAGTTGAGGATCTGCATTGCTTCCCTTAAAAATGTGTGCTCTTGGATCCATTGAAAGTTTCATAACTCCCTAGGGATAAGCACAAGCAAGCCGCAGATCATCAACTTAAAAAGTCTGGCAGTTTCTTATGGGATGGAAAATGCAGAGGTAGAGAAGTTACAGAAATTGTGATGGTATTCATCACCACCACTTGTGTGTGTGTGTGTGTGTGTGTGTGTGTTGTGGGGGTATGAGAAGGGGTGTGGACACACACACCCACATACTGTAAAAGTCACCCATTTTAAATATGCAGTTCAGTGATTTTGATAAATTAATGAAGTCTAACACCACAATCCAGTTTGAAAATGTTACCATCATTCCAGAAAGAAATCTTGTACCTGTTTGCAGTCAGTCCTTGCTACCAGTCCCCAGGCCCTGGCCACCATTAATCTGCTTTTTGTCCTTATAGATTCACCTTTTCTGAACATTTCAAATAAATTCAGTGATTAAATATGTAGTCAATTTTTTTTTGTAGCAGGCTTCTGTCATTTAGCATAATATTTTAAAGTGTCCTCTGTGTTACAGTATGTATCAATTGTTCATTTCTCTTTATTGCTGAATAATATCCTGTTGTATGGGTGTACCACACTTTGTTATCCATTCATCGGTTGATGGATATTTGGATTGTTTCCAGTTCGGGGCTGGTTTGAGTAATGCTGTTAAGAACATTTATGTACAAGTTCTTGTGTGTGGACATATGTTTCATTTCCACCCAAAAGTAGATTGCTGGCCATTTGATACTCTTATGTTTAATCTTTTTAAGAAACTGCCAAATTGTTTTCTGGAGTGACCACACCATTTTATAGTCCTACCAGCTATGTATGGAGAGTCTCAGTATTTCTGTATCTTACCAACACTTGTTATTATAGCCATCCTAGTGGGTGTACAGCGGTATCTCATTGTAGTTTTGATTTGTATTTCCCTGGTGACTAATGATGTCGATCGCCTTTTATGTGTTTATTGGCCCTTTGTGTATCTTCTTTGATGAAATATCTGTTCAAATCATTTGCTTATTTCTTTTTTTAAAAAAATTTTAAAACAATTATTTTATTTACTTATTATTATTATTTTCACATGAATTTGGTCAAAGAAAGAGAGGAAGAGTGAGAAAGCAAGCTGCCAGGTCCGGGACTCGAACCGTGGTCGACCATGTGGGAATTCCAGCACCTTAAACACCACACCATCTGCTGGTCCTATCATTTGCTTATTTCTTAATCTTATCATTTTACTGAATTGTAAGAGTTCTTTTTATGTTCAGGATAACGCTAATCCGATACATAATTTTTTTTGAGGGGTTTTCTCTATAGGACGCATGCGCTTGCCAGAAAGACAGTGAGAGACAGAGAGACAGAAAGTGAGAAATCACCCCCCAGGGGGGATGGCCACGCCGCAATCCTTTCTCCTCCATTCTCCTCTCGGGATCTTGGGCATGCACGCACAAGTGCCTGGCATGAGTTTATACCACCGGATCTGGACTCGAACCACATTCGACTACGTGGGAGACCAGCGACATAGACATTATGTTAACTGCTGGTCCCCTGATACATAATTTTCAAATATCTTCTCCCCCCCAATTTTTTTTTTTAAACTACCAGAAAACATGTGCGCTAGCCAAAGAGAGATAGACAGAGACATCCCCCATTGAGGTGTGGTCACGCTGCAGTCCCTTCTCCATTTCTCCATTCTGTCAGGATTTGGGGCATGCACACACATATGCTTGTTGTGTTTTTCAGCCTGTCAGGGCCAGGAATTAAACTATAACCAGCCATGTGGGATCTGGCTCCTTTAACCAACTGGCTATATTCTTAGTTAGATATTTGAGTACAAAAAATTTTTATTTTAAAATCCAATTTATCAGTATTCTATGGGTTGTGCTTTTAGTGTCATATTTAAGAACCTTACCTGTTTTTGGGAACCAGCAGTTAGCGTAATGGCTATGTCGCTGGACTCCCACGTAGTCGACTGTGGTTCGTGTCCCGGACCCGGTGGCTTAAAACTCACGCCGGGCGCATGTGCGTGCGTGCCCAAGATCCCGAGAGGAGAATGGAGGAGAGGGGATTGCGGCGTGACCATCCCCCCTGGGGGGTGATTTCTCGCTTTCTGTCTCTATGTCTCTCTCTGTCTGTCTGGCGAGCGCACGCGCCCTACAGTGAAAATCTCTCAAAAAAAAAAAAAAAAAAAAAAAAAATTAAGAACCTTACCTGTTTTTGATATTTTCACTTGTGTTTTCTTCTAGAAGTTAAATACTTTGGATCCTTACTTTATTTTGAGGTCATTTCTGTGTTATTACATTAAGTAGGGGTCTAAATTTATCTTTTTACATGTGAATATCCAATTCTCCCAGGTTTTCTCCTTCTGGGGCTTCTGTTACATCTATGTTCATACTCTCAAAGGTGTTCTACATGTCTGTAAGGGTACATTCCTTTTTATTGTCTTTTTTCTTTCTTTTTTCTATTTCAGGATAGGTAAGCTCTGTTGATCTGTCTTTTAGCTCTTGGTTCTTTTTTCTGCTATCTCAAGTCAGCTGTTGTGCTTCTCTTGTGAATTTTTTATTTCATTTGTACTTTTCAACTTCGGAATTACTATTTTCTCCCCTAATTTCTTCTTATTGCCTTTACTTTCCATTAATTTTAAATGTTGATTTTATTTAGGTTTTTTTTTGAGTCTTTTTTTATTTATTTTTATTTTTATTTTTATTTTTGTTATAGGGCATGTTTGCTTGCCTGAAAGCCAGAGAGAGACAGACAGACAGAAAGCGAGAAATCACCCTCCAGAGGGGATGGCTTTTTTTTTTGAGTCTTTTTTTATTTATTTTTGTTTTTATTTTTGTTATAGGGCATGTTTGCTTGCCTGAAAGACAGAGAGAGACAGACAGACAGAAAGCGAGAAATCACCCTCCAGAGGGGATGGCCATGCTGCAATCCCTTCTCCTCTTCTCTCCTTTTGGGATCTTGGGCATGCAAACACACGCGCCCGGCGAGAGCTTAAGCCACCAGATCCGGTACTCGAACCACGGTCGACTACATGGGAGTCTAGCAACATTGCCATTACACCAACTGCTGGTCCCCCGTTTAGTTTTTTAACACAGTTTAATAGCTATTTGATTTCTTTGCTAAATTGAACTTTTTTTTTTTTTTTTTTTTGTCTGTCTTTGGCCCACTCAAAGACAATTTTTGTAAACTGTTTGCTTATTTTTCTTTTTAAAGAATTATTAATTTAATTTTATTGATTATCTTTTTTTTTTTTTTTGACCAGAGAAACGGACTGGGGAGAGAGAGAGAATGTGAGAAAAGCCTCCAGCTCCAGGACTCAATGTGTGGCTGGCCATGTGGGAATCCAGTGCCCCAGCCACCAGCCACCACTCCACCTGCCAGCCTCCTGTTTGCTTTTTTTTTTTTTTAAATAAAGTATGGTTCACATTATACTGTTTCTGTGCCTCTCATACTTTTTTGTTTTTAAAAACTTAATGTTTTAGATGATATATTGTACCAACTCTGGATTCTGATAGCTCCTACCTCACACAATAATTATTTTTGGTATTTTTTTTTAGGTGGTTCTTGTTTTGCTTTGCTTTGCTTAGTGACTTTCCTGGGCTAATTCTTTGAAGTCTCCATGATGTGGAAACTGATGTCTCTGCTCATTTCTTTTTTCTTTTTAAAAATGATTTTTTTAATTTCCAGTGTAACTTACTAGTGCTTGCCCTTGGTTTAGCAGGTTTTAGTGGTCAGCTAACGCTTGATGAGAGGTTGTGCTAAAACACTTGAGTCAGTAAGACTACCCTTCTTTGTCAGTGGATCTGTGTATGAGTTGGGGAATATTTTCAAAGTTCCAACAGTTTGAGTGTGCCCCACTGTGACTTTCTGCTTGGCAGAAATGAAGTAATTATGTATCCACATTCTTCTAGGCCAGTAGGGATTAGTGAGAGTTTACCAAGGCCCAGTATGGCTATCTCATTCCCTGGATCTTAACTGTTAAAGGTTTGGCTGGTCTACAGGTCTATAACTTACTCCAGCCAGATTTATAATGCCAGTCTAGTTGTGATATTGGTTTGCCCCAGTTATTTATTTGTCACTAAATTGCTGCTGTTTCAGTGCCACCAAGCAACATAGAGTTTTTCCTTGCCCTGCCCCAAATCAAATCAGCCTCCTCCAGTGGCGAAGTTTTCATGGCTTACTCTGCTTTGAATGAAGCAGTGGAGCTGGTACATGTGCTGGAAACAACCTCACGTTAAATGCTACCTCTTCCCACTGTTCTTACTTTAGGTACGGCCATTTTTCTTGAATAAATGCTTTTCAGGTTGTTGTATGCCATGGGTTGAGTTACGGAATCCTCAAATGGTTGTGTTTGACAATTTTGTCCAATTTTATCATTGATTTTGGGGGGAAAGAATTTCTGAGCTCCTCATTCCAGAGTTCTGCTTGGTAGTTTTGACTTTTGAGTTCCTCTTTAACTTAAGACATACCCAGAAGTCTTTTCAGATTTATAGATTTCAAATATGTAATCCTGGCTACATATTCTAGTCCATTGAGAAACTGTTGACTTTTGTTTTTACATTTTGGTTTTTATTACGAATAATTACATATATTATGAATAATTATGAAGTAGAGCATATATGAGAAGACTTCAAAAAGTATATGAAGGGGACCAACAGGTGGCTTGGTTGGTTAACGTACTGGACACTTCCACATGGGCAACCACAGTTCGAGTCCTGGACCTGGTAGCTTGTAGTTCTAAAGAAGATACCTTTTTTTAAAAAAGATTTATTTATTCATGTATTTTAGGTTTTTGCCATACTGCATGTGTGCTCGCTGGAGAGAGACAGAGAGGACATGAGAGAACACCTTCCGGAGGGATGACCACATTGAAATCCATTCTCTTGAGATTCTGCACATGCACATGTACCCAGTGTGGTATGAGCCACAGGGTCTGGTACTCGAACTGAGGTCAACCACAGAAGAGTCCAACGCCTTAACAACCACACCATCTACTGGCCTTAAAGAAGGTATCTTTTTAAAGAACATAACCACAATACCATTATCATAGCTAATATAATTAATAGTAATTCCTTAATATCATCAGATGATTTATGGAACCTTTAAAAATAAGATGAAGTTAAATTAGATTCTTGGAATGGGAGCTTGAGGTCAGCACATCAGCATATTTTAGACAACCTGGGTGATTGTGACATGCAACTGAGGTTGAAAACCATTGAGAAAGACCTCTCTTTATTCTTTTTCAAAATGGTTGTTCATTTCTCGTTTGAATACATTAGAGTGAGAGTATCATGATAGGAAAAATACTCATGGAATTTGAGAAGTATTTTTCCCCTAACATAGGGGAAAATATTCCATTGATGTTTTATGAAGAATGAATCTCATCTGTTTTCTGGCAAATTATTTTATATAAACTTTAAAATCAAAGTTGGTAGTTTGGGGTCCAGTGAGTGGCATGATGGTTAAGGCGCTTTATACCCCCACATGGCCAACCACAGTTTGAGTCCCAGACCTGGTGACTTGCTTTCTCAGTTTTTCTCTCTCTCTCTCTCTCTCTCTCTCTCGTCAAATTAAAATAAATGAATGAATAAATTAAATTAAAGAAAAACCTAATTATTTAACAAAAAAATCAAAGTTGGTAGTTTGTACTGTTCACATTCTCTCTAGCCTTATTTTTAGTCGGTTTTTATCTGTTCCTCTGAAAAGTAATGTATTTGCTTACAGCGATTTTGTTATTATCAATTCTCTCTCTCTCTGTCTCTCTCTATATATGTATTATATATATATATATACATATATGTATATACATGTATATATGCTTATGATAACATATGTGCATGTGCTCAAGAGAGAGAAAGATAGAGACACCCTCAATAGGGTCTCATCTGTCCTCGAGCTCCCTTCCTATGCCTTCCAGGTCCTTCCATGCTCAGCCATAAGGCTGCCAGCCTCACAGG
>NW_006198801.1:779088-805795 GCF_000334495.1 Tupaia belangeri chinensis
TTCTAATCGCTCTTTTTTTTTTTTTTGTATTATTATTATTATTCAATTTGATGAGGGGGGCAGTGAGAAAACGAGCCACCAGGTCTGGGACTCGAACCACAGTCAACCATGTGGGAGTCCAGCACGTTAACCACTGTGCCACCTGCTGGCCCCACTAATTGTTCTTGTTTTAAATATTTGGATTTATATTATCTTTAAAATTTTTTGTCATGAGACATTAAGAACAGCAGACCATATTCTGTGTACCCTCTACACCTTCCTCTCCCATCTCCAGTTCCTACCTTTCAGAATCCTTAATTCAGAATGCTTTCTGATGTCGTGGTCACAAATATGTCAGATGCATCAGTATCATTTCAGTTCTATACTAGACTCTCCCCAAGGTTCATGTCGGGGACCTCGCCGTTAGTATGTCTGGGCACTGCTACCTCCTGCCCCCCTCAGAAGCACCTGCCACATTTCAGGTCTTTGTATGGTGGGCACTTTTTGAGGAAAGGTATGCATTAGAAACAGCAAACTGTGATTTAACACCTTATTTCATGTGGCCCAAGTATGTGCTGGCTTGGTTCTCTACCCTCTCTATTAGTACCATTTGGTCTAGACACAGAATCCCCCATCCTCCTGCTGAGTGATCCACGCCTTACTGGCTTTTCTGAAATAAGTGCTAATTGGTTTTCAATTCCACTTGGAATTTAATGCTGCCCACTGCAGCCTTAGTCCAGAAACACTGATCTTTTGAAGAGATGTTCCATGGGAAGAGGAACAACGTCGCAGGAGCTGGCAGGCTCTGCCCGTCCCTGCATGGCCTCGGTCCTCTGCCAGCCACATGTGCTCCCTGCCCTGGGCTCAGTGAAGGATGCCTTGTAGCAGCTTGTTCATGATGGCAAGGACAGGTTTGGACAGAGCACCCTTTTCTCCATGTATGGAGAGCTACTGAGCCTTGGCTCATGGGAGCTGGAGGAATGTCTTTTGATCAGCTTGGAGCAGTGGGTCTCAAAGTCCTGATCTGGGATCCAGGAGAGTTCTTGCGTCTTCTAGATGACTCCTGCCAGTGGCCCACTCCCCTCACATCATCCATCTGTTCCCCAGTCTGCTAGGGGAGAGGCTAGATCATGTCTTGCCAGCCATCTGGGGCTGGGAGGTGATTTTCATCCGCCTCCACCCTCCTCCTCAGTGTTTTCTTCTCCTCAGAACACTGTTCAGGATTGTCCCACTTTGGTGCTGCTTAGGGAGGCCCACACTCATTCCCATTCATTCTCTTTACCTGCCCAGGCATTAGGGGAAGGAGGATGGCTCACATCAGTCGTGCAGGTGGAGAATGGGAACACACGGAGGGTATGGGGGCAGAGCAACTCCCTCAGGCTGGAGCCTACTCTCAGGGTAGCCAAGAGCAGAACTTCCTCTGCTGGCTGGGGTGGTGCAGGTGACCACATCCCTCTGGGCTTCAGTTTCTTCTTTCCAATATTAGTTTGTTAGGGCTGTTGTAGCAAAGCACCACAAACTGTGGCTTAAACAACAGAAATGTAGGGGCCAGCCGGTGGCGGTTGGAATGCTGGACTCCCACATGGCCAACTGCGGTTCAAGTCCTGGACCTGGTGACTTCTGTCTCACTTTCCCTTTCTCTCTGGTCAAATTAAAAAATAATAATAATAAAAAATAAAATTAAGAAAAAAAAATGAACATACAAACCAGAAATGGTTTTCAGGAAGCCAGAAGTCTAAGAACAAGGGGTTGACTAGGTTGGTTCCTCTTGAGTCTGAGGAAGATTCTGGCCCATGCCTTTTCCAGTCGCTGGTAGCTTGCGGGCACCACTGGTCTCACTTGGGTTCTGCCACATCTCCTCGGTCTCCACCCTTGTCTTCACAGTGCATTTTCCTGTGTATGTCTGTGGCCAAATTTCCCCTTTTCATACGAACACCAGTCATATTGGATCAGGGACTCCCCTACCTAGTATGATCTCTCCCAATTAACTGCATCTGCAACAACCTTATCTCCAAACGAGGTCCCCTTCTGAGGAACTGAATGTTAGAACTTTAGCGCGTGTATTTTGACGGACACACTTCGACACATAATGGGAACAAATAGCAATGATACTACTCATGCATGAGGATTGTTATGTTATTAATTCATCCAGGTAGAGCACTTACTGAGCACTTAGTGACAGTGCCTGTCACATAGGAAGTGCTTAGTAACCATTACTCTTATTAATAGATTCTGACGCCCTCATCTCTCAGTGAACTCTTGCAGTCCTGATTGGCTCCCTGCTTTTATTCTTGACCCTTCCAGTCCAGTCTCCAGAAAGAGAAATGAAATACCCCATGTGTAAACCCTTCAGAGGTTTTCCATTTCTAGCAGTTAGGACCTTGGGTCTCAATAGAAAACTCAACCCAAATAGGTTTAAGGAAGTTGAGAAATTATTGGCTTAACATAATCATAGTCCAGGGGTAATCTGCTTTCGGTGCAGCTTGATCCAGAACTCAAACAATGTTATTACCAATACTGACTGAGTTTTTCTCCTTGAACTCTCTGGGTTCCAGTCTCAAATTGGTTTTCTGATAGTTAGAAGATGATTGCAGCAACTCTGAGCCTCAAATTATGAGGCTAAGATGCAGTGAGGAAAGAGGGAGAGAGCCTTTTTTGGGTGTGTGTGAATTACTTTTTTTTTCTTCTTTTTTTTTGGAGAGGTTTTTGCTATAGGGCGCATGCACTCACCAGAAAGAGAGAGACAGAGAGATAGAAAGAGAAATCACCCCCTAGGGAGGATGGCCACGCCGCAATCCCTTCTCCTCCATTCTTCTCTCGGGATCTTGGGCACACACACACACACACACACACACACACACACACACACGCACCTGACATGAGTTTAAGCCACAAAGTCCAGGACTCAAACCACAGTCAGTTACATAGGAGTTCAATAGCATAGCCACTACGCTAACTGCTGGTCCTGGGTGTGTGTGATGGGTGTGTGTGAATTTCTACAAAAGTTCCGGACCTCACTGTGAGCCAGCTTAGATCTAGTTGTGTCTGGCCATTACTGTCACTATGATCAGGGGAAGGTGGGATGTCCTGGTTAGCATAGTTAGACCTGGGTCAGTCCTGAATCCCCTTTGACATCTCATGGCCATCTGGGTCTCAAGTGAAAATGGGATGCTTTTTGGTAAAAGAAGCAGTGCATGCCATGGGGAAAATCTAATATACTCCAATACTTCACAACTTTCAGAAATTCTTATTACCATTGCCTGTAAGGACCTCATGATGCAGCCCCGGTGAGTCTCACTGCACACCAGGCAGTCTTTCATGTAGTTTGTCTAATACGCTGCACTTTTCCCACCTTTTGTGTGTGCGTCAGGGGTGGGGAGGTTTTTATATCGGTTCTTGCTGTCTGTGATCCTCCTGCCTCGGTCTCCTGAGTAGCTGGGACCACAGGTGCATGCCTCCATGCTCAGCTTTTCAGATAGGGTCTGACTTACATAGTCCATGCTGACTATGAGCTAGTCCTCTGGCCTTAGCCCCCTGAGTAGCTGCAACTACATTGTGCCACTGTGCCCGACTTTTTAGGGTGGGCTGAGAATTGAACTTGGGCCTCTCAAGAAGCTTCTGTTACTGAGCAACAGCATCCAGAGCATGTAACCCCAGCTGGGCCTCTTCCTGCCTTTGTATGTGTTCTCTGTGCTTGAAAAGCTTTTCCTAACTGCCTTTCTCCTACCTTCTTCTCATCTTTTAGATCTCAAATAAATGTCATCTTTCAAGAGGCCCTCCTGGACCATCTGGAATCTAAACTAGGCCCTTCATTATTCTTGCCTGGCAAAACTTCATAGCAGTTTAATTACATATTAAGTTTGTCTTCACATGTTTAATGCCTATCTTCTCCACTGGGCTGTAAGTCCCAACAGATCAAGCTCAGTCCTGTTTTTTATCCCCCCTGCCCTTTGCAATGCATCTTTTGTACATAGTAGGTGCTCCAGAAAAGGTGGGTGTGCAGCTGGTGGCATGGTGGTTAAGGTGCTGGACTCCCACATGGCCAACTGCATTTCAGGTCCTGGGCCTGGGGGCTTACTTTCTCACTTTCTTTCTCTCTCTCTCTCTCTCTCTCTCTCTCTGAGTGTGTGTGTGTGTGTGTGTGTGTGTGTGTGTCTGTCTGTCTGTCTGTCTGTCTGTCATGTCTGTTGAGGCTGCATGTCCTATAGCAAATTGAAGAAAGAAATGAAAGTAAATAAAATGAAATAAATAATTCTTTTAAAAAAATAATGTGGCTGAAGTGGAATGACTTACTCACTTGAAATTATGGCCAATGTGTCATTGAACTGAAACAGGAAACACAGTCTAGCTGGAAGTCTTTAAAACCCTGGCAGTGAAATTTTTATTAGTAACATGAATACATCTTCAGCCATATTTGTACAGGCGTGTTGGTGTTAGTGATGCCCAAAGTGATCTTTCTTTTGGAGTCTTGGACTGGTTAAGATAGTATATCTTCCAAAGTAACAGCTTCACCACATTAGCCACAATGCAATGATTAATACCCATTTTGAATTAGCCTGTCGGTCATCTTGTATCTAAGGAAGCCAGGGCAAGTGTTGTAACACTCGGTGACTTGAATACCTCTAAGAACTATCCCATGCTGCTCATGCTGTAGTGAATCTCTGCTGTCCATCGATGATCCTGCAGCCAGAAGCCTTTCTCCTGATCTCTTTCTTCTTACCAAAGCCACAGTTCTCTCTTCTCACTAAAGCCATCTGTTCGGCCTCTCAGTGCAGAGCGAAGAGGTCACCAAACTGGTGTGATAGCAAAGGTGGCCGAACCCTCTCCTCCTGCAGGAGGTGGAAGTGGGAAATTTGAGGACATGTGGTGGATGGGCAGCGGACCTCATAGACGAGTCAGCTTTGGCAGTCATCGGGTAAAGCAGAAATGCTATCGGGTCAGATCACCTTACCATTCTTTTAAGATGTCGGGTATTAATTGGATATAGGTTTGGCTGCTGTAGTAGGCCCAGAGTAGCAGTAACTTAAACAAGAGACAGGTTTATTTCTCCCTCACAGCACAGTTTGAGAGTGAGCAGCCCAGAGCTAACGAGGCAGCTCCACAGTATTGAGGACCCAAGTTCCTGCCATCTTCTTGTTCCCCATTTCTGGAATGTTTCTCTCATCCACATGGTCCAGTTGGATTCCTCACCATATACATGTACATGCACTCCTAAGGGTAGGGAGGATATGAAGAAGAGAGTCTACCCTGTCTTTTTAAGGCGGGAGTTCTTTTTTTTTTTTCTTTTTAAGATTAAATTTGTACATCTTAAAGTTTACCCTTGTCAAGTAGACAGTTTAGCACCAATGGTATGTTTGGGTCTTCCCAGGATCCAAACCTGGGACCTCCCATATAGCTCTGATAGCTTTTAGCAATGCCCTACTGCCTATGCCACCATGTTTGGGTCTAATTTCAAAATGTTTCTATAATCTCCCAAAGAAACCCTGAATCCATATTTCCCATTTCCCCTTTCCCTTCAGCCCCTTACAACTACTAATCACTTTTTGTCTCTGTGAATTTGCCTGTTCTGGATACTTCATACAAATGGAATAATGGAATATCTGTCCTTCTGATTTCTTTCACTTAGTGTAATGTTTTGGAGATTCATCTACTTTGTACATGAATCAATACCTCATTTCTTTTTTATGGTTGAATAATATTCCGTTGTTTGGATGTACCACATTTTGTTTATTCATTCATCAGTTGATGGACCTTTGGGTTATCTCCACTTTTAACTATTATGAGTAATGCTTCTATAAACACTTGGGTACATAGAAGTTTTGGTATGTACACGTTATTCAGTTCCCTTGGATTTGCACCTGATAGCGGAATTGGAAGGTCATGTAGCTGCGATTTTTTTTTGAGGTATGAGATTCTTAACATTTGTATGCCGTGACATCTACTACTCATAATCATGTTTTTAAATTCATAAAATACATGGGACTACAAAAGAAGCCAGCTGTATTTAAATGTAGTTTTTGAAACATTAAGATATATTTGTGATACAGTATGGCAAAATTAGACCTAGTGGCAGATCTAATAACTATCATAATTTTTTTAATGGATTTTTTGCTACAGGGCATGTGTGCTCACTGGAAAAAGACAGAAACAAAGACAGAGAAAGTGAGAACTCACCCCTTTGGGGGATGGCCACACTGCAGTCCCTTCTCCACTTACCTCTCAGAATTTAGGGCACTCATGTACATGCACCCAAGTTTTTCAAGACTTTAGGTCCTGGACTTGAACTACACAGTTGGCCTTGTGAGGTCCAATGCATTAACCACCACACCTATAATTTCTTAAGTAACAAAGGACATAAGTGCTATTTTGAGATATTTATAAGAATTATGCTATGATAATATCTGTGGTTTCTACTGGTAACAAATACAAAGGTTTTATGAAAACTACTATGGTTTGCCTGTGTTCACAATTGAAGGAAATGCTGAATTTCACTTGAAGTTAATGGCAATAAAGAGACGATTCCACCCCCTCTAAATTAATGGGAGCTCTGGAATTCTGTCAAGCGTTAACCCAGAAGTTATATGCACCTCTTCCATTCATTCCATTGGCCTGGACTTGGTTACATGGTCACATATAGCCTGAGGGGAAGCTAGGAAATAATGGTCTTCATTCAAGTCAGCCATGTGCCTACCTAGAATGTAGGCGTTCAATTATTAAATGGATATTGGGAAACAAGAAAAAAGCAGTACTATGCTATTGGGTTGTTGGAAAAGTCAAGATGTATTTTTGCATAAAAATAGATTGTGACTTTCTGATCACCCAGTATATACTGGGCAGCCAATTTCTGCCCCAGGTTCAGAACATGTGTTCTTCCCTCTGATATGTACCTGCAGAAGGAGTTGATTTTCCCTTAGGGGCCTATCGAATGAACAAAATGCATGTCTGAAAACACTGGAATGCTGGTCAGAGTGGTGAGCTGCTCCCATGGTGAAGCACTGAGCCTGCCTGAGGGAATAGCACATGCCTGCCTCTCATCTCACATTCACACCAGAGCAAATCCTCATGAAGTGGAATACTGGACATTTGTCCTATTTGAATTATTTGCCCTTTAATAAGGGGGAATGGGACCTGGTACATAGTTGAATTTTTGTGAGGTAAACATTTGATGCAACCTCTTTGCACTTTTTTTACTGTGCAATAGGATGTGTGATTGGCCTCTCAGATGACTGGATGATGATGTTATACTGGAACTGTCGATTCTAGAGTCAGCACCCATCTTGGATCACCCAAGGCAGAACAGGGACTAATTTGGTGGCTTGGAATCCAACAAAGAGAGTTGGTGCTTAGATCTCAGGAGTATCAAATAACAGGGCAAATACAGCCCATTGCCAAAACGACCTTCCCATTGTCTTAGTTGTGGAACTGAAGAACGATGGCATTATCGTAATAATGAGAACAGGTAGTCTTTCCTTCCTTCCTTCCTTCCTTCCTTCCTTTCTTTCTTTCCTTTTTTTTTTTTTTTTTTTTTTTGTTGTTGTTGTTGTTGTTTTAGGAGAATTATTTTTGTTATAGGGGATATATGCTCCTAGAGAGACAGAGATGAAGAGAGAGAAAGTGAGAAATCACCACCCAGGGGGATGGCCATGCCAAAATCCTTTCTCCTCCATTCTCCTCTCATGCACGCACATGTGCTTTGTGTGAGTTTCAAACCACCAGGACCAGGACTGGAACTATGGTCAGCCATGTGGGAGTCCAGCCCATTAATCACTGTGCCATCTGCTGGCCCCAAGTAATAGAGTCTTCATTGGGTATCTGAGATTATAAGGACATGCTACCACATCTGGGTTTTTAGGAAAGACCAGGAATCGAACCCAGACTTCCAACATGGCCTCAGTCTTCCAAGCAGCTGTGTCCAATGTATATTACCATGGCTGAGCCAAAGATGAGCTCCTTTTTAAGAGACAGGGTTTGACTCAGTTGCCCTGACAGGCCTTGAACTTATGGTCTTCCTGTCTCATCCTCCCAAGTAGCTCTACTCTTTATTTCTAGGGATGACTTTTGAGTTCACAAGATTGGGCCATCACAGACTCTCCATCCTTTGTTCTAGGACCTAGTAGTACATCTGTCTTCTTGTGATACTATCCAGCTGACTCTTCCTGATTCTCTTCATTCTAGGCCAGCTCTTCACCCAGGTTTCAGTTTTTATGGGTCAGTATTTTTCTCTCCTAGTTTTTTTTGGAAGTTATTATTTTATTTATTCCTTTCATGAGTGAGACATACAGATACACAGCACCCCCAACAGGATCTTGACACTGTGATTCACTCTCCAGCTTCAGCTAGCTGTGGCTCACAGTCATGTTGGTTTCTGGACAGTCTCTGGGTACAAACCCAAAACCTTTGCAGGTAGGTCAGCCTCTCAGAGCATCATGTTTTGCCACTGTACTACTCTCCAGCTTATCTTGATTTCTTTTTCTTTTTGTGTGAGAGAGAGATTTTTCCTTTAGAGTGTGTGCAGTTGCCAGAGAGACAGAGACAGAAAGCAAGAATTCACCCCCCAGGGGGATGGCCATGCCATAATTCTTACTCTTCCTGGGATTTTGGGCATGCATGCATCCATGAGTGTTAAGCTCCCAGAACTGGGACTGAATCATAGTTGGACATGTGGGAGTCCAGTGCTTTAGCCACTATACAACATGCTGGCCTCCCAGCCCATCTTGATTTTAAACATGAGTCTTTACGAACTAGCAGGAGGCATAGTTCTTAAGGTGTTGGACTCCCACATGGCCAACCATGGTTTGAATTCCATGCCTGGAAGTTTGAAAATCACACCAGGCATGTGTATGTGCATGCCCAAAATTCCTAGAAGAGAATGGAAGAGAAGGGACTGTGGCATGGCCTTCCCCCTGGGAGATGATTTCTCATTTTTCCTTTCTCTCTCTCTCTCTCTCTCTCTCTCTCCAGTGAGTACACATACTCTATGGCAAAACCTTAAAAAAAGTCGCTGGACATTAGAAAATTTCAAAATTAAACATGAGTCTTTAAAAAGTAGTTGAGGATGGGACCAGCAGATAGCATATTGGCTACGTCACTGGACTCCCATGTAGTCAACCACGGTTCGAGTCCTGGACCTGGTGGCTTAAACTCACACTGGGCACATGTACGTGTGTGCCTAAGATCCTGAGAGGAGAATAGAGAAGAGATTGTGGTGTGGCCATCCCCCCTGGGGGGTGATTTCTTGCTTTCTGTCTCTCTGTCTGTCTCTGTCTTTCTGGTGAGCGCACATGCCCTATAGCAAAAACCTCTCAAAAAAAGAAAAATAGTTGAGGGGACCAGCAGGTGGCGTAGTGGTTAAGGTGCTGGACACTCCCACATGGCTGTCCATGATTTGAGTCCCAGTCCCAATCTTCATGGCTTGCTTTCCCACTTTCTCTCTCTCTCTCTCTGGGTCTCCCTCTGGTCAAATTTAAATAAATGAAGGAATTAATGAAATTAAATAATTATTTTTAAAAATCTAGTTTAAAAAAAGTAGTTGATTTAATTATTTTTTTAAAAAAGTAATTAAAAAAAAAAAGTTGAGGGACCAGCATTTGGCGTAATGGCTATGTCGCTGGACTCCCATGTAGTAGACCATAGTTCGAGTCCCGGACCCAGTGGCTTAAACTCAGGCCGGGTGCATGCACGTGCATGACCATGATCCTGAAAGGAGAATGGAAGAGATGGGATTACGGCGTGGCCATCCCCTTGGGGGGGTGATTTCTCACTTTCTGTCTCTCTGTCTTTTGTCCAGTGCATGTGCCCTGTAGCAAAAACCTCTCCAAAAAAAAAATAGTAGTTGATTTCAGGGCCAGCAGGTAGTGTAGCAGTTAAAGCACCAGACCCCCTCACCCCATGACCGACCACTGGACCCAGAGAAGGAGTCAGAGACAGAGTGAGAAAGTAAAAAATTACCCCTTAGAGGGGATGGCATGCTGTGTAGTCACTTTCTCCTCCGTTCGGCATGTTTTTCAAGCTACCAGGTCCAAGACTTGAATTGCACAGTTGACCATGTGGGATCTAGTACCCTAACCACCATGGCATTGACTGACCCCAGAGCTCACTTTTATGACAAGCTGCTATTGTAAAAACAAACTCACTCCCACATTAATCTATTAATAAATTAATCAGTGAATGGATTAATCCATTCATGAGGGCTGAATCCTCATGACTTAATCACTTATTTTCCACTTCATTTTTAATTTGCCAGAGAGCACATGTGCTCCCCAGAGAGATAAAGAGACAGAGTGTGGAGAAAAGGCACCCCCAATTGATCATGGTCTTATCACAATCCTTTCTCCATTTCAACATATTGTCAGGATTTGGGGCACGCACACGCACACACACACACACACACACACACATACACACATCTGATGTGTTTTTCAAGCCACTGGGTCTAGAACTTGAACCGCATAGTTGGCCATGCGAATCTGGCTCCCTTGATCACTAGACCACAGGGCCAGCCCAAAAGTCCCACCCACCTCTTAATATCATTACAGTGGCAATTAAGTTTCTAGTACATGAACTTTTAGGGGATATATTTGAACCATAGCAATAAGTAATTAAATTTTTTATGTCACAGGATTAAAAACAGCTAATAAATCAGCCTAGCGAAGAGCCAGAATCTAAGTTAGGTGAGTGCTTGGCACGGGCTGCCAGGCATGGAGACTTGATGAGGTGTCAGGCATGCAGTCACTAGATCCCCACCCCAACCCCCAGGAGGCATTCAGAAGTGTGTGCAGAGGGTTGGTCTCATAGTGAGTTGGGTGGTGGGGAACACTATTAGAGTTCAGGCCCTGGAGCCCAAGGATGCTGAATGACCTGCAGTGCCCAGGATCAGTCCAATACCAAAGGATTGTTCCACTAAAACACCAGTACCAGCCCCTTGTGGAGGGCTGTCCCATAGGTATTTCCTTGAGGAGTATCTTCCTTCTGTCTGTTGGGTTTCTGTCTCCAGGGTGGAAAGATCTCTAAGAGCAGGCTGCCCCCAAATGCCCTGATCACTGGCTGCACCTCCTAAAATGTTTATAAGGTGCCCTGTACCATAGCACTTGGAAGAGGGGCAGACCAGCCTGGTAGAAATTATTCAACCAAGTAAGTGATCCTAGTTTATCAACCGGGTTCTTGGGTTGCAAGCAACAGAAACTGGCTCATGCCACCTGTAGCCCTAAAAGGAACCAGAGTCAGGTAGGTCTAGGCTGTTTCAAGGTGGCTGTTCAGAGACACTTTATTAGGGCTCTGCCATCTGGGGCGGAGGGAGGAGGAGGCAGTGGAGGGGATCAGTGAAGAGCTTAGATTCTACAGCTGGTCTCATGGGCATGGATGCCAACTTAATCTCTTATTCATAAATTTCCCAGCCTTTCTTTGCCACTGTTTGTCAGCTTTAAGGTGGGTAGAAGAGGTACTAGCAGATGGTGTAGCAGTTACACCACTGGACTCCCACATGGCCAACCACTAGGCTCCCATGTGACCAATTGAGTCCTAGACACAGCGGCCTCAAACTCACACCGGGTGTGGGTAAGTGTGTGCCCAAGATCCCAGGAGGAGAATAGAGGAGAAGGGATTGCGTCTGTGGCCATCTCTCTACCCCTAGTCCCCGGGGTGGTGGTGGTGGTAATTTCTCACTTTCCCTCTCACTGTCTCTCTCCAGAAGACTGCATGTATCCTAAGGCAAAAACCTCTTTAAAAAAATAAATAAATAGATGGGGATAAGAATAGGAGATTTCTGTGACGTTTCAATAAGTTAACACTTCAGACTCATTTAGACCCGTGCTGTACAGAGTGTGTGGCTAGATAAATATTAACTGCTGCCGTTTTGATTTTATTGCTGTTGTTATTGCCATTACTTTTTTATCAGCAGTTTGAAATTCAAATTCCTGAGCAAGAGGAGCTAATTTGCCCACTTTAGATAATGTAGGTGGGTGGGTCCTGTGACTGGCAGCCTCCTACAGAGCTAAATGAGATGGGGAAAGAACAGCCCAAGAAAAGTGGGCTGCTGTAGCCAGATGTTAGAAACTTCATACAAGCCCAGACCCCAGATGTCCACCATGTTCAGTCACTTCATCCAACACATGTTACTTGCTTGTTTTATGCCATTTCTGGTGCTGAGTATAGAAGACACAAAAGGGACTGTGATTTAGAGTCCCTTCCTGGGCTGGCCCTGTGGCCTGTTGGTTAAGGGAACCAGATCCCACATGGCTGATAGTGGCTTGGATTCTGGTGCAGGGAGCTTGAAAAAAATGCATGGTACATGTGCATGTGCATGCATGCCCCATATCCCAACAGGATGGAGAAATAGGAAGGGATTGCAGTGTGACCACATCTCATCAGTGGGTGCTTTCTCTCTCTTTGTCTGGTGAGTACATGTGCTTCTGGTAATGTATTAAAATAACCAAAACCCCCAAATAAATAAAGTTACTTCCTCACTGGTCTTGCAGCCCAACACAACTGGAAAACGAGGGTCCTGGTTAAGTGCCTAGAACAGTGCCTGACCTTCAGAAGGTCCTCAGTAATTATTTGTTGAATAAACAAACACAGGGTCCTGCAAGAAGTTTACAGGAACATGATGGAAGCATCCTGCCAATTACTGTAAAAGAAACCCACATTTGCACCTGCTGCCTCCAGGATGAGGTGCTGAGGGGTTCTACCTGCATGTCCTTGCACACAGTAGGTGTTTAATAACTGGGGACTGACTGATCTCCTAGGTACATGATCCTGCAGTCACCCAGTGTGGCATTTGGGGCCAGACACAGTTGGGGAGCTGGCTGGCTTCTCTGTTGAACAGGATGTGCCGATGTGGCTCCAGGATGCGTCTCTGTGGAATGCAGTTACTAATACAGATGAGCTTCCTCACGTCACAAGGCATCTATTATGTGGACAGTTGGATGACTGGCCCTGGGACTGGGCGGGCTCTCAAGGGGAAGTTCATAGCCACCGTTCTGTTTAGGGCTTCCCTTTGGAGAAGTGCTTTTCTCCACTGTGATTCTTAGTAACAAAGATAATAATAGCCACCACTTTCCAGGTGCCTGGTACTGCACAACAGTATTAACCCCTGGAATCCTCACAACAGCCCCTGAGGTTATTATATTATCCCCATTGTGCTGAGGCTCAGAGAGGTAAAATCTCTTGCCTATTGGGTGCACAGCAAATAAGGAATCGAGTCGGGATTCTGGCCATTGACTGTGGTCTCTTACTCCCAAGCTTGGGCTCTTCATTCTATACCACGTACAGTCTCTTCTCTCTTTAGTATTGTCTTTAAAGATAAAAATTCAATTCCCTTCCACATCCAAACCCTGCACAGAAGCAGCATTGGGACCTGTTTTGTGCATCTTCTTTCAGAAATTATTTTTATTATTATTATTTTTTTAGTTTTTTGCCATAGCGCACATCTGCTCTCTGGAGAGAAAGAGAGAGAGAAAGAGAAAGTGAGAAATCCAGCCCCAGGGGGATGGCCATGCCACAGTCCCTTCTCCTCTGTTCTCTTCTTGGGAGTTTAGGCATACACACACACACACACGCCCGACATGAGTTTCAGGCCAGCGAGTCTGGGGCTTGAATGCTGTTGGCCATATGGGAGTCCAGTGCCTTAACTACCATGCCCAAATTCCCTTTGTATATACGAGCAAATATATAGACATGGTAGCCACAGTGCACACCAGGAGTGGCAGATGACAGCCCATAGGCCACATCTAGCCCACTGTCTGTTTCTGTATGGCCTGTGAACTAAGACTGGTTTTACATTTTTTTAAAGGTTAGAAAAAAAAGCTTAATATTTGTCACATGGAAAATTATATGAAAGTTTGGTTTTCATGTCCATAAATAAATAAAGTTTTATTGGAACACTGCTCATTTGGTTACACATTGCCTGTGGCTGCTTCTACCACATAGTGACAGAGTCGGACTGTTACAATTGACAGTACAGCCCCCAAACCTCCAGTATTTGCCCTCTTACCCTTTACAGAAAAGGTCTGCTGACCCCTGCTCTACACACTCTCCTTCAGCAATATGTCCCAGAGATGGCTAGCTCCGGGCACTTTTCCTGGTGCCGACTGTGTTCCCTCCCCAGGCAGAGCCCAGCTGCAAGCCGAGCCTGGGTGTGTGGCTGGAGGTGTGTCTGTTGGTGCCTCCACTCACACACTCATTCAAGGCATCTCTCTGGCGCCAGCTGTGTGGCAGGGCCCTGGCTGGTAGCCAGAGCAGGTCCAGGCCTGTCTCAGGAATCCACAGGCCAGTGGGGGATTGAACATTATGGCCATCCCCCTGGGGCTGGATTTCTCACTTTCTCGTTCTCTCTCTCTTTCTCTCTGGAGAGCGGATGTGCCCTATGCATGTATTTAGGTCAGGCTTTCTGTGACCCTCCTCCTATCACTCCTGCTTAGTTTTTTATTTGTGGCACTGGGAAAAAAGAAAAAAAAAAAAAAAAGATTAGGTATATGCTTGAAAAATCAGACCTGTATGTTTGTTGGTGTTTGTGTGTATGTGCGTGCGCATGTGTCTCTGAGAGGTCTCTTTTACCCCTTTCCTTACCCACCTTGTCTCTCCACCCCTTAAGTAATTATTTGTATTGTTTTTTGGGTATCCTTCCGTGATTTCATTATGTAAATTCAAGCAAATGTAAATATGTGTTTTTATCTTCCCCTCCTTTCTTCTGCAAAACACCTGTCCACACTTGGCTTTTTTCACTTTAATGTCCTGGAAATCTCTCTTTATCCTCCGTGTTCTAGCTTCAGGGTGGGGGGATAGATGGGGGTTAATTAGGGGAATGAGAAAGGTGTGTACTGGGGTACAGGCAGTATGAGGAGGAACATTCTAGCAGAGCGGACAGCACGAACAGCACGTGTCGAGGTCCTGGGGAGTGCAGCTCCCTCCAGAGCAGAGGGAAGGCCTGAGAGGCTGAAGCAAAGCCTGCCAAAAAAGCCTGATGGTCAAAGAAAGGACCCTGGCCTTGATTCCAGGAACACCTGGGTGCAAGGTTCTGCTCTATTTCCTTCTGTGTCCTGTTTTTCTCTGTGGCCAAGTATGTGTGACCTTCACCACATGTGACCAAGGAGAGGCCAAGAATGCCTTTGAGAGCTGGTTATTGACTATAGTTTAACAAAGAATTTCTCCTGTGGACTTTTCCTAAGAGGTGTGATCTGGTATCTAGGGATTTGTGGGCCTGTATGTCCTGCCTCCCTGGGCTTTTCTAGTCATGTGACATGGGGCAGGGCCCATCATTTCTCATCTTTCCAAGGAACACAGTCGTTAAGTACCAACCAGGGGCTGTTTGGAGTGTAGTGTACAGCAGCGCCCAGTCCCTGACTGGCCACTTAGTGCTCAGTGAGTGAGAGTGATGGCTTTGATTTTTTTTCGCAGGGCTGCCTCGGGCTCCTCTGTTTGTAAAACTCATGATTAAGAGTTTTGATTAGGGAGTCCCTGCCTCCCTGGGCTTTTCTAGTCATGTGACATGGGGCAGGCCCATCATTTCTCATCTTTCCAAGGAACACAGTCGTTAAGTACCAACCAGGGGCTGTTTGGAGTGTAGTGTACAGCAGCGCCCAGTCCCTGACTGGCCACTTAGTGCTCAGTGAGTGAGAGTGATGGCTTTGATTTTTTTTCGCAGGGCTGCCTCGGGCTCCTCTGTTTGTAAAACTCATGATTAAGAGTTTTGATTAGGGAGTCTGATCTCCTGGGCTCTGACATTCCCTCTGCCACTTAGTGTTCATGTTGGGCAAGTGACTTCACCTCTCTGTTCCTGACTTCTGTCATCTGTAAATAAAGATAATACGTGCCTCTTGGTCCTGGACTGAGGATGTAATGAGTTGCCATTTGAAATACTATTAACTCATGGGACCAGCAGATAACATAGTGGCTACATCGCTGGACTCCCATATAGTTGACCATGGTTCAAGTCCCAGACCCAGTGACTTAAACTCACTCCAGGTGTGTGTGCGTGCATGCCCAAGATCCCAAGAGGAGACTGGAGGAGAAGGGATTGCGGTGTGGCCATCCTCCCTGGGGGGTGATTTCTCTCTCTGTGTCTTTCTGTTTTTTTGGTGAGCACGTGTGCCCTATAGCAAAAATCTCTTCCAAAAAGAAAAGAAGTACTATTAACACAGTGCATGTAGTGATATCAAAGGATGCCAGCTGTTACTATTATTACTGCTATTTCACACCTTCTGCTTTCCGTCTGAAGGTCTACTGTGCAGTCGACTCAGGGGACTCTGACAGTGATGGCTGTGTTGCCACTGCTTTAGGCGAGCACCACTCTTCATTAGAGTCCACCTAACACCTCACCTCTTCCAAAACACCTTTCTGCATGTGGTTTTTTGTCAAAAGGGTTAGGGCACAGTTATCACTTGGGTACTTAGAAAAGGAGGACCCGGGGCCAGCAGGTGGTGTGGTGGTTAAGGTGCTGGACTCCCGTATGACTGACCATTTTAGAGTCCTGGACCCTGCAGCTTGAAAATCACACTGTGTGTGTGCATGTGTGCCTAAAATCCCAAGAGGAGAATGTAGGAGAAGGGATTGCAATATGGCCATTCCCTTTTGGGGGTGATTTCTCACTTTCCCTCTGTCTATCTCTGGCCAGTGCATGCACCCTATGGCAAAAACCTAAAAGGGAAAAAAAAGAAAAAAAGAAAGGAATGGAAGACCTGGAGCAAAGTATTGTCTGTTTAGTCAGTCCCACCAGACTTCCCTTGAGAAGTCATTGGCCACATAACGTCACATGACCACCCTTAACTGCAAGAAAGGCTGGGAAATTGAAAATTTTCCTAATCATATACCCCCATAAAATGTAAATGTGATGATCACTCTGTCCAGTAAATGTTTCCAAGCCCATGAACCCATTTACCAATCTAGCCATCATGAAAGGCTTTCCTCCCAGCATTTTACACATGCCCACATTGTAATCACTTTGCAAAAAGTCACCTAAGGAATGTAGCAAAACAGCTGGACCCAACCTGAAGTGCTGGATGGAGGCAAGTGAGGGACACTGTTGTGAAACCTCTTGAGTTGTATCTATCTAATCAGGGAAATGATTAAACCTAGATAAAAGTCAAGAGGCAGGCTCTGGGAACTGGGCCTTGAGCTTCCAGAGAAAGGCTGCAGAACTGGTTTTTTCAGTCAGGTCTGCTTACCTGTGTGCCTGATTGTCTGGAGGACAGTCTCATTGGCTCCCAGAGGCCTTCCGGGTCATCTCCTCCCTCTGGCCTGGCCCCTCTCTGCATATGGCTGAGCCCAGGGGGCCAGGGAGTGCCTACTGTGTGCCTGGTGCTGTCCAAGGTACTGGAGAAAATAACAAGTGATGTTTATCCAGCGCTCCCCATGTGTCCAGCGCTGCAGGTGCTTGCATTAACTCATCTACACCAGCCCCGAGGCCCATTATATACAGGTGTGGAGGAAGGCCCAGGGCTGCTAAGTCACTTGCCCAAGATCACATAGGTGGTTAGGGGCAGCCTCTCCAATCTGACTCAAAGTCCATGCTCTTAATGGCTTAGGAGCTTTCATAGGCCACATGTTACTTCAGAGTTTTCTTCCTAGCAGACTCTTTTAGAAGACCCTGGCCACCAGTGACTGTCTAGCAGTTTGTGGTTTTCCAGTTTACAGGCACTTGGGAATGTGGCTGTGAGGAGGCACATAGTGGGGGGAGAGGCATGGACTGGGGCACGTGGGCTTTCCCACCTTGCAGCCGGCCAGGCAAGGATGGGTACTAGGCAGGCCAAGGCATCAGATGTCATCAGAGTGGACACTCTTCGCTCCTCCTGGCTGTTTGGGACCCACTTTACAGGTTATGGCCTCAGAGATGCCTTCCAGGATCAATGCCTCTCCATCAGGCATTCCAGAGTCCTGTCTTTCCTCACAATAGGCCTGGAGAGCCGGTTTGAAATCGCCTTTTCAGGGCCAGCAAGTGGCGTGGTGTTTAAGGTGCTGGACTCCCACATGGCTGACTGCAGTTCGAGTCCCAGGCCTAGTGACTTGCTTTCCCACTTTCTCTTTCTCTCTCTCTGGTCAAAAAAATAAAATATAATAAAAATAATAAATAATTCTTAAAAAAGAAAAGGAGGGACCAGCAGTTAGTGTAATAGTTATGTCTCTGGACTCCCATGTAGTAAACTGCAGTTCGAGTCCCAGACCCAGTGACTTAAAACTCACGCCGGTGTGTGTGTGCGCATGCCTAAGATCCCTAGAGGAGAATGGAGAATGGATTGCAGTGTGGCCATCCTCCAGGGGTGGGGGGTGGGGGGGATGATTTCTCACAAAGTCTCTGTGTTTCTCTCTTTCTGGCGAGTGCGCGCACCCTTTAGCAAAAACCTCTCCAAAAAAAAAAAAGAAGTAACTACCTTTTCATTTGTCCCCTTAAGCAAAATGTGTGGAGTGTGGAGACCTTGCAGCTACTTCCCTTAGCCCAATCCTGGCTGTGCAGCAGGTTTTTAAAAATCATATCTGAATGAATGAGTAAATAAATGACTCGTGTACCGCAATTAACAGCTAAACAGAACTTACTTGCAGTATCTTCTGGAAAGATGCCAAATCTGGGTTGGAGAGGCAGTGGAGGAGGGTAGTGGTTGAAAGCGGACTCTGGAGTCCCCGGTGTTCTTATCGCGCTCTGTTGCTCACTTGTTGAGTGACCTGGGGCAAGGGACTGTTTCTCTCGGGACTCACTTCTCTCATCTGTGAAGTGGGGATAATAATAGGACTGCACCTGTCGGGTAAAGTGTCTGCGTGTAGGCACGGTAGAAGAGTCAGCGTTGGTGTTGAGTGTGGCATGGTAGTGTGAGTGTGAAGTCCTCCAGTCTTAGTTTCAAGTCTGTGGAAAGACCTGCTCAATTCCAGGGAAGATGGTGTTATACTTGCGAGCCTGAGAACAGTGGTTTCAGCCAAAAAAAAAGCCTGCTGGGCACTGATGAGGAATTGTAAATCTAACCCTGATCAATATGCTTGCTTAATACAGACATGCTTAGAGTTGGAATTTTTGGAGTGGCGAGGAACGATGTGTTCTTTGTGGGAGAAGTTGGGGGAAAGACACATACAGCCTGGCTGAGTCCCCTGAGAACAATGAGTCACTTTAGCTAATGCCCATTCTTTCCAGTCTCAGGGTGCAGGGTGGGGCAGGGCACTGGTTAAGGGTTAGATTCAGTCCTTAATAAAAGTGTGACCTTGGGCAAGTGATGTAGCCTCTTCAAGCCTCCATGTTTATCTCTGATTATTGGAGAAAAGAACAAGTTACCAAATCACCACCTTATTAATGAGCTTTGAGGGAGTAAGGGTCTTTGCACAGGTTCTTACACATAGAAAATGTGCCTTAAATGTTCACTTTGGTGCTGTCGTCATAATTACTTAATTATTGTTCATAAACACACACCTATATTTTAGTAAGTTTGTTAATTTATTTCTCCCATGAGCATGAACGATAGAGAGAGAGAAATAAGCAGAGACAGCATCCCCAACAGGGTCATGATGCACTCCCAGCCTCAGCCATCTGCATGTTTGGCGTATTCATTGAGGTCCCTGGACACGAACTCAGAACCTTTCCTTGTAACAGCCTCACAAAGTGCCTCATTTCACCATTGTGCTATAGTCTGCCTCCCCCTCCCCCCACCTCCTTTAAGACAGGTTTTGCCACATTGCAGTCCTCTTGCCTCAGCCTCCCATCTGGGGCCATAGGCACATGCCACCCCTCTTACTTGTTTTTAGATAGGGTCTTGCCACATTGCCCAGGCGAGCCTCTAGCTTGCGGTTCTTGTGCCTGAGCTTCCCTGAGTTGCTGAGGGTACAGGCACATGCCATAGCATCCAGCCTGTAGGATGCACCGGAAATCAGCCCTGGCCTCCTATAGTATGGTCCCAGCCTGCAGAGCGCAGTGTCTCAGCAGCGTGCACCATGGCGACTGGGCCTGCCAGTGTTCTTTAGGTTGCTGTGGAATGTCTGCTGTGGTACTCCACAAACGTCTCTTGTGCCGGCAAATTTACAACAAATGAGCGTCTTATTGTGGTGAACCTTCAAAAAGAGAACAGACATTTCATTAACCCGACTAGAAATAATGATTCATGCGTTTCTTTGACAAGTATTTATAGGGCTTCTACTGTATGCCAAGCCCTGTTCTAAGGCCCAGCTACACAGCAGAGAAGACAGACCTAGTCCTCCCTTCCTCCCTGCAAGGTATGGAGGAGACAGGCTAGAAGTAAGCAGTGTTCATCAGAGGTGACTGGCAGTGCAATTAAGAACTAAATTTCAGGGTAAGGGGTTAGAGTGGTAGTGGGAGTATCTTAGAGGGTCAAGAAGGGCCTGTCTGAGGAGATGACTTTTGCCCTGAGACTTAAAGGATGAAGAGGAACCAGCAATGCAGAGTTGAGGAAAGTGCCTGGCAGAGTGAACAGCAAGTGCAGAGGTCCTGAGGTAGGACCCAGCTCACACTGGGCAAGTTGAAAGAGTAGAAAGGAGGCTGGCATGGCTTGCGTAATCAAGATGAGAATATAATGGGTGGGATTTGTAGGCCCCAAGTTTGCTCACTGAAGCCTCCACCTTCTCCTATCCTGGGTACATCTGGAGAAAAGGGCTGTGGGGAGAGGTGGCATCTCTCAGTAGGAGAGGTGTGTGGGACAGGTCTGGCCCCTGCCTCACTCTTACTAGCCTTCTGAAAGTCTTTACTCAGATTCTAGGCCACGAGAGAGACCCTTTACCTTTTAGGGGTGCTCCTTGACTTCCCAGGGAGTTCTCCTTTCTGTCCCAAGGGTGGTAATGTCATAGAAACCAAAGCCATAGTGTGCTATGCTTGAAGGCCACTTTCTCCTTTCTAAAGTAGATCAGCTGAAAGCCATTTGCCCTGGAGAAGCCCCAGAAAACAGCCAAGCCAGCAAGTGTGGCCACATGAGGGTGTGAGGAATTAACATCTCTCTTTGTATTGAAAGTGAGGAAAGGATTAAAGCAACAAGGCTTCATGGAGGAGAGCAGCAGGTAGGAGCCCAGACTCTGGGTTTCAGCCCTGGCCTCCCCACTTACCACCTGTAGACCGAAGGCAGAGGACTAAGCACTCACATAGAGTGACTAAGCACTCACATGTAGAATGGGGATGATAGTTCTTAGTCTTAGAAAAATCACACAGGATTTTTCAGGCTGTGTATCACCTTCCAATTTCAGGTTCCAGTGAGATGAGTTTCTTTCCTCTAGTTTCTTTTCAACAGTTAAGATGTTGGCATTCAACTCCTGTTCTCCACGTTAGGCTGATTCTTGCCCAGGAGCCTGGCATCTGGCAGGTAGCCAAGCTTCACGTGCCAAAAAGCAGCCCTGCTTTTTTTTTTGGGGGGGGGTAGGGGACAGGTTATTTGATCCAAGAAGCTGAGTTGTCAGGACACTTGTTGCCAGAGGTGGGGGGACCGTGTGCAGAAAGCTCTTGCCTGCCAGAGAGAAAAGACTGCTTCCTCCAAGGGAGCGTCTGTATTTCTCAACCAGAATCAGGTGGGGACTGTTGACATGCCCAGGCCTGTCTTCCCCCCTTTCCCCTCGTCCTTTGTAAAGGACCTGAGCCCAGCCATGCTTGTTCTCTTAGCTACTTAAAGTGCCTTCAGAATTTCCAATCATTTAAGATACAGAAGACTCACCCAGGGATCTTGCTAAAATGCAGATTTTGGGACCAGCTGCATAGCACAGTGTTAAGCACTGGGCATAGGCAGCCAGATCCCACATGACTGACCTTACTTTGAATCCTGGCCCTGGCAGCTTGCAAAACATGCCAGGCGCATACACATGTATGCACATGTGCCCCAAATCCTGATGGGATGGAAAAATGGAGGAAAAAGGATTGCAGCATGACCACACCCTCACGGGGGTGGGAGGAATGTTTTTTCTCTGTCTTGCACTAGTGAAAAAAAAATTCAATGCAGATCCTTCTTCTTCAGATCTGAGGAGGGGCTGAGGGCCTGCTGTTCCAGTGAGCTCCCAGGTGATATAAATGCTGCTCACTGCCTCAAGACCACAGCTTTGGGGATCAAGGACCTAGAAGCCTGCTTCTTAGATGCGCCTCTGAATCCCAGTCTGCATCTTTACTGAATTCTTTGGTGATTGTCCATGAGAGCCCCAGAGCCTAGACCAGGGTTTCTCAACCTTGACACTGTTGACCAAATCATTCTTTGTTGGGGGACATTACCCCGTGCATTTTGGGGTGTTTAATAGTATTCCTGGCCTCTTCCCACTAGAAGCCAGTAGCAGCCCCCTAGTCATGATAATAAGAAATGCCTCTGAATGTCCCCTGAAACAGGGGTGGCAAAGTTGCTCCCAATTGAGGACCAATAGCCCAGCACCCTCATACGTCGGTTGCCTGGACTCCTGGGCCAGCTGGTTCCACGCGCTGATGGCGGCCGTCACAGCTGCTTTCGTTGTGGGCAGGCCCCAGTGGTGATAGGAGCTCCTGGTGCGGCTACTGTGGAAGGCAGTTCGACAGCTGCCGTCCAAGCACCTTTACTGCCTAGTAAGTGGTGGGTGGGGTGGACACGCAAGTGCGGAAAGGATAATAAATCGTGCTGGGTGTTTGTGTTGGGAGAGTGGAATTCAGAATGAGGTCACCATGGAATCCCTTTGTAATAATAGCAGAGGGCTCTAGGCTTGGTGGTACCAACTCACTTCTCCTTCCCCCTTTGCCCCCACAGCCCCCACACTGGTCCTTTCCATCCTGGTTTCCACTTGGCCATGGCAGCAGCCTCTCACCACTCCCCTGCCTCCATCCCACCCTCACAGTCTGTACCCTACACATAGCCAGTGTTTGGGTGTGGAGGGTTGGGAACACCTGAGTCAAGTCACATCCCTCCCTTGCTCAGAACTCTCCAGTGGCTTTATCTCACTCAGCACAAAAGTCAGTGTCCTCTCCGTAGCCCACCAGGCCCCACATGACCTGTCCCTGTCACCTCTCTGCTCTCTCTTCCTTACCCCACTCCCACTGCGTCAGTGACCTCTTCACTGTCCCTAGAAAGCTCTGGGCACATTTGCTCTTCAGGGTCTTTGTGGGTCTTTGCCCCAGCTATTCTCTCTCTCCCTCCAGACATTTCCATGGCTACTTTACTTACCTCAAGACTACTCAGAAGTCACCCTCCCAGCATAGTCTTCTCCTAGCCAAGAAGAGGCTGCACCCCATTTATTTGTTTGCCATGTCCTTCCCCAGAGAATGTACACCCCATTAGAGCAGGGGACCTTAACCTTATTGCCTTTCTCCCTAGAACAGTGCCTCCCTTTGTGTTGGATGAATGAATGAATGAGTCAGTTCCCATTGGTTAAGTGCTTCTTTAGGCCTGGCCTTATGCGTCCTCCTGCTGCCTCTGTGAAACAGCTTCGGTCTTGAGCTCCATTTCATGAATGAGGAATCTGGAGTTCTGACTGAGAAAGTCCCTGCTAAAGGTCTCCCTCTGAATGGGGCTGGCCCCAGGATGCACGCCAGGCCTTCCTACTGGGGATGAATTCTTTAGCTCACTACATCATTGTGCTTGTGCCTCTCGGGTGGCATGTCCAGTCCGGGCCTTGGGTTCCCAACCACCCAGTGAGTGCTGGGACCTGACTGAGCAGGCCGCTGGAGAAGAGAGGCTTTGGGGATCACTGCTGTGTTTGTTGATGCTGCTTGGCAAGGTTACTCATCCGCCTGGCCTTTTGTGTGATCTGATGTTTGTTTACATGAGCAGAGTCCCGCATGTTTATTTAGGTCTCATGTAGTGGGGCCAGGAAGGCACTTTCTCTGGTTTCTTGTCTGGCATGGTGTCAATTCCTGTTTCTGTACCCAAGCCTCTTCCATTTTCTACTTGCTGAACCACCCGACAGTATTTTGTCATTTTATACCCACATCTTGATCTCTATGACTAGGTGGACCAGATCACCAGCTACATGGGGGTGGGAATGGTGGCATCTTTGGGGGTCTCTTTTAGGCCTGGCAGGTTGTAAGTGTTCTTGTTAAACAGATGCAAAACTGCCTGCCTGCCTGCTTGCCTGCCTTAAATACCTGCTTGGCCTCTTGCACTGCCTTGGGCATTTAAGAAGAAAGGAGCAAATATTCCAGTCTTTGGACGAAAGTTTATGGACATGGATAGCACCTGGCCCTGTTGGGCTGGAATATCGGCCTTTGTAGAGCACTCTGTTCCAGCTGGGGGTGGAGACAACAGTACACACATGCACAGCCAAATAACTACAAGTGGGCCATGATTATGGCTCTCTCAGCTGGGCAGCAGAAACCGAGGACCCTGTCTCAACTCTAGGTTCACATGACCTTTGCCACTAGACCAGTGGGGTTCTTTAAGAGCATCTGCTTTTTCTTGACTTGTAGCTAGTGTGTGATTGTGGCATCTCAGAGAGCCCAGTGGTCATCTCTGCCCACTCAAGGGGCATGAGTGTTTAACTGGACCACTGGGGCTAGCTCCAAGGTGCAGTAGTAATGGGCTGCTTAAGAAGAGCTGGATTCCACATGGTGACTGCAGTTCAAATCCCTGGCCTGCTCAGCCTGAAATGTGCAAGTGCCCAAGAGGTTATGGGCTGATGGACTGGAAGAAAGGGGTCACTGACCAGACCTTGTAGAAGGTGCTCCTCTCTCATGTATGCTCACGGATTCTATCATAAATGAAAAAAAAATGTAATTGGGCCACTAGCACTAACAATAGCAAACACTCTTAAGTGTCAGTCTCTTATTCTAAGTGCTTTTTAATCCCTGTAACAACCCTGTGGCACTGGTGCTGATATTGTCCCCATTTTCCAGATGGAGAAACTGAGGCCCAGAGAAGGGCAGAAACTTGTCTGGCATCCTACAGCTAGTAAGTGGCAAATCTGGGATTTGAACTCAGGCCATCTAGCTTCAAAATGATGCCCCCCCCCTTTTCTTTCCTTTTAATTTTTTGCTATAGTGCATATGCTCCTGACAGAGAAAGGGAAATCCCCCTGCAGGGGGAATGGCCATACCACAGTCCCTTTTCCTCTATTCTCCTATTGGGATTTTGGGCATGTATGCACATGTGCCCAGGATGATTCTCAAGCCACCAGGTCAAGAACTAAAACTGTGGTTAGCCATGTGAGAGTCCAGCATCTTAAACACACCACCTGCTGGCCTCCACTGAGACCATCATATGTAAAGTCTTTAGTCCTGGGCCTAGCACCCCATGGGTCTCACCTCATGGGAGAGTTACATCGTTGAGAGTTAGTGTCACCAAGTGTTTATAGGCAGCACCTCTGGAACCACACTTCCAGCTCCATGGCCTTAGCAGGTGGCTCTGTCCTCTGTGTGGCTACGTCTCCTCACTGTAGAACAAGGGTAATCATTGTCTCTGCCTCCTGCAGATGCTGTGAACGTTCCCTGGGTCAATATATGCCAAGTGAGAAATAACGTGCAAATGGGAAGCATTTAGCACAGAGCCTGGTGCTCCTGGTCAGCTCTGTGAGCATGATCCATCATGACTACATTGTGTCGTCAGGAAAGTCATGATGTATTTTTCTGTGCAAAAATGTGCCATGACTTTTCTGAGGACTCAGTAATTACCAGTTCACATGGGGGCCTTAGGCCTAGCAACCAACTGAGGAAAACCCTGCAGAGAATAATGTTATTAGAGGGTTGGATCTAGAAAACTCCAGTTTGTTCAACCAACTCCCCTTTGGCACAAAAGATAATGACCTGACCATTTGGCTTTCTGGGGGACTCTTCCTCCTCTCAGGACTGGGACTACAGGAAGTCAGAGAGGAGAGGTGTGCCAGAGCCTTAGGGGGTAAAAGACATTTCCAGTCAGATTCTGCACTTGCTAACTCTGTTGTTAGTTGTGTGGGGAAGAGTGAGTATAGGAAGTTGGCAGGCCTGGGTCCCAGATGCTCCCAGCTATGTGACCTTGGGCAGGATCCTCAGACTTGTTCACAGTGTCAGGCAAAGTGCTCAGCACAATGCCTGGCATGGAGGTCCTGCTTGGTCAGTGTTGGTTCCTCTGGGGACAGCAGAGTAATGAGGGGATTGGAGGGTGAGCCCTGTGTTCAGCCATGGGGTTTCCAATTCGAGCTGCGTCATGTCTAAGTTGTAAGACCTTGAACAAGTGACTTAACCCCTTAGCCTTGGTCAGTGTTTTCCTCTGGGGACAGCAGAGTAATGAGGGGATTGGAGGGTGAGCCCTGTGTTCAGCCACGGGGTTTCCAATTCGGGCTGCGTCATGTCTAAGTTGTAAGACCTTGAACAAGTGACTTAACCCCTTAGCCTCGGTTTCCTCATCTGTGAAATAGGGATGACCCCGCCTACTTAACACAGGGCTGTGTGGGGATCTTGAGATAATCTGTATAAAGCCCTTAAAGCAGCACGGGGCTCAGAGAAAATCCTCAACACACATTGGCTGTTACTATTGCTCTTCTCATTAACCTGTCCTAGAAAACAGCCCATCCTAGTGGAAACTGTAAACCACAGGTCTATTCCAATGGAAGTTTGGGGGAGAGCTCGGACACTGGAGGGCTAATTATTCAGAGGTAGCATTTATGCATTTGCAGTTCTAGAATGTAAGTGAAAGAAAGTATGAAGAAAGTAGAAGCATGCTAAGCAGGTATGATGTCTTATTGCCATAGGGACAGGTTTCCCAAGGTCAGATCATTCCACTAGGGATTTTGAGGTGGTGTAGGAGTAAACACTCTAAACATTTAATAGTTGTACTTCCTTTTTTTTTTTTTTTCCGGAGAGGTTTTTGCTATAGGGGGGTTGGCCCCCCCAGACAGACAGAGAGAG
>NW_006198801.1:805949-808020 GCF_000334495.1 Tupaia belangeri chinensis
ACATAGCCATTACGCTAACTGCTGGTCCCTGTACTTTTATTTTAATGCATAACAGGAAAAGAATTTAAACAGTACATCAAGCCCAGTATTTCATAACTATTCTGCTTTGGGCGAGGCTAAAGTTGGTATTTAGGCCAAAAATAGGAGTATAGCTAAAGAGAAGTGCAAAGTGTGCTAGTACAGGTGGTTGAGGCTGTGCTAAAATGGTGCCAGTACATATAGATGGTGCAGTTAGTGACGTGGTGAAAGGAGAAAGGGGTCAAGGCTGAGCTTTAATCTTGTGTGGCTTGTACAGGATCTCATAAGAGCTTGCAGTGGCCGAGCAAGGATTTTAAGTCACACTTTTCTCCCTATAGAGCCTGTGGTCTTAACCACAGGAGACACCTCCCAGATAGCCAAAATGCAGGGTGTTGAGTGGTGAGGACCAGGTGTTATAGAAACACAGAGGAAAGAAAAATTCTCCTTGGGCTGGGAAAGCTGTGGAGCAGAGAAGTGCTTGGGCTGGCCTGCGAGAGGTGAGTAGGAGTTCTCCAGGTGCACAGGGCAATGGCGTGAGGAGGTGGCCCCAGGCAGAGAGCACAGAATGAATAAAAGCAGGTTGGGACAGCATGTGCTGGGTGGATTAATCAGGGCCTTTGGGTTGTAAGATAAATTTGTCTTATGTCACCAGGGCGTCCATAGGAGGAGAGTTTTGGGCATAGCCCAAGTAAGAGCTCACACATCATGGAGGCTTTTGTCTCTGGTTTGGATGATGGTTTATACCTCACAGTTTTTTGTTTTTTTGTTTTTTAATTGTCAGAGGACATTTGTGTTTTCCAGAGAGAGAAACAGAGGAAAAAAGAAAAAGCACCCTTGTTGGGGGGGGGTGTGTGGTCATGCCACAGACCCCTTTACATTTCTTCATCCTGTTGGGATTTGGGACATGCATTCACATGTGCCTGGCATGTTTCTCCTGCTGCTAGGGGCAGGATTTGAACTACAGTTGGCTTTGTGAAATTTAGCTTCTCTTAACCACTAGGCTATGGAGCCTTATAAGGTTTATTTTTGGAATTTGATGTTGGCAAGTGGTGAGGCCTACTGGGCAGTGATTGGATTATGGTGATTGTGTTATAGAGGCAGCAGTCTCATGAACAAATTAATGATGTTTTGCAAGACCCGGTGAGTTCTACCTGTTGTGAAAAAAAAAAAAGATTAGTTTTCGTAGAGGGTGGTGGTGGTTATAAAGGAGAAAACTGCCAAAAACTCTCTCTGCCTGTGCTTGCCGTCCTGTGTGCTCTGTCAGTCATGCTCTAGACCTAGGCCTTTGGGCTTCACGGCTGATGAAATTGTGAGTTTGTGAATAAACCTTTATTTCCTTATAAATTCATCAAATCTCACATATTTCAGTTAGTAACACGGTAACAAACTAAGATGTTCTCTGGCGTCACTGTGCTGACACTGGATCCAGGTACAAATCCTCCTGGTTTATCATCTCAGTGAAAACAGGATTTATAGCCCTCAGTATTTTTAAAAAGAATTATTTATTTAATTTTATTCATCATCATTGTTATTTTTTCAATCTGCTAGAAAGCACATGTGCTCACCAGAGAGAAAGAAATCAAGCCTCCAGGTCCGGGACTCAAATAGCAGGTAGCCATGTGGGAGTACAGCACCTTAACTACCATGCCACCTGCTGGTCCCTCAATATTTTTTTGCAAAGTTTGTTTTATTCTATTTTATTTAAAGAATTATTCCATTTAACTTTATTTATTATTATTATCATTATTATTTTCCAGTTTGATCAGAGAGAGAGAGAGGAAGTGAGAAAGCAAGCCACCAGATCCGAGACTTGAACCGTGGTTGGCCATGTGGGAGTCCAGTGCCTTTAACCACCATGCCACTTGCCGGCCCCATATTGTTTTCTTAAATAATGAATTAAATTTTTATGTGTTAATTTCTAATTCTGCAACTATCCATAATCTAATTTACATAAACAAAAATTCTTTGGGATCTTCAACTGGTTTTTGTTTATTTGTTTGTTTGTGTGTGTTTGCTATATGCTTGGAGCGTATGCGCCAAAAAGAGGGAAAGA
>NW_006198801.1:808842-849425 GCF_000334495.1 Tupaia belangeri chinensis
CCTCTCTTCAGTCAGTCCTGGGTCTCATCTTCTAGGGGAAAATTTGCAGTAATTTTGATCAGTAATGGAACTAGCCTAATGATATGTGGACATTTAAGAAAATATCCATATTTTTCAGAGCTACAAACTGAAATGCTAGAAGTTGAAAGGGTATGATATCTGAGATTTGCCTTAAAATACTTCAGCATGAAGAAGGAATTGATAAGGAATAGATGAAGCTCATTTGGCAAAATCTTGGCAGTCATTGAATCTGGATTTTGGTATCTGAGAGTTCATTGTGTTTTTTCTCCCTGCTTTTCAAGAATGTTAACAAAACAAACAAAAGCATCTCTACCCACCCTCAACACACACACACACACACACACACACACACACACACACACTTACACAGCCTTAAAATTGTGTAGTGAGGAAAAGTTACAGAGATCCTGCTGCACACAGGCAGTTTGGAAGGCTCCAAGCCAGGGAGGTGATGGATAAATGACATCCTTGCAGTTGTCTGTTCCCCCATCTCCAGGGATCCCCTTTGTGGGGAGACCCTTTTGGCTCAGCAGCTGGAAGAATAAATAGTGGTTTTCAGACAAAGCAGCAGTTTCTCATCTCTTGCCTGTAGGGGAGACCAAATTCCCTAGTGATTAACTCCTGGGATCCCTCTCGCTGGTGGGTCTAGTTTTACAAACAAGGTGGAGGGAGTCATCAGCTGCTCTTCTCCAAGGATCTGTGATAGTAGCAAAAACATAACTGGCTGGTCCTCCATAGGCGACTAAATATCCACTCCAACACCACTAATCTTTCAAACACACACAAACAAACGGTCCTTTCCCATTGTGTCTAAACAGGAGATGTCTCCACCCCAGCCTATTCTCCAGTTTCACATGTAAATAGGTGGAGAATTGTGAGTTTGCCAGTCCTTGACATGCTCCCTGGCCCACTGCCTGGCAGGAGTTAGGGAGGGGCCTGCACATCCCATCTGGCCCTGGGTGGGTCTCAGTCAGTGGAGGGTGACCCACCCAGGAACTGACCCCTGGTCACTCCAGAAAGGTCATCGGTTAAGAATGCTTCTTGCACAGCCTGGCAGGAGGTCCACGTGTGCCTGTGGTCAGCTGTAGCTTCCGGTTATCTCACTTTTGCTGAATTCCAGCAAGTTCTCATTTCCTTTAGGAAACAGAATGAGTCTGGAGAGAAGTATGACTAATTGTGATGACAAACCTGGCAACAGGGACACCAGAAACCTGGCTCTGAACCTCATCATTTGTGTCACTTTTGCCAGAGTTTTGAGCAGTGTAGACAAGGGGAAAGAAGGCACCTGGGGCCAGATGTCCTAGGTTCAAATCCCAGTACTTAGGCGGCCATGTAACCTCGGGAATATTGCTTACCCTCTGTGTGCCTCAGTTTCCTCAGATGTAAAATGATGATAGTACCTGCCTTGTAGGAATTTTTTTAGAGAGAGATTTTTGCTATAGGCTGCATGTGCTCGCCTTAGAGACAGAGACAGGGAGCGAGAAATCATGCCCCACCCCATCCCCACAGGGATGGCTGTACTGCAACCACAATTCCTTCTCCATTCTCCTCTCGGGATTTTGGGCACTCACGCATGCACTCATGGCGTGAGTTTCAAGCTGCTGGGTCTGGGACTCAAATCACGGTCCACTGCTTAGGAGTCCAGTGACATAACCATTACGCCATCTGCTGGTCCCATCTCATAGAACTTTTTTCTTTTAGAATTATTTATTTAATTTTATTTATCCTTTTTTTTTTTTTAAAAGGTCTTTTCTACAGGGTACGTGTGTTCGACAGAGAGACAAAGTGAGAAATCACCCCCCAGGGGGGATGGCCACACTACAGTCTCTTCTTCATTCTCCTCTCGGGATCTTGAGCACGCACACACATGTGCCTAGTGTGAGTTTAAGCCACCAGGTACAGGACTCCAACCACGGTTGGACTATGTGGGAGTCCAGTGACACAGCCATTATGCCAACTACTGGTTTCCATTTATTTATTTTAATTTGACTAGAGAGAGACGGTGGGGGAGGGGGGAGTGAGAAAGCAAGCCACCAGGTCCAGGACTTGAACCATGGTTGACTATGTGAGAATATCCAGCACCTTAACCACCAGCTCGATACCATTTGCAAAATGCTTAAAACTGCCTCTTGTATAGTAGTTGATCAGTTAGTACTGGCTGTGGCAATTACTATTATATCCTACTGTTATCGTCATGTACATTTAGGATTAAGAACCCCTAGTCTGGATCCAGCAAGGTGGTTGCATGGTGGTTAAGGTGTTAGACTCCCACATGGCCAACCTTAGTACTAGTCCCAGACCTGGCGACTTGCTTGCTTTCTCTCTCTCTGTGTCACTGTTTCTCTCTGGTGAAAGCATGTATCCTGTATTCAATTAAAAAAAAAATAAATAAAAGGTAAATAAAAATAATTAAAAAAGGAACCCCTAGTCTATGATAATAGCAGTTCAAATGGAAGCAGAAATTGAGGAGAGGAGGCTCCTTCCTCCCAATAGGCTTTAGTTTGGGGAAATAGGCTTAATTTCACCATTTAAAAATACTATTTTTTACTCCATGTTTAAAATGTCCTAGGAAAGCACAGGCGAATGACTGAATGACTTCCAAGGGGGAGAATGTTTCTCCCCACTTTTCTGTATACATGCTTACTCTGAAAAAAAAAAAAAAAGACAGGAAGGAACTGAATCAATCTTTATATTGTTGATAACGAGTAATTTATATTCTTTGTACATTTATTTTCTAAGTTCCTTAGATATATATGCAAGTATATACCACTTTTATAAACAGGAAAAATGTTTAGAAAGGTAAGAAATGATGTGGCGTAAGGCCAGCCCGTGGCATGGTGGTGAAGGAGGCTGGAGCCTGCATGACTGATTGTGCAGTTTGAATCCCAGACCAGGTGACTTTCAAAACATACCGGGCATGTGTGCATGCATGCCCAAAATCCTGAAAAGGGAAAGAAATGGATAAGAAGGGATGGTGGCCATTTCCCATGGCAAGTGCTTTCTCACTTTCCTCCCTCTCTCTCAGTCTCTCCAGGAAGTGCACATGACCTGTGGCAGGTTTTTTCTTTTTAATTTAAGAAGGAAAGAAAAGAAAATGATGTGAGCTATGGATTTTGGCTATGGAAGAGGTTGGGTGGAGTTCTCTCAGAATGGAGCAGTCTGTTTAACGTTTGAGTGTCCTGAGGAGTCCATGGCTCAATTTTCCTTCTTTTTTTTTTTTTTAAGTTTTATTTATGGGACCAGCAGTTAGCGTAATGGCTATGTCACTGGACTCGCATGTAGTTGACCACGGCTTAAGTCCTGGACCCAATGGCTTAAACTCACGCCGGGCATGTGTGCATGCGTGCCCAAGATCCAGAGAGGAGAATGGAGGAGAAGGGATTGCAGCGTGGCCATCTCCCCTGGGGGGTGATTTCTCGCTTTCTATCTCTCTGTCTGTCTGGCGAGTGCATGTGCCCTATAGCAAAAACCTCTCAAAAAAAAAACCAAACAAACAAACAAACAAAAAAACCAGTTTGATTTATTTGTTAACAGAGAGTCTGGGAGACAGGAATCCCCGAATGGGCCTCACCATGCTGTGATCCTCCTCTCTGTAGCACCTAGCATGCTGTAAATTCTTTTTTGAGTAAAATCCCCTGTTATAAAGCTCAAAAAATTTTATTCTTCTGTAGAGCACTTAGAACAGGGGATTCACAGAGGCTTAAGTACTATATTCTGGGTGCATGGGAAAAGTGAACTTGGTGTACATCTCTAGATAAGCTGCACTTCTGAACGTTTCCAGCTGTGGGCAGGGATCTCCAGATGGGTGTTGCTATGGAAGCATCCTCCACTTCTCACTTCCTGACTGAGTTTATTTCCGAGTTTCCCATGCCGGTGCCAGTTCCCAGCTGTAAATACAGACGTGGCGGGGTCCCTTTTTCCTGCTGCCTCGTGGCTGCTCAGAGAGCGGATGTGGCTAGAATCCAGCCCACAGGCCTCCTCCGGACAGTTAGTTGTGGAATCTGCCATGTCGTGGTTTCTCTTCCATCCAGGCTCTTTCTTTGTCCTCCCTCGGGACTGTGCCAGCATGCCCCAGCCTGTGTTTTGAAACTTTAGACCCTGGCTCATATTTACTGGAGAAATGAGCTCATGAGGGCTTCCTCCACCACCCAGCTACCGGAGAAGTCGAGTCAAATTGGTTTTATTCAGACCCTCCACTGAGGCCAGATTTGACACTCCTCTGACAGAATCTGGGCTAGCTGTTCTGGGCGATTGTTTGTGAAGAAAGGATTTGCTGACCTGTACAAAGGAACTGCAAACAAGATGGGGGAAGAGTGTGGCTAATTGCTTACTGGGATTGAGACCTTTCAGCTACCCTTTAGTACTTTAGAAGAATAATTGCTTACGTGTTGAGAATTTTCAGTGTGCTAGGTGCTAGCAAGTCCTTAAATAGTTTTTAATCCTTTGAATAACTCAATCAAGAGTTTTTAGTTATCCCCATTTTGCAGCTGGGAAATTTTTATTTTTAGAGAGTTTTCTTTTGCTCTAGAGTGTGCGTGCTTGCTGGAGAGACAGAGAGAGACAGAAAGTGAGAAATCACTCCCTGGAGGGGGATGACCACACTGTAGACCCTTCTCCTCTCAGGATTTTGGGCAGCCATGCACATGTGCCCAGCGTGAGTTTTAAGCCATCTGGTCCAGGACTCAAACCACAGTTGACTACGTGGGAGTCCAGCAACATAACCCTTATGTCATGCCATCTGCTGATCCCACAGCTGGGGAAATTCTCACAGGTAGCAAATTAAATCATTGGTAAAATTTCTGTACTGTAGCAGTTTAGGCAAAAAAGTAGGATTTAACCAGAGGTGGTCCAGAGAACCCAAGCAGAGCCTCAGCAAGGTCTGTGTACCAGTTGGTTACCTGGTTGCAAATAGCAGAAACATCAGCTGATGCAGTCATAGATTCTAGGGGAAAGGATTGGCTTGTTGACCTGATTGGTCCAGAAGCTCAGGGCTAGTACCAGTGACCCACTTTCTTCTGTTCCTCCATTCTTCCCTCTGATGTCAGCATCATCCTCAAACCTGACTCTTCTGGAAGTTGCAGAGTGGTTGTCAGCACTAGTCTAGGCTTGTGCGTCTTCATCCCTGTGCTAGGAGAGAAAGAGAGAGGGAGAGGAGAGAGCTTCTCTATGATTGGACTAACACATGTCATGTGACCTTCCCTGCACCAATCACAATGATCAGAGGGGCTGGGATCACAGTAACAGGCTGGTTGCTCCCACCCCAGACCACTCATAGAGGAAGGGTGGAATGGATGCTAAGAGGCAACCAACCAGTGGATTAGAACCAGAATACAAAGCCACCATCAGGATTCTCTTCTTCATTGGTTCCCTCAGCTATGTGGGAACCCAGCACCTTAACCACTATGCCACCTGCTGGCACCAGGTCAGGGTTCTCTGTACTGGCCCAGCTGAGTCAGGTGCTCTCCCTGGGCCAATGAGCTAAAGGCAAGGATAAGGTAATTGTTCCCTCTGTCTCTTCATGGGTGTCTGGTGTGTCCTCATCATTGAACCTCTGAGCTGGGAGTCATTTTAGTAGGACCCCTAAGGACAGCAACCCGAGCCTCAATTCTTGATTGTAGTGACACTAAAAACCTCATTTCATCCCCATGCTGCTAGAGGATAGGGAAAGTCCCGTATATATTTCAGGTTTCTGAAGCAAATCCCTTTGGAAAGGCTGCCCCCCCCCCTTTTTAAATAATTTTTATTTAACTTCATTTAATTATTTATTTATATTGTTATTGGACCAGAAAGGGACAGAGTATAAGACAGAGAGAGAGAAAGTGAGAAAGCAAGCTGCCAGGTCTGGGACTTGAACTGCGGTCGGCCATGTGGGAGTCCAGCACCCTTAACCACCCCACCACCTGCTCGCCCAAGGCTGACTTTCAATATGGCCCACTAGGCCCAGCTTGCTCTGGCCCCTGCCTGCTGCCCTGGGCCTCATCCTCCAGGTCTCTCTGCCCTCCAGTCTTCAGCCTCCTGACCTGCTTTCCTTGACTGCATGATATGGCTCCTTGTTCCTGGCATGCTTCCTTTTCTCTCCTGCCTTCCCCTGCCCTCACATGCACCCCACCCTTCTGACCTGGCTAATGCTGACTCCTTTTTCAGATCTCTCCTTCAATATCACCAAGGGGCCTGCCCTGATGGCCAACCCCATCTTTTTCCCTGAACTACTCAGTTACATATTCAAGACCTTTTTTTCTTAGGTAATGTCAGTTCCACAAAGGCAGGAACCAAGTCTGTTTTTTAAAAGGTGTAACCCCTCCCACCAAATACGTGCCTTACTCAATTGCTTAGGAAATGAAGTGACCAGAGTAATATGCAAACCGTAGCTATCTTTTTTTTTTTTTAGAGATTTTTGCTATAGGACGCATGCGCTCTTTGAAAAGACAGATTGAGAGAGAGCGAGTGAGAGTGAGAAATCACCCCCGAAGTGGTATGTCCACACCACAGTCCCTTCTCCATTCTCCTCTGGGATTGTGCCTGGCATGAGTTTCAAACCACCAGGCCCAGGACTCGAACAGTGGTCGGCCATGTAGGAGTCCAACACCTTAACCAGTATGCCACCTGCTGGCCTCATCAGTAATTATCTTTTTTTCCTTAACTTTATTTATTTATTTTTAATTTGACAAGAGAGGGACAGAGTGAGAGAGAGGGAGGGAAAGTGAGAGAGCAAGTCTCCAGGTCTGGGACTTGAACCATGGTCAGCCATGTGGGAGTCCAGGGCCCTTGACCACCACGCCACCCACCTGCCGGCCCCAGTAGTTTTTTTTTTTTTTTTTTTTTTTTTGGGGGGGTTTTTAACAAAGAGACAGAAAGCAAGAAATCTCCCCCCAGCGCAATTCCTTCTCCTCCATTCTCCTCTTGAGATCTTGGGCACGCACGCACATGCGCCCGACGTGAGTTTTTTAAGCCACCAGGTCCAGGACGTGAACCATGGTCGACTACATGGGATGAACCATGGTCGACTACACGACTACACGGGAGTCCAGCCATTACACTAACTGCTGTTCCCGTTCCATACAAAATCTTTAAATGATTACTCGCATTTAACAGAATATGACAAGGTTTGCGATCCCTTGTGTAAGGAGTGCTCACCATTTTCTTAGTCCTTACTTGCAGATCTCGTTGATTCCTTCCAACAGCCCTTTGCTACTCACTAGCCAGGTTGACCTTGATGAAATCTCTTCATCCTCCTGGGCCTTTCCTCAACTGGAAAAACTGGCTGTAGTAAGAGACGAGGATTTAGTATTCACACAAGATATAGCATGCCTGGGACAAAGAGGCTATGGGTACCCAGAAGAAGTGCATTTCCCACTGCAGGGAGTGGAAGGCCTGGGATCAGGGAAGGTTTCCTGGAGAACGGGACATGAGGGCCAAGAAGGAGGGAGCCAGCCAGGAGAGGGTAGAGTCTGTGTTGTTCATTCTGTGTCCCGTGCTATCCTCTTTGTCCTTAGCTTGTGTCTCAACTCATCAACAAGCAATGCCTGATCACCCTTCTCTGAACCAGGCTCTGTGCTACATGTGGAGAATTCAGCTCCGAACCAGGGGAACCTGGTCACCACCCTCACGGAACTCATTCTGTCGTGTGCGTAGGGGAAGGTATTAAAGAAGTACTCAGATAACCATGTAGTTCAATTGTGGAGGAAAGAATGGGGATACCGAGAGATCATGTAACTGGTTGTGGAGGTGGTACTGAGGCTGCAAGCAGCAGTAGGCGTCTGCCAGTCTGGGGCAGGGGTGGTGGCAGTGGTGATTTCAGGTAGGGCTTGGGGGCAGCATGTGCTAAGGTTCTGGGGTGGGGTAGAGCCGTTTCTAAAGAACTGAACGTGGAAGTGTCACGAATGAGGGAGGAATAGCTTGATAGCAGGTACGTGAAGTAGACAGGGCCAAGTCATGCTTGACTTTGCAGGTATAGGGCAAGATGCTGGACCTCAGACCTTTGTGTTCTAGGGCCTGGGGAGCAGCGAGAGGAGTGGGCAAGAGAAATAGGAGTGCTCTGAATACTGGTGCAAGGATACTGTAAGGGAGATGACGTCCACCACACCGCCATGGGCAGCATGTGTGGAAATAGGAAATGCCCCTTGGGCATGTGAAAAGGTACCAGATACTGTGCACAGTTAGAGAAATGCCAATGAAAACCATACTGAGATCATATTTTTTCACCTCTCAGAAGGGCAAGAGCACATGGCATGAGCACTTGTTGTGTGTGGAGACGGACAGGCTTGTCCATTGCCCATGGAAGGGAAGTGAGAGCATGGCTTTGCCGTGCCTCTCAAGGCGACCCCTGCACACACCCTTCCTTTGCTCCAGCACTAACCAGCACTAACACTTCTAGGAATGTGTGTCTGCATGTTTCCAAGTGTCAGATGTGATCTCTGTCCATGGTTATTCATTACAGCAGTGCTTGTCAGAGCAGAAGATGGGGAACCATATGCATGCCTATTAATAAATAGAGCACCAGGGGCCAGCAGGTGGCATGGTGGCTAGGTTGCTGTACTCACACATGGCCTTCTGTGGTTTGAGTCCAAGACCTGGTGGCTTGAAAATGATGCCAAGTATGTGCATTTGCATCCCCGAAATCCTGAGAGGAGAATGGACGTGGCTACTCCCCCCAGGGGTATGAGATGGGAGAGGCAAGAGAAACAGCAGGGCTTTGAATACTGATATGAGAATACAGTAGTTTGGGGGGATGACATGTCCGCCACACTGTCATGGGCAGCATGTATAGAAAGCAACTCTCCCTCTCTGTGTCTCTGTCTCTCTTCAGCAAGTGCATGTGCCCTATGACAAAAATCTAGGAAAAAGAATTCGTTAAAAACTAGAGCACTAGATGAATTAGTTAGGTTTGTCTGCATCGTGGAGTATTATGTAGCTCTGAAGGTGGAATAAGGTCCTCATGGTAAGGGTCTTCCCTGTCTGTGTATTCTGCCAAGTATAAAAATGAAGAGAAAAAAGGGACCAGCAGTTAGCGTAATGGCTATGTTGCTGGACTCCCATGTAGTTGACCGCAGTTCGCGTCCCAGACCCGGTGGGTTAAAACTCATGCCAGATGCGTGTGCACCCAAGATCCCGAGAGGAGAATGGAAGAGAAGGGACTGCGGCGTGGCCATCCCCCCTGGGGGGTGATTTCTCACTTTCTGTCTCTCTGTCTCTGTGAGCACACGTACCCTATAGCAAAAACCTCTCAAAAAAAAAAAAAAAAAGAAGAAGAGAAAAAGAAACACTTTAATTGGTAATTCTTAGTCAGAAGGGGCATATTGGAAAATGAGGAGGAGAGTATGGGTTTCATGAAGTTTCCAATTTCAACTTCAGTTAGTCCTAGAGCACTCGTAACTTGTCAGATTAGTTCACGTTAGGCTTCCACATTGTGCACTGTGTTCTCTGCCATGTGTATGTGCATATGTATGATAATATATATGAAATAATGGATCTAAATAATATATATTGTAAAATAATATATATGTATGATGTATGTCTTTTTTTTTTTTTTTGAGAGGTTATTTTGCTATATGGCTTGTGCACTCCCTGGAGAGACAGAGACAGACAGAAAGAAAGCAAGAAATCATCCTCCAGGGTGAATGACCATACCACAATTCCTTCTTCTCCACTTCCCTCTTAGGATTTGGGACATATATGCATATGCACCCAATATGAGTTTCAAGGTGCCAAATCCAGGACTCGAACTGCAGTCAGCCATATGGGAGTTCAGTGCCTTAACCATACTATTCCACCTGCTGGCCCCTCATGTATGTCTTTGTGTATATAGATGTGCATGCGTGTACACACACACACACAACACACACTCACCTAAAATTAAACGAGCAGCTATCCCTTGGTATAGGCATTTGATTCTAGGAACCCCCTTGATACCAAAACCCTCAGATGCTCAAGTGCCTTATATCACATGGTGTAATATTTGCATATAACTTGCATACATCCTCCCTATAAATCGTCTCTAGATTAATTATAATACCTAATACAGTGCAAAAGCTATGTAAATAGTTGTTATACTATATTGGTTTTTTTAATTTGTAGTGTTTTCTATTGTTGTTTCTCATTGGTTTTTTTCTTTCAAATATTTTCAGTTGTGTTTGGTTGAATCTATTCAGAACTCAGATGCAAAGACCCAACTATATATGTGTGTGTATGTGTATACACATATATGTAATTAATTTCTTTATTCTGGTCTCTCCTTGAGTGGCTGAGACACCACCTTAGAGAGGCCTTTTTTTTTTTTTTTTTTTAGGGGGGGGGGGTTTTTTTTTTTTTTTTTTTTTTTTGAGAGATTTTCACTATAGGGCGCGTGCGCTCGCCAGACAGACAGAGAGAGACATAGAGACAGAAAGCGAGAAATCACCCCCCAGAGGGGATGGTCACGCCGCAATCCCTTCTCCTCCATTCTCCTCTTGGGATCTTGGGCACGCACGCACACGCGCCCGGCGTGAGTTTTAAGCCACCGGGTCCAGGACGCGAACCGCGGTTGACTACATGGGAGTCCAGCGACATAGCCATTACGCTAACTGCTGGGTCCCAGAGATTTTTGATATAGGGTACATGTGCTCACTGGAGAGACAGGAAATGAGAAATCACCCTCCAGGGGTGATGGCCACACCACAATCCCTTCTCCTCCATTCTCCTCTCAGGATCTTGGGCATACACACACACGTGCCTGACATGAGTTTAAGCCACCGGGTCTGGGATTCAAATCATGGTCAACCAGTGTAACCATTATGCCATCTGCTTGTCCCAAAATATTTATTTATCATCTATCCATTTGTTGTGATTTTCAAACTACTGGGTCTAGGAATCGAAGAACCACAGTCGGCCATGTGGGAATCCAGTGCCTTTACCACCACACCACCTGCTGGCCGAGAGGCCTTCTGAATACCCTAAAATGTCCCTCCCTGTTACCTCTGCCCCTGCTTTCTTTTTCTTCATAGTGTTTATCATTGGCTGTCGCTGTGTTTGTTTGCTTTTTGCACCATACTCTTCAGATCATAAACTTCGGGAGGGCAGGCATCTTTGTCCACTTCGTTCATTACTGTATCCCCAGCATCTAGGCCTGGGTCTGGCGTAGTAACTGCTTAATAAACACGTGCTGAATGAACGTGAATAAGCCTAGATAGTGATAATTACCCTTCTGTTACAAATGTGGACCTGAGGCCCCCAGAGGCCTTGAATAGACTCTTGAGAAATGAGGAATGAGGAGCAAGCAGCTGACACGGTGGTTAAGGAACTGGACTCCCACAGGTCAGACCATGGTTCAAGTCCTGAACCTGGCCGCTTGCTCTATCTCACTTTCCCTTTCTCTCTCTTTCTCTGATCAAAATAAAAAATAATAATAAAATTAAATTAATTAATTAAAAAAAAAGAAATGAGGAATGAGCTGAAGGGCCCTCTGCTATTCTGACTGGAGAAGGAGCAAGAAATTACCCCATTCTGCCTTTTATGCTGTTAAAATTCTCCCTGTGGACCAGCTTAGGGTATAGTAGTTAAGGTGGCTGGATCTCCCATAGCTAGACACATAGTTGGAGTCTTAGACCTTGTGGCTTGAAAACCACACTGGGCATGTATGTGTGCATGCCCAAAATCCCAAAAGGAGAAATGGAGAAGGGATCTTAACATGACCATCCTCCATGGGAAGTGCTTTCTCATTCTCTCTCTGTTTCTGTCCGTCTAGTGAGCACAGGTCCTCTGGCCAAATTTAAAGAAAACAAACAGACAAAACCTTTGTTTCTCCACACCCCCTCTTGAAAGTCACTCTGAGGTGGTGCAGTGATACCCTGAGAGAGGGGACCCAGACTGGGACCTCTTCTGCTGGGCCCTGCCTCTGAGGCACTGGGGAGGGGGCATTCCCCACCCTTCTGTGGTCGGGCTCTCTCTCTCTTGGGTGACCCTTGTTCCTGGCAGTTATTCCAAGAACAGGTAGAGGGAGAAGGAAAGTTCCATCCAGGAGGCACTGTCCTCTGGAGGACCCATCACTTAGGCTGTGTGCTTAATATTGTCAGGGTCCAGAGTGCCCCTGCGATGTCCTTAAACTTGAGGAGCTGAGAATGTCGTTTCTTATTTCTTCAGTTTCAGTTATATTAACAGCTTTGCCAACATCTTTTAGAGTTTGCCCTGTGCCAGGCACTTGGCCAAGCACTTGATTCCTGTTGCCTCATGTAACCCTCTCAGCCCTATCGAAGGTGGATATTCTTTCCTATCACTTTCCTGGGGAGGACATCTGGGACTCAGAAACGTCTAGTAATGAGCCATGTGCCACTCACTCCTAAGCAGCAGAGCTTGGATTTGATTCTGACACTGGCTGACCATCAACATGGCACTCTCCTGGCCACGTGGCCACTGCTTCACCTTCTGCATTTGGGATTCTCCGCATGGTTGGCAGAGCAGAGCCTGGTTTCCTGTGATGTGATGCCGATGGCTAATCTCATTGCAAAACCCTGCTGGCCAGCATGAGGCCTTGCTGGGTTGGAGGAAGGGGATTGGAGAGTCTCCTGCTTGTTTATTTACTTACTTTTAATTGCCGGAGAGCATGTGCACTTGCCAAAGAGAGACAGAGAGAGAAAAAGGGAGAGAGAGCAAACACCCCCAGTGAGATGGAGATGCCTCCATCCCTTCTCCTTCATTTCTCCCTCTTGTCAGGATTTTTAACACACACGCATACCCGCCCACAGCATGTTTTTCAGGCCACTGGGCTGGGACTCGAACACGTGGGATCTGGCTCCCTTAACCACCAGGGCGTGGGGTAGCCCCTGCTTGTGTATTTCTCATCGGCATTTGCAACAAAGATGATGAAATATCTCTTTCTCAAGGAGATTGGTTTCTCTCTCTCTCTATTTATTTCTGACTTTCTCTGTGAAGTTTCTCTTAATGATGTCCGGTACAGATGTCTGTAATCCTGCTCAGTTCTCTTCCTTCAGGCCCCCTCGCAGCTGCGATGGCTCTTAATAGAGCAATTAAGGACATACATTCTGGAGTCAGGCTGCTTAGATACAGCTCTGGCTCTATAGTTAGCTACTGTGTGACCTTGGGTAAGTCACTCCACCTCTCTGAGCCTCGGTGTCCTCATCTGTAATAGAAGAGTAACAATAATAGTACCTGCCTGCAGGGATGGTTGTGAGTATTCCGAGCCCAGGTAAGGCTCATAGTAACGACCAATAAACAGGGTCTCTTTCTGTGCACATAGGAATCTCTATGTCTTATGCAGTTTGCTAATTTTTTGCCTGATGAAAAGACATGGATGTATGCAGGTGTATTTTATTTTTTCCAAAAAACTACAAGAGCGTTCTTTTAGGAAATATTCTTGAAGGAAATATTCTTGGGACATCTTACGGGTACTGTGCCCTGTCCTATGGTAAACAGAATGAGAACCTTGCACCCAAAAAGTGCATGTTCTCATCAGTAGAGGTAAGTACTCTACAAGGAATTAAAATAGGGGCCACTGGAGCTGGGGTGCTCAGGGAAGGCCTCCCTGAATGGACAGGCCTCCCTGGAGAAGGGACAGGCATAGGGAGACCTGACTGGCAGGTGGGAGCCAGTCTTAAAAATTAGTAAGGGCAAAATGTGCAAAGGCCCTGGAGCAAGACTAAACATGGAAAGGGAAAGCAGCTAGTGTGTGTGTGTGTGTGTGTGTGTGTGTGTGTGTGTGTGTGTAGGGAGATTTTGGATGACGGGTAGCAGGGAAAAAATGAGATCTGAGAATTCTGAAGCATTTTAAGCAGGAAAGCAACCTCATGTGGTCTCTGATTTGACCCTTCAGGCTATGTGAGAATAGAATTTAGGGAGACAAGAGTGGACTCAGAGAGACCAGAGGGGGGTTCGGATGGAGTTGTCCAGGTGAAAGATGACTGGGGTGGCTTGGCCTGGGAAGGAGGACAAGAAAAGGAAATAGATTCAGGGTATATTGTGGAGCTAGTGATAACGAGTCTTGCTGATGGACTTGATGTGGAGGATGAGGGAAGACGAGACGTGAAGGATTCCGTTGTGTGTCAGTCGGCTGGCCATCCCTGCTGATGGACACCACGCAGGTGTCCTCTCATTCTTCCACTCACAGAGGCTGCTGCAGCCGACACACACATACACACATCCTTGCCAGCTGAGTCTTAAAGGATTGAGGACAAGGGAATTTCAGGTAGAGGGTCCCACTCCAGCAGAGGCTAGGATCTGGCTGTAGCTGCTGTACAGGGAGGAGCCTCCCTTTGGCCCAGCTCAACTTAGGCCGAGTGTGGAGTGTGAGGCAGAGGCCTCTCCTCGGCTGTGGAATGGCACCTGGCCTGAACCCGCCACCTGAACTGGGTGTGGAGCTGCTGCTGATTTTCAGATTCTTTCATGTCCTCCCATCCCCCACCTTCCTCAGCTGCTTTCTCACCTATCCAAGTTCCCTCCCTTCTTTTCCCCTCCATGAGCTGGGTCCAGAGTTTCAGCCAGCATTACTGCAGCAGGTGCCGTACATTGGAGTTCCTGCCATCCTCAGGGCCCTGCTCTCTGCTTTCAAGTCAGCTTTGTTTTCCCAGGGATTAGAAGCAGTTGCTGGTGAGGCCTTTGTTCTGAGCCTCGTGTTGGTATGAGCTTGATTCTTCCGCATGCTTTGTCCCTATTCCCTCCTGTTTCTCATCTCTGGCCTCATTCTTAAGAATGCAGGTTCCACGGGCAGTGGCTGCTGCAGCCGTCTGAGGGGCTTTGGGCAGTTGGGGGGGCTCCAGGTGGTGAGGCTTCAGCCAGTGTGAGTTTACAGCAGTGTGACCTGCAAGCGTGAACCCTCAGGGCCCTAAAGACCTGGCTCCAGTCCGTTCTTGGGTTGCTCTCCCGTGCTGCTAGTAGGTACTGGTCAGGCTGCTTGTCAGAATTAGCATCTCTGGGAGTGTGCCTCTGCCTGCCTGAGGGCTCTAGCTCAGGAGGAATTCTGGACCCACGAGAAGGTAAGATGTGACAGGTTTCAGCTCGTACTAGGTATACAGAAAAAAAAAAAAATACAGGGGGAACAACCTTGAAGGAGAAAAATACAGGGCATTAATGAGCTCAACAAAGTCCTCCCCAAGTTGCTAGAGGACGTGTGAATCATTGCAACCTTTTTAGAAGACAGTCTGGAAAAAAAAAGATTTTTTTTTTTTTTGAATGAGCAGTACATGAATGTGGTGAAGCAGTCATATGGCACAAAAAAAGTTGTACGGGAAAAGTATCTCCCTCCCTTACCCACAGCCGCCCAGTTTTCTCCTGTGAGGACACTCATCTCAGGGTGTGGTCTTCTAGAGATACTCACTGTGAAAACAAGCGCATATGAGGGGACTTCAAAGAGTTCATGGAAATAGGGGAGTAAAGCTCAAGTTTATTTTGGTACAAAAAAAAAATGTGCAGTCCATAGTTTTTTCATAATATGTATTTTTTTTCCTGTGAACGTCTCAAAGACTTCTGATATCAGACATGTTCTAACCTTGACTCGAAAGTCATTTTGAAGTTAACTATATACTGTTCCACAGTCTTTGGCCCAGTACTGCCATTTTTAAGAATCTGTCCTACAGAAAACATAGCCCCAGTACAAAAGATTATTGCAGCCTTTTTTGCAGTGGCAAGACAAAAGACAAGCCTCAGAAATAAAACAAATGCCCATTTTCCAGGGAGTGAGTGAATAAAATAGGGCACATCTACGCTGTTAGGATATCAGCTGCTAGGAAGCGTGGGTAAGAGCACTACTGGTTGATTTGGAGGCATTTCTGTGAGGTATTTAAGGAAAAGCAAAATTCAGAAAAGTCAATATGATACTGTTAATGTAGAATACAATGACAAAAGTCATTGTTAGTTTGTCACTCTCTTACATGTCACATGGCCTAGTTCGCCCAGCATCCTATCTGGGAGACTTTACAGTATGCTCAGCCATGGTTAAAACAAACTTCACACGCTGGTTAGTTGTGCTTTATTTATTTATTTTTTTTAAGAGAGGTTTTTGCTATAGGTCGCATGCACTCACCAGACAGAGAGACAGAAAGCGAGAAATCACCCCCCAGGGGGGATGGCCACACCGCAGTCCCTTCTCCTCCGTTCTCTCGGGATCTTGGGCACGCACACATATGCACCTGGCATGAGTTTTAAGCCATCGGGTCTGGGACGCGAACTGCGGTCGACTACGTGGGAGTCCAGAGACATCGCCATTACGCTAACTGCTGGTCCCACACTGGTTAGCTTGAAAGGCCCACCTGAGAGACTCTGGTCCATAGATAGAAGAGCACGTGACCTCAGAGTTGGTAAACACTAACCTGGTTCTGTCAGTAGAGGGTCACATGTTCTTGGGTACTGGGTGGCAATTTGAGAAGTCCCATCTCACTAGCCATGACAAGGGGTCTGACCTATTTCCCAGCCACTCAGTTGAATGAAATGAGCAGAGTTTGGTCTGCTATGAAGCACGCAGCATCACCAAGTCTGCCACTCTTGAAACTGACACGGGGATTATGGGAATGTTGAAGTTAGTGCCTATGGTTATGGTCCAGAGGCAGCTTAAGGGGCAGAGAGCATAAGTCACAACTTACCTTGCGTCCACCCTAGGCCACCCAATGAAACACTTTTCTTAACCCATTCTTTTTTTTTTTTTTTTTTTGAGGTGGAAGGCATGTTTTCACTATAGGGCACGTGCACTCTCCAGAAAGATGGAGAGACAGAAAGGAAAAAATCACCCCCCAGGGGGATGGCCACACCGCAATCCCCTCTCCTCCATTCTCCTTTCGGGATCTTGGGCACACACGCACACATGCCTGGCATGAGTTTAAGCCACCGGATCCAGGACTCGAACTGCAGTCAACTATATGGGAGTCCAGTGACATAGCCATTACGCCAACTGTTGGTCCTGCCCATTCATATTTTTTAAGTTTATTTATTTCGTTCATGAGCTGAGGAAGACAGAGACAGGGAGACAGGCACCCCAAAAGGGTCTTAATTCCATGATCCACCCCTCAGCCAGCTCTGAATTATGGGCATGTGTGTGCTCAGCATGTTCAGTGAGGTCTCTGGATGTGAACCTGTACCCTCCTGTGTGGGTCAGTCTCACAATGTCGCATTACTGTTGAACCATCATCTGTTCCCTTAAGTGCCCCATCTTTAAAAAGGAGGAGTCCGTCCTATTGCCGGGGCTGGTGAGCCTGGATGGAAGACTGGATGGACATATCCCCACAGAACTGTTGCATGGGACCACTCCAGGGGTACCCTTGGCATTATGGTCCCTGGTGATGGTGTCCAGGATTTTCGGTGAAACTGTACTTCCCCTTCCCTTACTTTTCCACCCCTAGTTCCAAGATAGGGAGGCATCACCCAAGGTTTGGTGCTCCCCAGAATGCATGTGTTGTCAGGGGCTCTCGATTTCTTTGGGGGAACAGTTTGCCTCCTCCTGAACCTCACTTGTAGTGTCAGAGCAGTAGACCAAAGGGCCCTGTGCAGCTGATAGGGTCACTCATTCATTGAGTCAGCCCTGTCTGGGTTGTCCATTCTGCCCTTACAGGAAAAGACATAGGGTCAAATAGGGCCTTTTCCAAGCCCACGTTTATTCTGTGCCTCTTCCCTGCTCTTGGCTATACTCCACCTATGCAATCCTCACCCACCACCAAAAATAAAGAGAACACCTCCTGAGGCCAGCAGGTGGCATAGTGTTTAACACGCTGTACTCTCATATGGCCTACCACAGTTCAAGTCCTGGACCTGGCAGCCAGATACTCAAACTGGGCACCTGTGTATGCCCAAAATCTTGAGAGGAGAATGGAGGAGAAGGAATTATGGCATGGTCATCCCCTGCCTCTCTCTCTGGCAAGCACACTTCCCCTATAGCAAAATCTATTTAAAAAAAAACAAATCTCCTGTCTCCCTCTCTTCTGTTTGAACTACTTCTGGTTGTTCCTGTGAATGGAGAGCTCACTTCTCACTGGGTTATCTTTTCCTCTGAACTCCCTCAGAGAAGGCCTGGATGTTACTGACTCAGCAGCTGTATCTTGCACAATATGCATACCAGCTTTTGGAAGTCCTCCCTGCATTTGCTGGAGTCCTGGAGGAACACAGGGAGGTGTACCTCTATGGGGATGTTGAAGACCCTCCAACCAAGACTCTATTTATAGAGGTGCAGGCAGGACAAGAGACCCAACAAGGGGTGACACACCCTGGGACTAGCAGCAGCCATCTTGCCCAGGAGAGTAGCTAGTCTTGGGATGAAACAGACTTTGGGCGGTTGAGGGGAGACATTAAAAAAAACCTGGATCTTTTATAGCTCCAGGCTGAGGCGATGACTAGTCTGTCCTTGTTCTGGGTTCAGGACTGACTGTAACTTCTAGGGTCAAATGAAAACACAGGGACGAGGTGCCACTGAAGATACTAAAGTGTAAAGCTTTTCCCTTTCTTCTACAGTTCTCTCAACTTGTCATAGTGTTTATTTGCTGTTGTCACTCTATGTAAAGAAAAATTAAAAATTTAAATTACCAGCACGAATTTCATCTTTCATCTCTGCATTGTGCCGTGCCAGTTTTGAACACAAACATTTCACTCATTTATGGAGTCACTGAATCAGGCACCTCGCATTTCCTAGCATACACATGCATATTTATTTCATTCTCACAAGAACAGCAGAAATGCCACAGAGAATCAACTCAGCTGTTTTATTTCATATCTTGATATGTGCACATTCTACCAACATGCTACCTTTGGCTTACTGGTCAGTATGGAAGGACTAAAAGGAAAAGAACCACGGGTTGCCTTATCTTTCATCATTTGGTAGATTTGGTTGGCTAATGAAAGGAAATGTCACTAGTAAGAAAGAATATGAGAGGGTTCCTTTTGTCTGTCTGTCTGTCTCTTTCTCTCTCTCTCATATTTTGCCATAGGATGTGGGTGCTTGACAGAGGGAGAGGGAGAAAACACCCTCTAATGAGGTGCAGTCATGCTGCAATTCCTCCTCCATCTCTCTACACTGGTGGGATTTGGGGCACACATACACACAATACCTGGCATGTTTTTCCAGCAGCTGGGGCTGGGATTCAAACCACATCTCAGCTGTGTAGAATGCATCTCCCTTAACCACTAGGCCCCAGGCTGGCCCAGTCTTATGTGGTTCTTAGAACACCATTGCTTTCTTTCTGTGTTGGAAGCAAGTCTAGTTCAGGTGGAAGGACCTCGGGTGTGGTGGTGGTGTGGGGGGGAGGGGGTGGGTGCACAGTGTCCGTGCTTACTCAGTTGCAGGTGTAATTATGCACTTAACCTTGTCCTCACTTTGAGTGTCTCTGAACTTCCATGTTTCATCAATCCACCGGGGCTCTGTGCTCACTCATGGGCATCAGGAGTATCATATATAAGTGCGGTAAAACGGAGTGACACACATATTTCATGGATCACATGCCCTGTTGGTCCTTGGACTTCTCTTACAAAACTCAGATTCAGCAATAAAATTACTAAGAATTTGGGCCAGTAAGTGGTGTAGAGGTTAAGACAGTTGGATCCCACATGGCCACTGTGTGGTTCAAGTCCCTGACCCAGTGGCCTGAAAATTATGCCGGGCACATGTATGTGTATATGCCCCAAATCCCAAGAGGGGGAAAAGAAGGGATTGTGGAATGGCCGTCCTCCTCAGGGAGTGATTTTTCTTTCTTTCTCTCTCTGGCAAATGCATGTGTCCTATAGCAATCTTCAAAAAAAAAAAGTTTAAGAGTTTGAAGATAGTGACAAAGCACTAGACAAAATGAAGGGCCCTATTCAGGTGTTGGGTTGCACCCTTATGAAGTCAGTCCTGTCTGGGTTTATCATAGGAAGTAATAAATGTCCAATTTGAGAAGTATTCTGTCACCCAGAAGTTTAGCCTAACTGACTTAGGGTACTAGCACTTAATACCTGAATTAAAACATTCTTAGTTGACTGTACATTCTAATCAAAACAATCAATATCCTTACCTGTGTCTGTTTCTCTCCTATTCCCTTGCTGGATAGTGGTCTATTTGGCAAGTATTTGCTCAAATCAGAAATGCCTACATGTATACTAGAAGACTTCAGAAAATTCGTTGAAAAATAAAATTAAAGTATGAGTTTAGGGGCCAGTAGGTGATGTGGTGGTTAAGACACTGGATTTCCACACAGCTGACCGCAGTTTGAGTCCCACACCGGGCAGCTAGAATATCACGCCCAGCACGTGTGTATGGGCACCCAAAATCTCAGGAGGAGAAGGGATTATGGTGTGACCATCCCCTCTGGGGTGATGGATCCCACATGGCCACTGTGTGGTTCAAGTCCCTGACCCAGTGGCCTGAAAATTATGCCGGGCACATGTATGTGTATATGCCCCAAATCCCAAGAGGGGGAAAAGAAGGGATTGTGGAATGGCCGTCCTCCTCAGGGAGTGATTTTTCTTTCTTTCTCTCTCTGGCAAATGCATGTGTCCTATAGCAATCTTCAAAAAAAAAAAGTTTAAGAGTTTGAAGATAGTGACAAAGCACTAGACAAAATGAAGGGCCCTATTCAGGTGTTGGGTTGCACCCTTATGAAGTCAGTCCTGTCTGGGTTTATCATAGGAAGTAATAAATGTCCAATTTGAGAAGTATTCTGTCACCCAGAAGTTTAGCCTAACTGACTTAGGGTACTAGCACTTAATACCTGAATTAAAACATTCTTAGTTGACTGTACATTCTAATCAAAACAATCAATATCCTTACCTGTGTCTGTTTCTCTCCTATTCCCTTGCTGGATAGTGGTCTATTTGGCAAGTATTTGCTCAAATCAGAAATGCCTACATGTATACTAGAAGACTTCAGAAAATTCGTTGAAAAATAAAATTAAAGTATGAGTTTAGGGGCCAGTAGGTGATGTGGTGGTTAAGACACTGGATTTCCACACAGCTGACCGCAGTTTGAGTCCCACACCGGGCAGCTAGAATATCACGCCCAGCACGTGTGTATGGGCACCCAAAATCTCAGGAGGAGAAGGGATTATGGTGTGACCATCCCCTCTGGGGTGATTTCTCACTTTTTCTCTCTCTCTCTGTCTCTCTGGCATGCCCTATGGCAAAAATCTAAATATGTACATGTGTTCATTTTAGCACAAAAATATTGGAAATTCATGTATAGTTTTTCTTTTTTTAAGTATTTAATTTTACTTACTATCTTTTTTTAAAGAATTATTTTATTTAACTTTATTTATTTATTTTAATTTGACCAGAGAGGGACAGAGCGAGAAAGAGAGAGAAAACATGCCAACAGGTACAGGATTTGAACCACAGTTGGCCTTGTGGGAGTCCAATGCCTTCAATCACCACGGCACCTGCTGGCCCCAATTCATGTATAGTTTTTCATAATTCACATTTTCCATGAAGTTTTTGAAGGCCCCCTCATATATGTGCATACTGAGAATTCACATTTTTATTGAAAATACAAGCATGTGCCTGATCCCTCCCCCCCAAAAAAATGAAGCAGAGACCTTGCTTAATTATTCAGTTCATTTATTAGGCATTTGGTGAACTGCCCTTGAGGTTTTGTCGTATACAATTCGAATCTGGTAGAACACCACTTTAGGGGGAACACGTGACCCCATGTGAAGGTCATTTGGGAGTCTTCCTTTTCTCTTACTCCTATGGCCAGTTCAGCAAGGACACTTTGTCCTTGATCTTCATCAATCTCTTCCTCTTTATTCTGTGGTCCTCACCCTGGGCCTAGCCATCCCTACCTGTCCCTACACATAGCAGTGACTGCCTCACTGTTTCTCCCTGCTTCCTTGAGCACCATCATTCTCTGTGCAATGGCCAGAGGGATCTTGCAAAATGTAAATTAGAACACATCATTCCCTTGCTTCCCATCATCCTTAGACTAAAAGCATATGGCTGAGCATGGCCCACACAGCCCTGCGAGCTTCTGCGGCATTTCACAGTGTTTCCTCCCTTGCTGCTGCGATCTGGCCACATAGCTGCTGGTATCTTTGAACAGACTTCTGTATCCTCTGTCTCTTGGGATACTCTTTTTTTTTTTAAACCACAGTCGGCCATATGGGAGTCCAGCACCCTTAGCCACCACTCCACTTGCCGACCCTGCATGGTATTCTTAACATTTGTATTTACATATATTTGTTTGACTATTTATTTTCTCTCCCCTGTCCTAGACTGTAAGCTCTGTAAAGGCAACTGTATCTACTTTTGCTCAGGTATCTAGCTCCCTACTTCCCAGTATTGAGTAGGAATCTACTCAATAATTGTTGAATGAATGGCTCAACATAACTTGTATAGTCCTCATTTTACCTCCTCCTCAGGCAAAATGATTTTAACTCCCACCAACCCCTAGCTTTCTCTCTGGAATGGGGAGAGTTGGGGTTCTAAAACATTAGGATACTTTAAAAGGTGGCAGGTTGCTAGAAGTATTTCTCTGGTGTAAAATACCGCCCATTGCTCACACCCTGTGTAAGACCTCAGCATCATTTGAAAAGTGCATTTTGCTACCAATAACTGAGACTGAAAATAACAGGGTGTAAATGCAATGGAAGCCAGTTTCTCTCATGAGTAAAAGTCCAGAGTCTCGTGGGATTTTTTTTTTTTTTTTTTTTTAAATCCCTAGAGACTTTATTACAAATCCAGTCAGTCAGTCCAGATAGCTCTTTAATGTCTTTTAGTTGAGATTTAATTCACATGCTTTAAAATTCACCGTGGTTCAGTGTGCTTGTGTATTCACAAGGTTGCACAGCTATCACCAATATCTAATTCCAGGACATTTTCATTGTCCCAAGAAGGGACCCCATATACATTATCAGTCACCATTTTCTCCCACCCAATCCCTGGCAGCCACTAGTCTACTTGCTGTTTCTGTTTGCCCATTCTAGACATATGAAATCATATGTGGTCTTTTGTGACTGACTTCTTTTTCAGCATATATTTTCAAGGTTCATCTGATGTCAATCCTTTTTATGGCCAAATAACATTCCATCATGTGGATATATTGAGTTGTCGGGAAAGTCATGACACATTTTTGTGTAGAAAAACAGAAAAATATGTCATGACTTTCCTGACAACCTTATATAATAGTCCCTCTACCCAACATCCCCCAGTGGATGCCTGAAACCATGGATAGTGCCAAACCTTGTAGACACTATTATTTCCCAGTCATTCATACCAGTGAGAAAGTTTAATTCATGAATTAAGCACAATAAGAGATTAATAATAACTGCTAATAAAATAGAACAAATATAATCTACTGTAATAAAAGTTACATGGATATATAACTTTCTCAAAATATCTTTCTATATTGTCCTCATCTGCTTTTGGACCAACAATTGACTGACTATTGGTAGCCAAAATAGTGGAAAGTGAAACCATGGATCTGGAGGTCTACTGGACCCCATTTTGTCTATCCATTCTTCAGTTAATGAACATTCTGGATATCCTTATCTCCATTGTTCATTTAGCTTCCTTCTCCTTTTTGTTTTGTTTTGGGCTTAAATTCATACTGTTTTTCTGCATAGTAGTACTTTTTTTTTTTTAAAGTATTTTATTTAACTTCATTTATTTATGTATTCTTTAATTTGACCAGAGAGCGAGAAAGAGAGAGAGAGGGAAAATAAGAAAGCAAGCTGCCAGGTCTGGGACTTAAACCACAGTCGGCCATATGGGAGTCCAGCACCCTTAGCCACCACTCCACTTGCCGACCCTGCATGGTATTCTTAACATTTGTATTTACATATATATTTGTTTGACTATTTATTTTCTCTCCCCTGTCCTAGACTGTAAGCTCTGTAAAGGCAACTGTATCTACTTTTGCTCAGGTATCTAGCTCCCTACTTCCCAGTATTGAGTAGGAATCTACTCAATAATTGTTGAATGAATGGCTCAACATAACTTGTATAGTCCTCATTTTACCTCCTCCTCAGGCAAAATGATTTTAACTCCCACCAACCCCTAGCTTTCTCTCTGGAATGGGGAGAGTTGGGGTTCTAAAACATTAGGATACTTTAAAAGGTGGCAGGTTGCTAGAAGTATTTCTCTGGTGTAAAATACCGCCCATTGCTCACACCCTGTGTAAGACCTCAGCATCATTTGAAAAGTGCATTTTGCTACCAATAACTGAGACTGAAAATAACAGGGTGTAAATGCAATGGAAGCCAGTTTCTCTCATGAGTAAAAGTCCAGAGATTAGCAGTCTAGGGCTAGTGTGGCAGCTTCACAGTCATCAGAAAGTGGGATTCTTTGATTCTTTGATTCCTCCTGCTTTATCATCCGTAAGCTCTGGCTTCATGGCCTATTATGACTGCTGGAGTCAAGCCAGCGAGTCTGTAGTTAGTCCAGCTGGTAATGTGGTAGGGGGAATTGCCCCAAAAGCACGGTCCAACTTTGTTTCTGGTGAGGAATTGTTTTTCAACCTGCCTTTTATTGGACACCTTAGTGGCAAGGAAGGTTGGGAAATACAGTCTTAGCTGAGCATGCTGAGAAGGAAGAAATGGTTATTGGTGGATAGTTTGTAGCTGTGGTAGGTCTGTTTCCTGCCCGTGGTACCCTGGGCTGTGGCACCCAGCTTCTGCGCATTAGCCTGGACCTTCAAGCCTCCTTCTTTCCTTCAGCATCCTGAAGCAGAGCAGTGACCTTGACCTTTCAAGGGTCTTCAGTCCAAGAAATCCACCATATCACCAGCAATAAAACCAATGGTAGACTGGCCCTATGGCCTAGTGGTTAAGAGAACTGGATCCCACAAGGCCAGAAATAGTTCAGATCCCAGCCCCAGCAGCTTGAGAAACACTCCAGGTGTGTATGCATGCGTGCCCAGAATCCCAAAAGGGGCAATGAAGGAGAAGGGGTTGCAGTATGACCATGCCTCAATGGGGAGTGCTTTCTTCCTCTCCCTTTACCCCTCCCCCACCCCACTTTTCTGGCAAGTGCAAATATTATCTGGAAATTTAAAAGAAAAGAATAATGGTAATTCACATATACTGAACACTTACTGCGTGGTAGGTCCTGTTCTATGCATTTTTCATAGAGTAATTTTTTAAATTTAGTACTCATAACACTCCTATAATTATCCCCAGGTAAGGAAACTGAGGCACAGAGAGGTTAAGTAACCATAGGCATTCTTGCTGTTAATAATGTTTTTATTTTCCATTCTTCTCTTTCAATATATTATAAATAAGAGGATTAAAAAATAAAGCCTGACCTATTTTGGTAGATTGACCACTGTTCTATCTTTCATCTGATTAGCTGGGATCTGGACAGTGCTTTGTGGAAAAGCACCCAGCAGTTGAAACCACATTGACAAGCTGTTTTCATAGGAGAGTAGGAAGGGGCTTAACTATTGGCACATTCAGCAAATGGCTGGTGACAGGAGGAAAAAGGATCCACAAGCCACGCAGGATTTTCCCAGCCCAGGAGCCTGGGGCCAGCAGGCCACAGTGCGGTTGTGCCAGTAGACTGGGCTTGGCCTTTAAAATGACAGTCACCTCAACTGCTCTTAGAAGTTTGTATGGAAAATGAAGCTGTTTCCATTTTAGTGTTTTTCTGTTTGAGAATTAATCCAGTTATCAAGTCATCTTTCTTGATGCCTCTGGTCAGCCATGCTTGGTAGAAATCTTTGAGTCCCAAAATTCATTGGAGTTGGGTCTTTCGGGGATACCTTCAAATGCATATCAGTGGCTATCTATAAACTCCCCAGGTGGAGGTGCAGCACATGACTGCTGGAGCCTGGTGTAGCAGATATTTCAGTTAGGAATGCATCTGGCTACAAGCATCAGTGTATACAAGTGGCATAGCTTCAGCGTATGACAGCGTCTGGAGGGAGAGGTTGGCAGGTCAGTGGCTGGCAAGTCAGCACCAATACTTTTTTGACTCTTGCCATCCCGCAGCCACAAGATGGTTTATGTACTCACCCTCCCCCGGAGGCACCAAAGAGTTCAACCCCTCTCTTCTGGGAAGGGCAGTGTTTTGGGGGGAAGTGGGACCCTCTCAAATCCAGCTATCATATCCACATTCCAGGCTGGAAGGAGGCAGACTTTCAAAGGGCCATAGGGCTGTGTGGATGAGTCAACGTTTTTGTGAGGAGAGCTTAACATTTTTCAAGTTCCCTGAATGAGAAACATTCACCTACCCCAGATTTACAAAGAAATGCTTCATATGTTGTCTTTCAGACACACTCATATTTTTCCTTCTACATTTAGGCTTTTTTTTTAATCTTTTAATTTTTTTTTTTTAATTTCATGAGTGAGAGAGACAAAGACCTCTATCTTATCAACACCTCTGATGGATTCTAATGCTGCAGACTACCCCCCAGCCAGCCCAGATCATGGGCGCGTGCATGCCCAAAGCGCCCAGGAAGGTTTTATGATACAAACCAGCAACCTTCCCACTTGGGTCAGCCTCACATAGTGTCACATTCTACTGTAGTGCCACTGCCTGCATTTAGGTCTTTGGCCCATCTGAAACTGATGTCTGAATGTGGACAGAGATAAAGTTCAAGGCTAAACCCATACTCAGTTGCTGAATTTGGGAGAGGTGACGTTGTTGGTGATGTTGGAGCCAAACTTACTAGCTTTAAATCCCTCCTATGTGCTGTGTGACCTTGGACAAGTCACCTTTCTGTGTACCTCAGTTTTCTGGTCTATTAAAAATGATCCGGGGGCCAGCAGGTGGCGTGGTGGTTAAGGACGCTGGACTCCCACATGGCCAGCCATGATTCAAGTCCCGGAACTGACGGCTTCCTTTTTCACTTTCCCTCTCTCTCTCTTGCTCTGTCTCTCTCTCGTCAAATTAAACTAAATAAATAAGTAAAGTTAAATTAAAAAAATAATTCTTTAAAAAAAAATGATCCTATGGGACCAGCAGTTGGTGTAATGGCTATGTCGCTGGACTCCCATGTAGTCGACTGTGGTTCAAGTCCGGGACCCTGTGGCTTAAACTCACATCAGGCATGTGTGCTTGCGTGCCCGAGATACTGAGAGGAGAATGGAGGAGAAGGGATTGTGGCATGGCCATCCCCCCTGGGGGCTGATTTCTTGCTTTCTGTCTCTCTGTCTCTCTGTCTTGTCTTTCTGGTGAGCACATGCACCATATAGCAAAAACCTTTTCCCCCCCAAAAAAGAAAAAATGATCCTGTAGACACTACTTACTGGGTTGTTATGAGAATCAAATGAGTTGATCGTTAAAGAGCTGATAATAGTGCCTGATATATAATAAAATCAAATCAGAAACCTTACTCTTCCACCCAGAATTAAAATTTGCAAAGCAACTCCTGGGCTGAGAACTCAGTCGGGAACCCCAGTTGGTGAGTGAAGCGAAGCCCAACCCCAAGGTCACTGCCTCTTCATCTTTACAAGAAATTGCCAAATTGCTCTCCAAAAATGTCTGTTCCAATTTCTACTCCCACCAGCAGTGACTGAGCATTCCCATTACCCAATACCTTCACCGCATTTGGCGTTGTCAGACTCTGACATTTTGGCTGATCTGCTGTGCATTCCCTGAGCGTCCTGTCTGCAGAGGCCTGTGCAAACCACTCCACCATGGAGTTCCTCAGGCTAGGCTGGAGGCAGAGCTGCTCTCAGTCCAGCACAGCGAGGCGGTTCAGAGCTCATAGCTCTGTGTTCAGAACCCTGTGCCAGCAAGCTTACCTTCCAAGGAGGGTGAGGTTGGGGGGCACTGGAAATGAGGAAGTGTGACCTAAAAGGCAGTGACCTAGCCTTGGTAATATTCATGGACTACATCAATCAATGAAAGAATCAGTGCTGAATCGTTAGTGTGTTATTAATAGAATGTAGGTCAGAAGAGAAAGCATGATTAATTGCAAGATGATCTCAGCGGCCGTTGAGAGCCTAGATTTTCCCAAGGTAAAGTCCTTTCTTCATTTCATCCTCTTTGTTGGGCTGTAGGGTAGAAGCAGTAGAATGAGCAAATGTTTCCCTAAGTCACCATTTCAAAGACAGGATGGGGATAAGTATAATTGCAATCTTTTCTAAATGAAGGATGATCGCAGCACTTTATTAGTAGGTGAAGTCCCCCATGCCCCATAAAGCTCTGGTAGAATCTAAAACGGAGAATGCAGCTATAGCAGACGGCTGCAGTGGGTTTGGTTTTCCTTCACCTCAGATCTTATTGCCTGGACCAGATACTTGCATAACTGCTGCGTAGAGGAGGAAGGCCCGACTGTTCCTTATCACCTCATTGCTTGGACAAGAGAGTGGCTAGGCCTTCTCAGAGGTCATGTGGACACTGCCTAGGGTGTGTGTCCTGCAGCAAGATGAAAAATAGAAGAAAACTTTCTGTCGTCTCTGGACACAGGAAGAGAAGTACTGGTAGGCCTGGTCCTGGCAAGCTCATAATCCTGCCCACTGAAAGGGTCGAGTCTCTGACCAGTTAGATAAGCCAACCCTCCTCCTTTGGGCAAGACTAAGTAAAGGGGAGTGGAGAGTGTGAGTGGACGATCCCTTCCACATAAGCTGAGATGGAAATAGGAGGGTGGGATAGAGAGCTCAGGTCCAGAAGAACTGAACAGAAGGTGTGCCTGGCCAGCCTTTGGGTCAGAAGCACAGCACCTGACCAGCCCTCCAAAGCACTTCATCCTGAGCAGGATGGTGATGACCACTTCCAAGGGCTTCAGTAAGGATCAAAACCAAGGTCATTCACATGTAGGTCTGAAACATAATCAAGTTGGCCCTCCGACCCTCAGATCCAGAATGGGTTCCCCATCTGCAATTTCAACCATGGATTAAAAATATTTGGGGGGAAAAAGGTGGCATCTGTAGTGAACATGTACAGACGTTAATATGTTATATTAGGTATTACGAATCTAGAGATGATTTAAATTCATACATGAGGGTATATGTAGGTTATATGTGAATATTGTGCCTTTTTATATAAAGGACTTAAACATCTGGGAATTTTGGTATTTACAGAGGGTCCTAGGACCAATCCCACATGGATACAGAGGGATGACTATTTAAGAGATATTTCCAGTATTTTAATTATAGAGTTGTGAAACTTTTGTCAGACACTTCCCTGAAAGTCCATTTTCTAAAACAGAATAAAAATGAAGCTCCTGTAGGGTGAAATGGGGATGTGGAAGCCTTGAGTTCACTCACTTTCCCCCTACCCTGTGTAGTCTCCCTGGAGGACTTCGAGGAGAAACTTCTTGGGGCTCTAAGGGGGCCTCCTTCCCCCCAGCTGAACCTGGGCCCCAGACAGGTTGTTTAACCTTCCAGCCCTCAGTTTCCATATCCATCAAGTGGACAGGCCAGATCAAGATATTCTTCCGCCAGTGGGGACCGGCAAGTGGCGTGGTGGTTAAGGCACTGGACACTCCCACATGACTGACCATGGTTCAAGTCCCGGACCTGGTGGGTTGCTTTCTCACTTCTCTCTCTCTCTCTCTCTCTCCCCCTCTCACTAATCTCTCATCTCTCATCTCTCATCTCTCTGGCCAAATTTAAATGAATGAATGAAAAAAAAAGATATTCTTCCCTCAGTTCCTATGGACAGCGCCTTTCAGAGGTCTTTGGGATCTGTAGTATTTCATGTTTTGTTTTGTTTTGTTTTGTTTTGTGGCCTCTGAAGAAATTATGTAATTTTATTTGCATTTTTTCTTATTTCTTAATTGAGAGAGCCCCCTGACAGGGTTCTAACACTGCAGTCTACCCCCAGCCTCAGCCAGCCTGGGTCATAGGCACATGTGTGCACAGCATACTCAGGGAGGTCTCTGGATACGAACTGGCCACCTTCCCATGTGTTTCACTGCTGCACCACTACCCAGCCCCAAGGCATAGAGGGTTCATGATCACCCACACAGGAAGGAGTGCTGTATGGATTTCTGAGATCTTTTCCTGTTCTATTAGTCTGTTGCAAGTGACAGAATCTCTCCAATTCCAAGTGACTTAAACTACCGAAGGACTTAGTGGCTCAGGGATCTAGACATCCCACAGCAGCCCTGACTAGAGACACTACTCAGGTATTCTCTTCAGGAATGTGCCCCTTTTCACTTCTGGACTCTCTTGACTTCATTCTCAGCTGCTGCTCCCTTTCGCCCCCACCTTCCCCTGAGGAATGACTGTATGAGAGACTGGTTTTCCGTGTGTTGAAATACAACCCCACTACCACCACCCTCTGCGGCATGTCAAAGAAGCCCTCAGCAGTCCTGCCTCACATCCCTTCTCTTTCTCCCAGTAATTACAGCAAAATGTCCAGGCCTGACTCTGGCCCTGCTCAGATCATATGTCTCTCCCAAACCAATCTCTGTGGCTGAGGCGAAGAAACATTCAGGCAGGCTAGGAGTCAGGCCAGGGTCCTCCTCCACCCACTCTCTCCTCTGGGAACCTGCTCTTGGTGTAAACCCATGGGAAGTGAGATGCTCAGCCTGTGAGTGTAGCCTGTGTGACCGAAAGGCCATGACCTTGGGTGTGCTGGATTCACCACAGCAACTTCAAGGGCGTCTTCCCCTCCCAGGTGGTATGAAGTGGAGTTCTGGGATTCCCAGGGTCCTGGCTGAATTCCCAGCCCTGTATCACTCCTTCGCTTCTGTTTCTACAACCCTTGGCCTTTTGCTCTATACGGTGTGAGGAACCGAGACTGATGGCCGTCTACGACGTCCTGTGGGCAACGGGAAGTGGTGGTACGGGGTGCCACTGCACATCACTGCAGACCTGCCTTTAAAGAGCGATATGCATCACTGTGGAGAAAGAAAGGTGGGGAATTACAGTGGCAAAAAAAAAGTAATATCCATTGCAATTTTAAAAGGCAGCTATTAAAATTTTACAAGAGTTTCATTGCAGGGTCTTTCTGATCATCCCCAGACTGCTTTTAATGGAAAGCCTGGTAATAAAGGAAAAATGTTCTGGGTACTCTTGGTTCCTTCCTCTTGCTGCAAAATATCTTGAAATACAAAATCGTTAGGGCTTCACAGACCAGCATAGGGAGAGCAGCTGCCCAAGAGGCTATTTCTGAATTTTTAAAAAGTGTATGTTTTTCTGTATTTGCTGTTTCTATGTATAGTAACTCTTTCTAATTTTATTTGTTCTTTCCTAAATGGCCTGGTAGTGAGCCATGAGAATTGTCAAGCATGGCAGTTGCCTCTGTCCGTCTATGTCAGTTAAGAGTTATTTGGTTGGGTGAACAAATAGAAATTCAGGTCAGCATGCTTAAGTACAGAAGGGAATGTATAGACCTACAGCCTAGGCGATTCTACTCTTAATAGCTTCAGGCATGGCTGGATCCAGAGCCTCAAATGAGGTTGCCAGAACGCCATCTCTTCTACCTCTCAGCTATGCGTTTCTGGGTTGGTTTTATTCTTGCGCAGGCTCTGAGGCAGCCCCTGTAGCTCCATAGTAGATCCAACCAGTTTAGCAGCCCCAGGGGAAATAAACCATCTCATTCCCCAGGATTCCCTGGTTCTGGTGTGTATGGGCTTTGTGCATCCTATCTAAGTTATCTGGACATCTCTGAAAGTAGCTTCATTAGATCATGTGACCACTTGTATCCCAACCCATGGTTGGGATCATCCCACAGGAATTCCACAGGCTGACTGGAAAAGGTGAGGTTCAGAGTGCTGACCCAAGAAGAGAGTGGATACAGGGTGGGCCGAAAGAGGCAATGCCAAAACTGACCCCTTCTCAGCTTAGTTCACGAAGCTGCATCTGTCCCACGTTCCGTAGTAGCTGCCTTCCCTTGGAATCGTTCCACCTTTGCACTCTCTCAGCTCTAGTTTAGGAGTTCTCGATCTTGGATCCTTGGGCCCTTGAAAAGTGGCAGTTTAGATGACTGTCAATTGCGTTACTATTTTGTCTACCATCTAACTGACCATTTCCTTTCCTTGTGCATTAAGGCAACAAACGACAATTGTATTAACAGCACCAGTGACTCAGTTGCTACCAGACATCACAGATATTTTTATCTCACATTACAATTGCAGATACTCTGAAATGCCACTTATATTCCTGTATTTCTAGATTATTGTAGTTATTGGACTCATCACTAGGTCTCATCATTGAAAGCATTAATAAAGAAGCATGAGTAGTACCATCTCCCAGATGTGAGTTGTTTTACTGGTATTTTGAGATCTGAATCTAATTGATTCTTTGTCATCTCGAATATTGTGTTTTGTACACTTAAAAACATGGTTCTGAGATATTCACACCCTTCTTCACCAGCTGTCCTAGGAGTCCCTGGCATGAGAAAGCTTAAGAACCATTTTGAACTTCTCCAAGAACCCCTGGAGACAGGGTTTATTGAAGGTATCCTGATTCCTGGACTCCAGAAAGTCAGATAGCTGCTTGTTAGGTTTTCCTCCAGGGAGGCTTCTAGGAGGAGCTGAGTGGCATTTGAGGTTGGCCTTGGTGTTTTGGGCAGGGAGGCATGGCCAGAGTGCAGTTAGCTCTCCCTTCGTAGACCTCATAATGGTATGGTCCAGGCAGACTGCCTGGGTTCATATCCTGGCTATAGCAAACCTTTGTAAAGTTAATTTACTTATTTCTTCCATGAATGAGAGAGACAGACAGCACCTCCAGTAGGATCTTGACACGAGAATCTACCCCCTGCCTCAGCCAGCTCCAGATCACGTGGACACATGTGGGTGCATACTTAGGGAGATCTGCAGACACAAATCTGGAACCTTTCCATGTGGGTCAGCCTCTTGGAGCTGCAGTATACTTTTGACTGGCCGGGTAGCCTGGCCTAGTGGGGTCCTTCCCCACTCTGTGCCTCAGTTTCCCATCAGTATCATGGAAGTTATTAATAGTGTCTACTTCTTAGGGTGATTGGAGCAATATAAACAGTCAGTGCACGTCTGCTGTTGCAGAGCCAGCACGCTGGGAGTGAGGGTCATTAGCTAGTGGCCATTCTGTATAGGACAGCTGAGGTTGTCTTCTCAGAGCTCTTCTCCCTGACCTAGGGCTCGGCCTGTGCTGACACCCGCAATGTTATGGTGAATAATAGAGACAGTGGCTTCTCAGCCTGGAGACACGTATTCATCCATGAAATATCCATTCAAATGTAACAAACCATACTAAGTATTCAAAAACATAAATTTGTAATATAAAGACACCAATCAAGACAAGTGCTATTTCCCTGTCATTCCTCTGCTCACAATTGTCAGAAGGAAATGTCCTTATAATAGCCTCCATTTGCCCCAGCACGCCCCCGCCCTCATCTCCCACCACTTGCCTCCTCACGCTGGGCCAGCACATGGGCCTCCTGGCTGCTCCTAAAATGCTGCACACACACTGCTGCCTCGGGGCCTTGACACAGGCTGTTGCTGTGGCCTACAGGGCTCTTTCCCAGGTTGTCACACAGTTTGTGGTCTCACGTATTCAGGTCTGTGTCCGCTCTCTGAGTGCTCTGTGTGAAGTAGCATATTTTTAAATCCAGGACTTACACTCTCTGGCTTTGTATTGTCCTCCCCAGCTACTAGAAAGTTCACTCCCTAAGGACAGCAACTTTGTCTTGACCACTAAGTACCTGGCATATAGCAAGTGTTTGCTAAATATTTGTTGAGGGAGTGTATACGTGAATGCCATGAATATTGCAGCGGGAAGGTGCAGGTTGGCCAAAGACCTAACCTCCTTTTTCCCCTTTGCATAGATGCACAGTCTTTGACGACGGCTCTCCTGAGATCCTCAAGGAGCATTAGTGTCCAGAATACACTAAGGGTGAGTACAGCATGGCTGTCTGCTTGCTTAAATTTTACAACTAATGCACAGAAGCATCTTTATTATTAAAAAAAAAATTATACAAAAGAATATCAAGGGAAATACGGCAGTTTCCTTCACTGTCCTTCCCCTCACCCACAAGCCTGACATCTTCCCTTAGAGGTAATTACTGTCAGTCATGGGATTGAGTATCCTGCCAGACCTTTTCCTCCATAAATATTCCTACTTTGTGTGTGTGTGTGTGTGTGTGTGTGTGTGTGTGTGTGTATTATATACACATACACTTACTCTTTTAGTTTGCTATGTCCAAAATGGGAACCACACTATGTGGATGCTTCTGCAGCATGCTTCCTGCTTTCCCTAGCAGTAACGTGTCTTAGAGGTCTTTGTTCATATGTGTACTTCAGTATATCATGTGTGTACACACATGCCACACATGTGCTCTCTCCCTCTTTCTCTCTCACTCTTCTTTTTTAAAACATTTTTTGGGGGGAAGAAAGGGTGGCTACAGGACATGTCCACTAGCCAGAGAGAAACAGAGAAAGAGAGAGGGGAAGTGAGGAATCATCACCCTGGGAGGATTGCCATGCCACTATCCCTTCTTCATTCTCCTCTTGAGATTTTGGGCATGCACGTACATTGGGTCTGGGACCTGAATTGCTCAGTCAGCTATGTGGAATGCAACTGCCCTTCACCATGCCATCGGCTGGCCCTGTTTTTTTTAACTGTTTCGTTCCATTTTAAAATATATGTAGACTCAGATTCACTCTGTGGCATACAATTCTTTGAGTTTAGACAAGCATGTAGAATTATGAAATTGCCATCACCATCCAGATTAAGAAAAACCCCATCACCTCTGTGTGTGAAATGCTGGGTTTTTTTCTACAGATTAAAAATATAATGTTGGTATTTACACATAATCAAAATATGTACACATAGTAAATACTTAATCTGTAATATAAGGATTTCAAGTGTGTTATATTTCAGTTTGTGAAGGTTATTTTGTTGTTTTCTTGCTGGCGAACATTCTGTTTTGGGGGAATGGGTTCTAAGTGGCATGTTATTCCAGTGTGTAGTGAGACTTTCTCACATAAGAATGCCAACCTTGTTGGCAAGTGCTTGGGGTGTGTGTGTGGGGGGGAGGTGTTGTCTGATCTCTGAAGGACCAAGAGACTCTTACAGCGTGGAAAGTGAGAGAGTGGAAGATTCAGGCTTTCAGGTAGTGGTATTGACTAATTGCAAACTGGCCAGTGGAGCTGTGGGAACCAAGTGAATCTAGATGGACCTTCTCTCTTGGCTGTCTTATTGGGTCTCATCATATTCTTTCATCCTGGCAAAGCTCTGCCTGGATACCTAGAACTTGTCAGGTATCCAGGTGTACTTGTCATGGGACAGCCTCAGGGAGCCACATTTCAATCAAAAGATGCTTCTTAGCATAAGTCTTTATTTATTTTTTTATTTTGAAGTAAATTTTAGTTACAGAGATGTTGCAAAAATAGTACAGAGTTAACACATTTACCCTTCCCCCAGCTGCCCTTCACTTTCCGTCTTATGCACTGTCGCACAATGATCAGAACCAGCTATATTAGCTAAGTTATAGACTGTAATCAAATCTCACTAGTTTTTCCACTGATGTTCTCTTTCTATCTTGAGATCCATCTTGGACCCCAATCCCAGCCCTCTAGTTTTGTTTTTATACTCAAAGTCCCTGTAATTGTCACTTGGTAACGTATCTGAGGGTGCATGGCCAGAGAACTAGGGCATGATCACGTTCTCTGCTAGTGATGTACACTGCCTTATGTCATAAACAGTAAGTCCTGGATGCTGAAAGCCTGCTCATTTTCACACCATTCACGTGTTCACTAACAGGTGTTCATTTGGTTGTCACAGGCATTTTTTTGTTGTTGTTAGTTCTCCAATCTAACAGTTTCTCCGTCTTTATCTTTTATTACCTTGGAAGAGGGCTGCTGTGTTATTTTGTAGAACGTCTCAGTTTGGGTTTGCCTAATGTTTTCTCCTGACTGTTGAGGTTGTGCATCATTGGGAAGAACACTACAGGGGTGATGTGTCCTCCTCAGAGTAGAAGGTCCCATGATGTTGGTGTATCTTAGCACTGGCGATCCTCACCTGAACCACTTGGTGAAGGTGGTATCTGCCGGGTTTTTCTACTGCAAAGTTACTATTTTCCACTTGTAATGAATAAATGCCTTAGGAGAGATACTTTTGAGACTCTGCTAATATTCTGTTTGTCCTCAAACTTCTGTATGCTAATTTTAGCATCCACTGGTGGCTGTATCTTGCCTGCAACAATTGCTCTTTTGATATTTCCCTAATGGTGATTTTTGTATATCCCTTATTCCTTCTACACGTATTAATTGGAATTATTCTTCTTCAGAAAGTCCTGTCTTCTCTCGTTATTTCTTTATTCAGTTATTAATTTACATCTATATGCATTCATAAATACTTGTTTTAATCTAGTATATTTTTTTTAAATGTGGTAAAAGATCCCAATTTCTGATGAATCCCTAGCATTGCCTCTCAAACTGCAGGAAGATTCGCATTTTTCCTACATGGTCACCAGGGCCTTAGGGAACTGGAAAGGAGACAGAATTTCATTTGTTCATTAATTTGTTTCTTTCTCCCAACAAATATGAACTTGAGCACCTACTGTTAGGTTCTAGGCCCTGGGGATCCAGGAATGAACAAAACAGACAAAAATCCTTTCTCTAAGGGAACTGACATTCTACTGGAGGATAAAACAATACATAAAAAATAGATATGAGCTAAGTTAAATGAGGGATAAGCACTATAAAAGTACTTAGAAGTGTATTGACATCCCTAATCTGAAAATCCAAAATGCTTCAAAATCTGAAACTTTTTGATTGCTGGCATGATACTCAAGTGGAAAATTCCACAGCTGACCTCATGTGACAGGTCATAGTCAAAACACTGCAATACAAAAATAGTATATAAAATTACCCTCAGTCGCTATATATGAGGTGTATATGAAATTTAAATGAATGTCATGTTTAGACTTGGGTCCTGGCCCCAGGATTTCTCATTATGTATATGTATATGTATGTGTAAATATTCCAGAATCCAAAAAAATCCACATTTCAACACTCTGTGGTCCCATGCATTTCAGATGAGAGATCCTCAGCCTGCATATAGTAAATGAATAAAGCAGGGATGGGGACAGGAGGCATAGAGGGAAATGTTAGAGTGATGGGGGAAGGCCTCTCGGAGAAGTCCTCGAACAGAAGAAGGAATGAGATGGTGCTCACCTGGGAGAGCTGCACAGATCACCTTTACTTCTGAACAGGGTTTCAGGAATCCTGGCAGATAGGAAGATGTTTTCCCTCTCTGAGGTCTAGCCTTGGCTCACCTCTAGTCCATTGCTGCTCTGTGGAAATGCCAAGCATTGCCAGATCTTAGGATATGTTTTCCCCTGGTAGAAGAGAAAAATGAGAAATTTTTGCTAGCTTCCTAAACCCAAATTATGCTACATCAGGTATTTCAGTTGTGGTACATGGATGAATACATTTTGTTTCGTTTCATTTTTAAATTACCTTTCTTCGTGGTAGAAAATGCCAATTTTTAATTTTTTGGTGAGAATATAGATTCTTTTAAAAATATATTTAAGTTTAGAAGTGAATTGATTGAAAGAAAACATTTAGTACATAATTGTCCAGATGGGATGTGTGTAGAAGCAACTGAAAGGGAAGGGTGGAACACAAGGACTTAGGTTTGGTGACACTATCTTGGCTTGGCCTTCCACTCTTTTTCCTCTCGGTCGAGGTTGGCAAATGATTATCAAGGGTGTGAGCCTGGAGCTACTGGTATCATGGTGGATGCATCAGCCAGGAAGGCTTTCAGCCCTAGCGACAGGAAACATGGCTTACAGCAACTTAAATGAATGACTGATTTCTGTTCCATCATGGCCAACCTGGAGATACCTGGCTGCCACTGTTAGTTCGAAGCTGAGCAGTGTCAAGACTGGAGCTTCCTTGGTTCTCTTAGCCTTTCCCCTCATGGCCATGGAGTTGCTGCTGCAGTGTCAGGCAGGACAGAGGGGAGGATCTACCCCAGTGACTCATGCGGACCACTTAAGCACTCAGAATCCCTCAGGAGACACTACTCTCGTTGGCCAGAGTATGTCTATACCCTCCTCAGTTCCAAGCAAGGTGGGAATTTTATGTAACTTTTCAGCCTTTCCTGAGGAGGAGGCCAGAGAAAAAGGGAATTGAGAGTGTCAGCTGGTTAGCTGGCCAACAGTGTCTGGCTCTGAGGGAGAAGAAAAGCGGCGATAATTAGCATTAATGGGCGCTAACTGTGCCAAGCCCTGCTGTTGGCACTTCACGTGCATGATCTCATTCTGTCTTTACCACTACACTATGATGTCACTGCTGTGATAAACCTGTGGTAGTAATGAGAAAACTGAGGCCCAGAGTGGTGCAGCCACTGGCCAGTCAGAGGAGCTGGCCTGGGTACCCTGTATCCTGTCTCCAGAGCCCTCACTCTTGGTCACTACACCTTGTTGCCTCATAAGAGGTCCGGGGATTGGGAATGGAGAGTCCGGCTGCTCGCTTTCTGGCTTCAGTGTAAGTCTTTTTGCAAGGGAGGAACAGGGCAGCATATTTTGCTGTGAGGAAGTTGCCATAGTGAAAAAAAATAAAAGCTTTCTTGTAAATCATGTCCGCCTCCAGTAACTACCTCCCTGTGGTTCCGGTTCAGTTCTGGTGACCAGCACCAGCCACATCTCTTTTTCCTAGTAGCCCTTCAGGGGCTTACAGATGGCCTCCCTTGTCAGGACAGACTGGACCTGTGCTTTTACTCATTCTTCCTAGAATGAGGCTTCCAGCCTTGTTGCCTTTCTCTGGAGTTGTCCTGGTTGAGTCAACATGCATGTAACGTGTGCCTCCTCTTTGCCATCCTGCAGTGTAGTCAGGATGCAGCTCAGTTGCTGGGTGGGCCCTGTACTCGTGGAGCTCCTCATCCAGGGAAGGATGCAGGCTCTCTGATAGTGACAGCCCAGAGTGATCAGGGCTGCGATGAGGGAGACCCACGAGACTTTGAAAACCCAGCAGAGTTGGGTTTTCTGCCATGAAGGAAGATTCATCAAGGAGCAATTTCCTTGTTCTCCACCTTCCCTCTCTTCAGCGAAATTCTCTCATTACAGTTCTCCTTTCTGAATCTCTCTTCTTTCTCTTTCTCTGTAAAACAAAGGGTTTGGACTGGGTTTTCCATCCATCTGTCCAACCAGCATTGACCACATGTGTGCCGCCGCCCCCTCCCCCCCCAGTTCCTAGTCCTGTGTTGGGCTCTAGGCTTACAGTGCTACCCTCCTAATATGCAGGATGCCGGGAAAGCCCTGCGGGGAAACACCCACAGTGACGGAAGGTTTAGCAGTGGAAGCCACAGGGCTGTCCCAGAGTTAACACCTAACCATGATAAGGTATTCCAGGGCAGGCTTCTTGAAGGAGATGAAAGAACAAATGGGTTGATATGATGGCCATAAGCGTGGGCTCAAGTCTAGCCTACCTGTATTCCAATCGCTGAGCCACTGACTAGCCCTAAATGAACAGCTTAACTCGGGGAGCTTCTGTTTTCTCATAAGGTTGTTTTGAGGGTTAAAGTGTGATTATGAACTTCAAATACCTAGGACATTGCCGGACACAAAGTAATTACCTAATATTAATAGTTAAGATGATGATGTTGATGGTGGCAGCTCGCACTCATTAGCACTTCCTGCACTCAGAGGCTAGGTGGCTTGGTTGCCAGCCCGTGAGATAATAAGTGTTAGCTGCTGCTGTTGTGATTGTTTACTCAGCAAACATATTTATTTTGTGAATGTTTGTTCTGTGCTCAGCCCAGAGCTAGCATAGTACCTGGAGATAGCAGGATCGTATTCTGGGAACTGGGCTTTTACAGTCGAGGCCTGAGCCAGGAATTTCATAGAAGACACAAGTTTCTGTGTGTTAATCAGAAACCCATAGCTGTGGGCCTCCCAGTCCTTTTTCTTATCTAATCCATGGTCCTTTCAGCACTGGCCTTGAAAGCATGGGCTGCCCTTGACCTCAGTGGCCAGAACGCATGGATGCTCTGCTCAGCCCATCAGCCAAGTCCCAAATTAGACCTGACAGTGCGATTTATTCTCCGGGATGGAGCCGGGAGGGCAGAGCCCCAGTGGGTGATTCTGCAGGAAGGTTGTCAGCCCGAATTAGCCCAGGCCCTTCATGCAGATTTGCCCGTTCAGCTTCCTCCAGCTAATAGGGTTTTCCAGGGTGTCACTGGCTTCTGAGCAGCCGCCTCCCTGTTCCCAGATCCTGGGACTTGGCTGCGATCCCTAAGGAGCTGTGTTTGATGAGGGCTGCCATAGAGGCAGGCCCTGTTCGAAGCGAGTGAGGCTCGGTCCTTTCATCTACCCCACTGGCAGTTGAAAATGGTGATTCCCTAGGGAGCAGGTTCTGCACCACTACCCCAAATCCTTTCATTGAAGTTCAGTAACTGGCAGCTGGAGGCCATAGCTTTGCTCCTCACTTCCCAGTCTGTGATCACAATGTTTCCACCTCTAGCTGTCTTCTTTCTCCAGTGATGGGCAAGATTCTGCTGCTGTAACAAATTAACTCTGAAATCCTAGCGGTTGGACACAGTCAGGTTCATTCATTCCTTACTTGTGATGCAAGCAGGCCATGTTGGGGTCTTGACCTTGTACTTCAGGCATCCAGGCTGACAGGAGCTGCCTGGTCTTGAAGTTTCATAGTTGAAACACACAGTCTCCAGGCAGGAGAAGATAACTGGAGGGTCATACTGCAGTATTTAGATCCAGGGCCCCAAAGGGACACATTTGCTTCTGCTCACACAGAGTAAGTCATGTGCCCCAGCCTAAGTGCAGGGGGTCTGGCAAGATGGGGGCACCTAGGTAAACAG
>NW_006198801.1:849875-862480 GCF_000334495.1 Tupaia belangeri chinensis
CCTTTGCAGGAAAGTATCATGCCTACAATAAGCAGGTATTGTATTTACCCAGTACCTACAGTGTGGACGATTGGTCTTCTTAGGACTCTGGAATTGCAAAGAGATCCCTGGCTTTCAGGAGCTCATAGCTCAGTGGAGGAAACAGAATTACTTAGGTAACATTCCTGCAAAGGCTGTGTAATTACATCTGTGCCAAGTGCCCTGACGAGGAGCCCCGAGGGCTGTGAGAGCACATCTGAGCATCCGAGGGGGCCTGACATGTTTGGAGAGGAGACTGACATTTGGGAGGAGGCCTGAGGGATGAGTAGACCTTAACAGGGTGGAAATGAAGAGCGGGAGAGGTTTCCTAGTAGAGGGAACATCATCCGCGGGAGTTCTGGACAAGGGCGGGAGCTTGACTACGAAGGAACTGGAAGAAGAGAGGTAGGTGGGAGCGGTTTGGTATTTGGAACACTGGCTTTTTGGAGCCGTTGAAAGAGTTCAGGGAGTTCAATTGTTCTTTGAACAAATGCTGAGTTCCTACTCTTTGGCAGGCAGGGTGTCAGGTACTGTGGACTCAGCGGTAAAGAAGACGGACAGATATCCCTGTTCTCATACAACTGGCATTTTAGAAGTGGGAGACAGACAATAAAAACAAACGGATAACATAATTTCACCTGTTGAAAGAAACTGCTGTCCAGTAAGCACAGTAATGTAGTAGGGACATGTAGTTTAGATGTGTCTGGCTACAGGTAACAGAAGCCCCAACTGTCTGGACTCCCCAGCTCTAAGTCCAGGGATTCTTTGGGCCACTTCCTGGGCTGGTGACACAGCACCTCTACAAGGGCTACGAGGACCCAGGCTAGTCCTGCCCATGACTGTTATAGTGACGTTGCCTTCGTCTTAAAACGGTTGCCTTCCACAGTCAAAGGAGGGCAGTTCAAATGTGGTGTGGGTCTCCAGGGGCGGGCAGAAGCTTTCTAAACTGCATGCCCCAGGGACCTTCTGCTAGCCTAGTGTGGGCAGAGAGTGACAGGAGCCAGTGTGAGAGCCAGGAGGCGGCTGCTGTCAGCCAGGTGGGAGATAGTGTCAGACAGGGCCAGAGTGGACAGGGCGCAGATTCTGGGGACACTTTGGAGGTAGAGTGGCCTGGGCTTGCAAACAGCATATCTGCTCAAAAGAAGGAATGCTGAGCAGACAGACACAAACACACACGTGCCCCCGTTGTGCTGTGTCCTCTTATAAAACGTGCGCACATTTGCACATCATAGGTTCCAAGAAGTCTTGCTTCTTTCACAGAGGAACCCTTTTATATTTTAAAAGACACCTAGTAACGTGCTGCAGAATAATCTGGAAAATGTTATTTCATAAATGCTTTTTGGCCTTGTTCATGAAATATAAGTTAAGCTCTGGGCAGAGGAAACTCAATCCCACAAAGCTGACAGAGGTTTGAATCCCGGCCCTGGCGACAGCATGCCAGGCATGTATGCATGCATGCCCAGGTTCCTGATGAGATAGAGAATTGGAGAAGGAAGGATTAGCATGACTGCGCCCAGTGGGAGGTACACACATGCTCGTTCACCGTCTGTCTCACTCTCTCTCGAGTGTGTGGGCATGTGCTCTATCATGAATAAAAGGGGAAGAAAGATTCTTGGGGACCAGACGTTTGCACAGCAGTAATACAGTGCTCTACAAGGCTGACCCACTTGGGAGGATTCTGGGTTCACATCCAGAGACCTTCCTGAATATGCTATGTGTGCATGTACCCATGATTGGGGTTGGCTAAAGCTTGTAGGTGTGAAGACCTTGCTGAGGTTGCCTCTTTTTCTCTCTCTTACTCATGGAAGGAATACATGAATAAAATTTAATTAGAAAAAAAAAAGATTCCCATCCTCCCTGCACATTGGAATCACGAGGAACTTTAAGAAATCCCAAGGCTTGGGTCCCACCCCAGACCAGTTCAGTGAGAATTATTAAGGGTAGAACCAGGCATGGTATGCTCTTTTTCAAGCTTCCTTGATGACTCTAAGAGTATGGCCAAGGACAAAGACTGTTACTTTATCAAGTCCTTTGGTGAGCTTCACATTATAATGATGTATTGTTTGTTTGCATTTCTAATTGCCAAAATAATAACTTGCTTGTTGTTTGTAAAAAGAAAAAAAAAAGGAAATTGAAGGATCCAGAGTATCCAAGATAGTCACACGCTGGCATATGTCTTCAAAACTTGTGCTAAAGAAGTACTATATGTGTTCCAAAATAAGGTGATTCCATCTCTTTCTAAAGAGAACATTGTTTTTTAAAGTTTTGCGGTTGGGGCCAGCAGGTGGCATAGTAATTACAGCACTGGACTCCCATATGGCCGACCATAGTTTGAATCCCAGACCTAGTGGCTTGAAAATCATGCCAGGCGTGAATGCATGCATGCCTAAAATCCTAGGAGGAGAATGGAAGAGAAGGGATTACAGTGTGGCCATGCCCCCTGGAGGGTGGGGGGCATGATTTCTCACCTTCCCTCTTACTGTTACTCTCTGGCAAGTGCACACACCCTAAAGCAAAAACCTTAAAGAAAAGAAAAAGGAAAACAGAAAAGTTTGGGGTCTGCTTGAACTAACATGTTAGGGATATAAACAACTTAATCAGTTGTGTGTTTATGTTTTTAAGTTTATTTGTAAATCATGATTTCAGAAATACTGAATTCAGACTGTTGCTTATGTTTGCTCACTTACCATAAAGCCATGTAATTCACACCCTTCACTGCAGCCTTATCATCACTAGAGTCAATTTTGAGTCTTCTGCACACAGTTTCAGAACACACAGTCTCCATGGCCTTCGGAAGCATTTGTGATGTGGCACTCGTCGACCTCGTGTATTACATTGTCACCGGAAGTTGTATTCCAACCCTGAAGAGCCCCTCCTATACCATTAGAAAGTTGTTGTTGTTTTTTAATCCCTCTTTTCTGCATTGATGATCTTGACAGTATAGCCCCTAATTATGTTACATTTTTGAAAAAACATTCACTTTGATGTTGTTTAAGGACATTTTCAGAAATGAATAGATGACTGAATAAATGTGCACATGTGCAAAGGGTTACATAAGCACTTGTTGTCTAGTCAATCAGGCTAATTATTCCAATATGAATAATAGATAGCAACTTAGGAAAATTAAATTTTTCCATATACGTTTATCCCTCACAGTGGCCTTTGCTTTAAGATAGACTTTAGTATTACCTTATATATCCTTTCTTGATTTTCAGAATTCTAATTTAAGTGCCCCCTATATACGGTATAGATTTTTGCCTCAAGTGTTTTGATTAAATTGATTGAGCATTGCTTACAATTATTTGTTCCTATCTTGCTTTTTAAAGGAATCTTTAAAAGACATATTTATAGTGACTTATATCACGTAGAATTGTGGGGTCGGGGGACCAGCAGTTAGTGTAATGGCTATGTCACTAGACTCCCATTTAGTTGACCGCGGTTCGAGTCCTGGACCCGGTGGCATAAACTCATGCCAGGCACGTGTGCATGTGTGCCCAAGATCTTGATATAGGACAATGGAGGAGAAGGGATTGTGGCGTGGCCATCCCCCCTGGGGGGTGATTTCTCTCTTTCTGTCTCTCTGTCTTTCTGGCGATTGCATGTGCCCTATAGCAAAAACCTCTCCAAAAAAAAGAATTGTGGGATCAAGCCTTTGGGAACACTTAATTAAGTCTATAATATGCCTCCTAGCAAGGCACAGAGAAATGTGCCTACCATCCCAGCTACTTGGTAGGATCCTGCATTCAAGGCCAGCCTGGGTAAGATAACAAGCCCCTATCTCTTTAAAAATATATACATGTATATTGTATTTTATAAGCTAATGTGTCTTTCCCAAAGAGCTCTTTGTTCAAGACAAAGTAATATGAAAGACTGAAAAATAATTATTTCTGAGGAGAATATTTTTGGAAAATCTTGCTTTTTAATTTCAGCTGATCCTATATCTGAAATAAATTAGGTTAGCGGCACACAAATAGCTAGCTCAGTGGTGTTTGACCTCCCTGCTGTGAGCTGCTCCTAACCAGAGAGCCTGAGGTTTCCTATTTCCCCAGCTTAATCTCATCCATTCATTCATTCAGCACTGATGTATTTCTGTCAATTATTCTAAGAACCAGTATAGAGGACAGTAGTAAAGACGACCTTCAGAATGTGTTGGAACCTCAGCCCTGCACTTAGGCCGGTGTGACTATAGCCAAAGTGCTTAATCTTACTATGCCTAGTTTCTCCACTTGTAGCATACAGGAGATAATACTACCTACCTCATAAAGTGATTGTGGCATTCAGGGATTACATAGAGCCATGGTTCCGGATGGAATGGGACACAAGCCAATGCTGTTCTCAGTGCAAAAATCTCGGTGCTCCCTCAGGCCCTAGCAGCGTTGCCTGGCCTGTAGTAAATGCTGTGTCAGTGTTAACCACTTTTATTACTACTATTATTTAAAGTGCATACCTCCCCATTCTCAATCATCATCACGGAGTGTAGATGGTAATCATGGCCAGATACCATTACACACCCATCTAAATGGCTAAAATAAAAAGACAACACCAAGGAGATGAGGTCAGAGTGTTCCATGTGAGGCCTTGTGGGGATGGGGGCCTTTTTCATAAGTGGATAGTGGGAGGGTCAGAGCTGAGGAGGAATTCAGTCTGACCCTCTGGCTGTGTGGGGGGCAGGAAGGGGAGCCAGGAAATCAAGGAGGAAATGCCTGCCATGGTCCATGGTCCAGGCGTGGTCCCTTGGGAGTGGTGGGGATGGACGTCCATGGGTCCCAATTGTGTCCTAGAGGTTGAGTCAACAGTGAGTATTAAGGGCCTGAATATGGGGATAAGAGAAGGAGAGGGGCCTGCCTGCGATGACCCCGAGGTTTTGGCCCAAACACCAGATGAATGGTGCAGGTGGTGAGTTGAAGAACACCAGGTAGCGGCTTGCAAAGAGCAGTAGCAAGCAATGTGGAGAATCTAGAGTGCAGCTGTGGGTCTGGTCAGTGTCAGGTGTCCATTGGACATCTGCACGAGACAGCAAGGAGGCAGTTGGATATACAAGTTTGGTGTTGAGGGGATAGGTCCAGATAGGAGAAGGAAATGTCAGGGTCCTCAGCAAAGACATGATGTAAAAAGCAAGGAGCCCAGGGGCGATTACCAAAAGAAGGGTATGGTGAGAGACCAGAAAAGTTGTCCAGAGATAGTGAGGGATCAGCAAAGGAAACACCAGGGGGATCCAAAGAGTGTGGAGCCTCTGAGGCTTGGAGAGGAAGGAGAGAGATGAAGGCCTAGAAATGACTGGGAGGGCCAGCAATGTAAAGTGGTGTGGTGGTTAAGGTGCTGGACCCTACAGGGCTGGTTCAGGTCCTGGACTCAGCAGCTTGGGAGACAGGCCAGGCATGTATACCCAAAATATCCCAAGAGGAGAATAGAGGAGAAGGGATTGCAGTGTGGCCTTCCCCTCAGAGGGCAATTTCTCACTTTCCCTGTCTCTCTATCTCTCTATGGCAAAAACTTAAAAAAAAAAAAAAAAAGAAAAGAAAGAAAGAAAGAACAAGAAAAAACAAAGCATAATTACCATTGTTTTGATTTATGGCCCTTCTCGTCTAGTGGGGGAGATATATACATACATACACACACACACACACACACATATATATATATGTATATATATATATATGTATATGTATATGTATTATCAGATAATCATCCAGATAACCATGTAGTTTAACAGTGATGATTAAACTATAAGCAAAAGTACTAGTACTTTGAGAGAGACTAACAGGCATGAAGTGGAGGTCTTCTTCCAGACTGGAGTGGAGGTGGGAGTGTCCAAGGAAGCTTTTCTGAAGATGTGACCTATAAGGCAAGATCGAAGGATGAATGGGGCGGGCAGGCAGTGGGTGTTTGGGGCAGGACAGTAGCCTGTGCAAAGGCCCTGAGATGGGAGGAGCTGGTATGTTGGAGGAGCAGAGGCCAGTGTGACCCAAGTAGAGTGAGGGGAGGATAAGGTCAGCATGCAGGTCACACGACCTGGGACACCATGGGAAGAGACTTGGACTTTCCTAACATCTTCCATGGGGGCCATGGGAGGATTTTATAGAGTGGTGTTAAGAGTTTTATTTTGTTCAGTTTTCTAACTCCTGTGTACACTTTCAAGGCTTGGTGCCTGGCTCCCTTCCTCCCCCAGGACCGTGTGTACTGACTGCGGGTCAGAGACTGCAACCCTCCCATGGCATGTGGCAGCTTGAAGCTTTGTGCTGTCATCTGGTCTGCAGGGTTGAAAGGAGAAGGTGCCCTGGTTCCAGTCTCATCAGTCCCTAGGAAAGAAGCAGCTTGCCGATCCACCCCAGGCCACCAGAGGCTGCAAAACAGGTCACAGCAGCCCCGCCTTCTCAGAAGGCTCCAGGCCTCAGTGACTCATGATCCTTTGCGCTCAGAGAAGGGACCTCAGCCTGCTTCCCGCAAAGATGGCCTCAATTCCTTCAGACCCAGAGCTGCCAACAGCCACCCCTTTTGCCTATTTCCCTATTTTTTTTTTCTCTCCTTTAAGATGCCATCTACCTTGCTTCTCTCTTTGGGCCAGGCCCTGGAGAGAATTGGGACAACCTGCCTAGAGAAGTTTCCAGATTGTCTTTATGTCTGAACACCACACAGGAAATTATTCCTTGTGGGCTGAGAGTTTTGGGAGACCCCGTGCCCCAGCCCCTCAGCAAGGCCTCGTGACCTACCAACTCCCTTCCAGCCTGTCGATTTGCCAGACGTGGGGACTCGGGGGCATGGACATCTCCTCAGTGACTGGGCAAGTGGAAGGCCCTGCAGCCCCTTTGCTTCCTGCCCACAGCCGCCCGCTGTCAGAGCACAGGGTCTTCCTGCAGGGATTTGGGTGCTTGTGTCTCAGGAAACCCTCAGAACCTGAAGCTGGCTTCCTAGTTGCACCATTGGGTGGTTGAGAGGCTCCTTTGGAGACCCTTCACAGGATGAGGTGCCCCATCCAGACCTGGTCCCTGCTGCTGAGTATGTTCTGGGTATTGACTCAATCTTCCAACAACCCTGGAAGGTAAATGCTCTCCAGTTTTACAGATGAGAAGACAGAGGCACAGACAAGATATGTCACTTGCCTGAGTCACACGGACAGGATGGTGGGGCTAGGATTTAAATCTAGACTGTCTAGCTTCATCATCACTCTGCTATGCCTCCTGCCAGCCCACTCCTCCAGGACATAGACACACACACACAAGCATACACACATACTCTCCCCCCGCTTCCATTACATGACTGTTTATTTTCTTCATAGCCTTCATCAGTTGATTTGTTGGCTTGTATATTGCCTGTCCACACCCTTAGCTCCTGTTTGATAATATGAATTATGAGGCTTGTCTGTTGCTGCATCTGCAGCATCTAGAACAGTACCTTGCACACAGGAGCTGCTCAGTAAATCTCTGTGAATGGATGTAGTGAAGTCTCCAGTGACAGTATATGGAGGAACTGGCTCTCTCAGGCATCGCTGGGGGAGTGTAAAATGGTACAGCCACTCTGGAAAACAGATCGACAGTTTCTTAAAAGCTAAATATGCAGTTATTATACGACCCCACCATTGCATTCTTGAGCACTTATTCCAGAGAAATAAGATTTGTGCTCATACAGAAACCTGTGTAGAACTGTCTTTGTTCATAACCAAAAGCTGGAATCAGCCCAGATATCCTTCAGCAAATGAATTGTTAAACAGACTGGTACATCCATACCATGGAATACTACTCAGCAATGAAAGGGAACAAACCATTGATACACACAATGATTTGGATGACCCTCAAAGAAATTGTGTCAGATGAAAAAAGCTAATCTGGAATGCTGAAACACACTGTGATTCCATAACTTTTTTTTTTCTATAGGGCACATGCTCTTGCTGGAGAGAGTGAGAGAAAGAAACGGAGAGACAGAGAGTGTATGAGAGAGAGAAAGAACATGAGAAATAATCCCATGCCACAATCCCTTCTCCTCCACTCCTCTCTCAGGATTTTGGGCAAGCATACACAGATGCCTGGTGTGAATTTTAAGCCATTGGGTCTGGGACAGGAACCATGAAGTTGGCCGTGTGAGATCCAGCTGCCTTAACCTCCATGCCACCTGCTGGCCCTATGTAACATTTTCTAAATGGCAAAATTATATAGAAATGGAAAGCAAACTGATGGTTGTCAGGGGTTTGGACGAAGGGGGAAAGGTTTAGAGAGTGGGAGGTGTGGTTATAGAAGACAATGCAGGGCTGTCCCCATGGCATGGCAGTTGTACACTGTCCGGAAAAAGCTAGATCCCACATCCCTGCCCTGACAGCTTAAAAACACACCTTGTGCATGCATACCCAATCCTGGTGGGCTAGAGAAATAGAGGGAAAAGTATTGTAGCATCACCATGCCCCGCTGGGAAGTGACCTCCCTCTGGTGAGTGTCCACATCCTCTGTCATTAAAATAACAAACAGCACAGAGGACTTTTGTAGTAATAGGTCCATTCTTATCTCAGTTGTGATAGGTACACAAAAACACACAAGGTAAAATTGTATAGAACTGAATATATACACACACACACACACAAAGGAGCATGGAAAATCTAAATAAAATCAATAGATTGTATCAATGCCAATATCTTGGTTATGTTATGGTATAGTTTGCAAACGTTACCAAAATAGGATAAAGTATATATGGTATTTCTCTATTTTATATCTTACAGTTCTATGTAGATCTATTAATACGTTATGTCAGTAAAAATTCTAGTTGAAAAAAGAGACTGAGGCAAGAGAAAATAGGAGGGGGATGGCTCAGGAGAGGCAAGGACTTGGGCAGGGCCAAACACCCAGCCTTGAGGGCCTGAAGAAGACGTTAGAGTGGACCCTGAGGTCAGCCATAGAAGGGTTGTGGGCAGGGAGGGACTAACTTTTGTAAGTGATCTATCTGGCTGTTGCATGGAGAGATTGGACTTCGAGAATTAAGTGAGAAAGAGCTGCAGCGGGGGACTTAAATGTAAAGTCTCCACTGGAGAGTCTTTTCAAGGTGTGAGGACCAGCCTCTGAAGGTACCAATCAGGGTTCACTCCCAGGATCCTAACTTACCAATACACTGCCTGTGTTTGACCACACAGTTTGGAGGGCAGGAAAGTGCTTTGTACACAGAGCAGGTGCCTTGGCTCCAGCTTCATCAGTTACATGAAAAGAAGTAGGTTTGTTTGTTTTGGAGAGGTTTTTGCTGTAGGGCACGTGCGCTCGCAAGAGAGACAGAGAGACAAGAGGTGAGAAATCACCCCCTGGGGGGATGGCCACACCACAATTCCTTCTCTTCCAGTCTCCTCTCAGGATCTTGGGCATGCACGCACATCGCGTGTGTTTAAGCCACCGGGTCCGGACTTGAACTGCAGTCAACTACATGAGAGTTCAGCGACATAGCCATTACGCTAACTGCTGGTCTCAGAAAAGAAGTAGTTTTATAATCAACCCTGGGCCACTGCAAGGCCCCACACAGGTGTACCAGTGGGACCCCTCCCTGAGATGGCAAAGTGTAGGTGACAGAGGGAGCCTCATCAGAACAGGGCCAGGTGGTGGCACAGCAAAAACATAGCTGCTTACTTGGGAAAGGTCCCAGATTCGTGTCCAACCACGCTAACTGTGTGCTTGCGTGCCCATGCTCCAGACCAGCTGAGCCTGGGGGTGGATCTTGTGGTATGAAGACCGTGTGTCTCCTTGCCTCTCTCTCTCATCTTCCTCTTTCATAGAAGAAATAAACTTGTAAAAAGTCCATCAAAACTGATACATTTTACTATGAGGGGGCCTTCAAAAAGTTTATGAAACGTGTGTATTTTCTGAAAATTATACACGAATTTCAGAATTATTTGCACAGAATAAACTCTTAACTGTGTCAACTTCTTTGTCTCATATGTGTAATTACATTTCAATAATTAAAGCAATATATACTGTCATATAATAATAAAATAACTCACAGGGCCAGCTCCACGGCCTAATGCTAAGGGAGTTGGATACCACATAGCTGACCATGTAGTTCAAATCCTGGACCAGGCGGTTTGAGAAACACGCTGGGCACATGTGCATGTATGCCCCCAATCCTGACAAAATGGAAGAGCAGGGATTGCAGCATGACCACACCCCCTTGGGGAAGGCTTTCTCCCTATCCCCCTCTCTGTCTCTTCGGCTTTCTCTGGCAAGCACATGTCCTCTGGCAAAAATAAAATAGCTCACATTTATTGGATTTCTCTTTCGTGCCAGGCTCTGTTCTCGGTGCTTTATTTGTGTTAATTGAACAATTCTGCGAGATGGGAAGTTATGTTCCCATGTAGAGGTGAAATCACTGGTGTGGGGTCATAGGGCTGTCTGTGGGGAGAGCAGTGCCTTTCTCTTTGTTCTGATGGAGCGATGGTCCATTGCAGCAGGGGAGGTCTCCCCACCGAGGTCCTCGGGCCACGTGCCAGGTCAGAGATTCCAGCAGTAACCCAGATATGGAGGCCTGACCTTTGATTTGGGAACAGAACAGCTGCAGGACAGTCAGGCTGGGCTTTCTGGTACAGCCTCTCATCCTCAGCTCCAGTCGGTAGGGATTAACCCCCTGTCATTAGCGAGAGAAATAGAATGTAGGAAACTGGCTGCAGCCAGCTTGTTGTAAAAAATGGAAACCAACTAACCCACTGTGGAGGGTTTTCTGAGCCCTCCTGTGCAGAGCAGAGGACAGCACAACAGACTGTTTCTGTGGCATTGTGTGTGCCTCTGGACGGGAGGGGACGTTTGAAACCAGTTAACAGTCTCCTTACAGTGGAATTAACCAGCCCTTCCCGATTGTGCCTCTTATGCCCTAATTCCCTCTTGCAGAGATTGTTTTTGTTTAACAGTCAAAATATAACTGTCTAAAATAATTCTTAAAAAAAAAAAAAAAAATGACCGGCTTGGGACTGGATGGCAACAGTGGTAAAATGTGATGCTCTGTGAGGCAATCCCAATTCCTGGTTCAGGTATGCCAGATACACGCTGGCCTGTGACCCGGCGCGAGCTGGGGGTGGATCATGGTGTTGAGACCCTCCTATGGTGCTTGTGCGCACTCTCTCTCTCCATGGAAGAAATACTTAATGAACATTGTCTTGCATGGTGCTTTATACTCCACTTTTTTAGATGTTATCTCAGCTTTATTAAAGCAGAGACAGATAATGACTGCCAGTTGACAGGCAGGGAACGGTAAGAGGCTGACAGTGACAGTGGCCAACACATATCTCTGCATCACGCCAGGTCTTGGGCTAAGCAGTCCATACCTATGATTATTAAAGTTTCTTCTGTACCTGTGAGTAGATAACTCACAGATTAGGAAGCTAAAGCTCAAGACAAATGCATGAGAAGAGAGATCCTGGTTCAGAGCGAGCAGGAAATGTTGCCGGCACTCCGGTCCTGGCGCGTCAGACTCTGCTGCCTGTGTGCCAGTGGCTTTGTATAGGGTCATCAGAAAAGCCATATGTCATGTCTTTCCCAATATATGGACTCCAGGAATGTCACTCAGGATCACCAGACACTGAGCAAGTGCCTGCTCTGAGAATGAGACTGACACTGTTTCCAACTGTCAAAGAAGCTCACATTCAACTGTTTGTATACAAGCAAGGTAGACTTTCATGAGCAGTTGTCCATTCTGATTGCCTGTTATAGTTCAACCTTGAATATAAGTAATAGAAGACTCAACTCACAGCAGCTGATGCAGTTAGAAGCCAAGAGAAATGACAGTTCTGTGATTGGGTCGACTGCTCTGTATGTCAAGACTTTCAGACTGTACTTTTGAGATCATCTTGGCCTTTCCTCATGGTTGCAATATGGCTCCATGGTTCCAGGATCACATATTTTCACGGCCAATGAGATGGAAAGCAGGAGCCAGACAGGACCATGGAACCTCTCTTTTATAGGAAGTTTCCCAGAAGGTGCCTCTGCTTCTAGCAGACTTCTCAGCTGGAAAAATGAATGATTTTTTTCAGCCTCAATACTGGCCAGAGCAAAGGAAATGACAGTTAAAATGCTGTAGGGAGTTCAGTGAGAGTGTGTGTTCTGGGAGTTCAGTGAGAGTGTGTGCTCTGTCGAAGGAAGTAAACTTTGCCTTGTACTGAAGCCTGATCCCAGGAGTCTCTCTCCTCATACCATTTGTATGCGTTTGTACCCTTATTCATGCAGCAAGGCAGAAGAGCCTTGAAATTAACAGCATGTACTCAGGTCTGCCTGCAGAATTTGAACCTAGCTTTGCTATTTTCCAGCTGAATGACCTTATGCGAGTCACTTCATTCTTTGCCTCATGTTCTCATGCATAAACTGAGAATGGTGATGTCTCTCTCAAAGGATTGTGGGAATCAAATGTGTTAATACGTGTAAAGTACAGCACTTAGAACAGTGCCTGGCACGTATACTAGGCCTCATATAGATGTTAGCCAGTATTACTCTTCATTCTTTGACTGAGTCTTCCATTCGTCAGATATATAGGAGTATCTCTGATCTGCCAGGCCCTCCAGGGGCGACAGTAAGTAGGCCTGGTGCTTGCCCCAGGTCTTGGTCTTATTGGGCCCTGATGCCTCTACACGAAGCATTCAG
>NW_006198801.1:862511-898210 GCF_000334495.1 Tupaia belangeri chinensis
GTAGTCATCCTTTCCAGACAACACATCAAGCACTGTCATTAGGCAGATGGTGAAAGTCCAGAGGGAGGTCCAGATGGGGAGGACCTGAACGGCTTCCCAGAGGGACAGTATCTCCTGGGGGTAGACCGGGAAGTGGGCCAGAGGAAGAGGAAGGATAATAAAGAGCATGTCAGTTACTGCAGGTGGAATACAAGGCCAGGCAGTGGCAGAGTGACTGCCGCAGCTATAGAACAGCTGGGAATGGGGATGGTGGGAACTCTTGGCTTGGTGATAGCTAGTTTGTGTAGGGTGATCGTCTTAGAATCCAAGTTTAAAAGGTGGAAGTTAGTGCAGAGTTGGTGAACCCTTTGGGGGATGAGAAGTCTTTGTAAGAGAACATCCACAGCCCCCGCGATGGTGATAACGGAACCACTGATTGGACACCAGACCCATACTTTACATTCATTCCTCATTGAACCCACACAGCCTCCCGTGAAGCCAGTGTTGTTCCCATTTCTCAGGAGAGTCACACAGCCTGTGTATTCAGTCATCACTCCTTCAGTCAATATGTGTCAAGCACCTGCCGGGAGTTTTAGGTGGTTCAGAGTGAACAATGAAGAGTCCCCATCCTGGGAAGCTCATGCTTCTAATTGGGGGTGGAGGTGGGAGTGGGCAAATAAATGACAATTTCTCTTCCTGGTTCTATGTGACCTTGGGCTGGTGATCTTCCTTACTAAGCATCAGTATCCGTCTATAAAATGAGCATCTGGCTATAACGTCTGTCAGTCAAGGTTGTACTCTGGTACGTGTGACATTAATCCAGTATGCAGTGGCTTCAGCTGGCAGCAGTTCATCTCTTGCACACAGGAAGAAAGGGAGTAAACCAGACTAGGGTGAGGCCACTACACGAGATAGTAGGCCCCTTCTATCCCTTCCCTGATTCCTTACCTTGTCTTTCTCACCTTGGCTTTCAACCTCATGGCCCCAAGATGGCCACCACCACCTCCTGATAGGGCATTTATATTATAGGTACAAGAAAGGTGGAAGAGGGTGTGGCCAAGGCTGCCCTTCTTAATTTATTATTAAGAAAGCAGAGGCCATTGTGGTGAAGGCGCTGGACTTCAACATGACCGACTATGGTTTCAGTCCCAGACCTGGCAGCTTGCTTTCTCACTTTTTCTCTGGCCAAATTAAAGTAATAATAATAATAATAAATAAAATTAAACAACTCTTTTTTTAAAAATTTAAAAAGAAAGAAGAAAAGCCATAGCTTGGGACCAGCAGGGTATAGTAATTATGACACTAAACTCCCACATGGCCAAACTGCAGTTCGAGTCCCGGACCCAGCAGTTTGGAAATTGTGCTGGCCATGTGCATGCATGCCTAAAATCCCAAGAGAAGACTAGAGGAGAAGGGATTGCAGCGTGGCCATCCCCCTAGATGATGATTTCTCACTTTTTCTCTCTGTCTCTCTCTAGCAAGTGCATGTGCCCTATGGGAAAAACCTTCAGAAAAATTCTTTCTTAAATAAGTAAAAGAAAAGAAAGAAAGCAATCATTTTGCCAAAAGGCCCCTTCTCCTACCCCCAGCAGACTTCCACTTACTGAAAGGCCTGAATTGGACATGTAGTTAGCCATAGCTGCAAGGGAGTCTGGGAAAGCAAACTTTTGAGATGGGCATCTTGACAAATTCAGACTGTTTTCAAGGAAGAAAAAGAGAATGGGTTTGGAGTTGACCACTAGCAGTGGAGTCCCAGGTGCCTGGCACTGAAGCAGCTCACAGTGGCAGGTGCAGTACCCTCACACTGTGGGTCTGAGTTCTGGTCCTTAGTGTTAAGGAACACCACCGCTTTGTGCCTGATTTCCTCATCCTCTCCTTGGGAGTGATGCTTCCTGCCCTAGGGTCTCCTGAAGAACACCTGTGAGTAAAAACCTGGATGAGATGGCCTTTGAATCTATCCCACTCTAGGAGAGCTGGGGCTGGCTTTCATTTGGACGGTTTTCCCAAAGCCAAGCCCAACCTTATCGCCCCACTGCCAGAGCCCAAACATCCTGGCCTGAAATGGCTCATTTATTCAGCTCTTTCTCTCGAACCTGAACCATAGGAGGGCAGCGAGCAGGACTGATGGCCACATCTCTGGCCAGCATCTGATTCAGTGCCCGGTACTGCCAAGCACTCAGCTGAGGGTCCATTATCTTGGAGCTCCTGGGGTTTTTTGTTTGTTTGTTTCCTTGTTTTTGTTTTTGTCTTTTTTTTTTTTTTTTAAGTTTCTTTCGTGAGCAAAGAAGAAAGAAGACATGCACCCCCTATGGAGTCCTCATGCCACTACCTACCCACACTCAGCCAGCCCTGGATCAATGGGACACTTGAGCCAGGCACGTTCAGGAAGGTCTCTGCTACAAAGCTGGAGCCTTCCCATGTCAATCAGCCCAAGAGTATATGACTTCCTGCTATCTGGCCCAGGAGGTCCCCTGAATGTGAGGAACTAATCAACTCCTTCCCAGTTTGTCCCATTCTCTGTATTAGAACCACCTCTGTTCGGGACCAGCAGTTGGCATAATGGCTATGTTGCTGGACTCCCATGTAGTGGACTGCAGTTCGAGTCCTGGACCCGGTGGCTTAAACTCACCTGGCTCAGGTGTGTGCGTGCCCAAGATCCTGAGAGGAGAATGGAAGAAAAGGGATTGTGGCGTGGCCATCCCCCCTGGGGGTGGTTTCTCACTTTCTGTCTCTCTATCTCTCTCTGTGTGTCTTTCTGGAGAGTATACATACCCTGTAGCAAAAACCTCTAAAAAAAAAAAAAAAGAACCACCTCTGTTCTAGCCAGGTTACCCTGGCCTCCCATGTGGATGGACGCCCCAGCCTCCTAAGGGGGCTGTTGCCCCTTGTCAGGTGCACTGTGTCCACAGCAGCCAGATTGGGCCACTGCTAGAAAGTCAGCTCCAGGTTCTGAAGCACTTGGGAATCTTTGCACCTGCTGTCTACCTGCCCCCTCCCACCCACCAACAACACCCCTTTCCTTGGCCAGGGTTGCATCCTTTCGGGCTTAGTTTAAACACCACACCTTCTCAGTGTGTGGTGTTGGTCGTCCACTCTACAGCACCAGTTCCTTTCCTTCTCTCATCTCGCTTTATTCTGATGTGTGTACTGGGTAAATGCATGCAACTAATGTTGGTCCCCTTCTAGTCAAAGGGTGGACAGGGGCCACCTTGTTCACTGCTTTATTATTTATTACATAGTAAGATCTCAGGAAATACTCCATCTAAGAAATGGAAATAAATCCAAGGTGAGTTTACATGTTTGGGGACTTTTTCCTCTTGATTTTGAAAACATATTCATCAAAAGTAATTCGAAAAATATAAGGAGGTATAAAGAGTAAACTTACGAAAGTCACTGTTTGTCCCAGCACTGATTTTTTTTAGATGTTTCTTTCCAGTATTTTTCCTATGAAGTCTATTGTCATGAGGCGCAATAATTTATGTTCCCACATTCTTAGTGTTGGTCATTGGGGTTGGCTCTGTTTCTCATTTTTGCTTTATAACCAATGCCATGATATTTTTTCTTCATCACTAATTATTTCTTTGGGGTTGATTTTCAGAAGTAGCATTACTGGTTTCAGGGGGTAAGAGCATTTTTCAAAGCTGTCGCCAAGTTGCCTCTGGAAAGGTTCCAACAGCAGTGAGCACTTTTTTTTAAAGTTTGTTTTCCTGGGAGTGAGTGGCTGATTTCCTCGCGTTCTGGACTCATTGTGCTCTTTGAGAGCCATTTTTCTGGTCTCCTGAGGGCCTGGTGTCCCCTTCTCACCTGTTTTTCTCTGCCAGGATGGATACCTGGCCTGCGTGCTGTCCTGGGACAGGATGTTTGATTACGGTGTTATGCAAACAACCACTGGCCCTCGCCATCTGCCTGAGGAGAGGTGCTACACCCAGTTGAGGGTCAAAACCAAAGCCCTTCTAGAGCCTTCTGTGGCTTTGCAGCTGGGTAGGGCCGGGATGAACGTTCCTAACAACAGCCTGGCCCCACAGCCCTCATGCCCACCTGTGTCCCTGTGCTCTGGGAAGGATTAGACAGGAGTGCTCAGGCATTCTCAGGTGGGTGAGGTCCCTTCCTCCGTGTCCCCAGCTACCATGTGGGTTGTACTGACACTAGCTCTGTGAGCGCCTTCCTGCTCGCCCTGACTTTTTCTGGGCTAGGAGGAAGTGCATGGTCCCCCTTTCTACCCAGGATGTTTGTGTTCATACAGCTAAAGTGGCCCTGCAGGTTCTGGGAATGGAAACCTTTACAGAAGGGGAAATGAATTTTAAACCAAGGGAGTGAGAGTGACTGGGGTGGGTGTACACGCTTTTCTTCAAAGAGGATGATTAAACAGCTGAGGCTTTCAAATGCATTTATATAGTTTCTTAAAAACACATATATGGTATAAGAGTATAATCTCATCATTTAAAAATCATACAGGGGAACCAGCAGTTAGCGTAATGACTATGTCGCTGGACTCCCACGTAGTCGACCGTGGTTCACGTCCCGGACCCGGTGGCTTAAACCTCACGCCGGGCGCGTGTGCGTGCGTGCCCAAGATCCCGAGAGGAGAACAGAGGAGAAGGGATTGCAGCGTGGCCATCCCCCCTGGGGGGTGATTTCTCTCTTTCTGTCTCTATGTCGCTCTCTGTCTGTCTGGCGAGCGCACACGCCCTATAGCGAAAATCTCTCCAAAAAAAAAAAAATCATACAGTACAAAAGACTTTTAAAAGTTTTGCTGTAGGGCATGTGCACTTGTGAGAGAGAGAGAGAGAGAGAGAAAGCAACCCCCGATTGGGATGACTGCACCATAATCCCTTCTCTTCCATTCTCTTGGGATTTGGGGCACGCATGCACATCCAGTGTATCTTTCAAGCTGCGGGGTCGGGAACTCAAGAAGTGCAGTCAGCCAGGTGGGATCCAGCGCCTTAACCACTATGCCACCTAGCTGTCCCTGAAGACATTTTAAGCCTTTGTTATTGTGTAATGTATACAAGGGATCTTCAAAAAGTTGATTGAGGGCTGGAGTGGTACATTGATAATTCCCAGCTGATCCACGTGGGAGGGTTTCAGGGCTCACAAATAGAGACTTCTCTGAACACACTGGGCATATGCGTGCCCATGGCCTAGGGCTGGCTGAAGCTGGAAGTGGGTCTTGGCATGAAGATCCTGTTGGATCTCCCTGTTTATCTGGCTCATGGAAGAATAAACTTTTTAAAAAAATGTTCACTGAAAATACATATCATGAAACAACTATGCATAGATTTCGAAAGTTTTTGCACCGAAATAAACTTTTACTTTAATTCCATTTTTCTGTGAGCTTTTTTATTCCTCTTATACAGAGAAGTACACGTAATGTCAATATACACTTTGGTAAAGAATTACAAAGCAAACACTCAGGTAACCCCAGTCAAGCAAGAGAACCTTGCCAGCACCCTAGAGGCTCCCCTGGGCCCTGGTCACCAGAGCCCTCTCCCTCCCCAGAAGCCACCGCTCCCTGGACCTCAGTGGTCACCATTTCCCGCTGTTTTGAAAGTTTAATCCCCCAGGTGAGCTACTCTGAACAACATGGTTCCAGTCTGCCTGGTTTTGAACTTTCCCAAACAGAATCATCAGGTGTACCTGTTTGTTCTATGTCTGTGTTTTGGCTCACTGTCAGGTCTGAGAGATGCATCCTGGTTTGGATATCAATGCGTTTCTGGTACTGAAGCTCATTTTCGTCCATAACAGACAGGCTTTATGAGTTTTACTATTTGTGCATCTTGTTTAATAAGTATTAGAAAAAGATTAGTGAATCCAACACGATCATTAAGGCGTTAATATGTGAGTTAATTGAAAGGACCAGCCTCAGTAAATACTAGTTCAGGTGGGTGGCGGTTATGCCTCAGTGGAGGCTCGTGTCTTGGGGAGGTTTGGGAGCTTTAGTGCTGAGGGTGGAGTGAATGCACTTGTGTACATAGGTACTCCCCTGCCTGGGGGAGCCCCCATTACTGATGGACATCAGTCTTCTAAGAGCTTGCTCCACATCGACCTAGTAGTTCAGTAGATAGATAGAAGATATGTAGCTTGGGGTTTTTTAAATATTACTTTTTTTTTTTTTGAGAGTTTTTTGCTATAGGGCGCGTGCACTCATCAGAAAGACAGACAGAGAGATAGAAAGCAAGAAATCACACACACACACACACACACACACACACACCCCCGAGGGGATGGCCATACCACAGTCCTTTCTCCTCCATTCTCCTGTCAGGATCTTGGGCACGCACGCACATGCACTCAGCATTAGTTTAAGCCACCCGGTCCAGGACTCGAACCACGGTCCACTACGTGGGAGTTCAGCAACATAGCCATTATGCTAACTGCTGGTCCCAATATTACTTTATTTTTAATGTGAGAGACAGTATTCTATTTTTCTGAATTACTTCTTAGAGTTTCTGAGTTTGTTCTCTGATTAAATAAACCAATTCTCTTATAAGATTGTGCTTCAGGGTGGGGGTGAGGCCCAACCACGCAGTCATGAGTCCTGCCTAGAAAACAGGGAAATTAGAAGCCAGAACATTGCCACACATACCAGTGATTCTTTTATTTAGCAGATGGTTTGGTATCTGCCTCCTGATTTTGGTGGTTTGTTTTTTTGTGTTGCTTTTTTTTTTTTTTTTTTTTTTTTTAAAGAACTCTGGCCCGGTTCCTTGGTTCCCCTCCCGCAGATGTTTGGAACTTGGAATCTGGGAGGAGGTTAACAGAGGCATCAGGCAGAGGCTGCCTGGCCTGGGACCTGGGACACATTCTCAGTGGTAAGTTAACATGGGGTTGTAACTCAGAAGCCATGTGCAGGGCTGTGACCATCTGCGTGTGCACAGATGTGGGAGACCACGGAGAGACGGTAAAGGCGAGACAGGAACAGGGATGCCGAGAGAGTTGGCACTGAGACACAGAAACGTGGGACGGAGAGACAGAAAAATGGGGATGAAGAGGGGGAAGGGCAGGACGCAGAGACATGAAGCAGGTGGCTGGTTGACTGGCTTGCTGCCTGGCTATTTGGATAGTTGGTTGGTTAGTTGGCTGTTGGTTTTCTAGTTGGCTGATTAGTTGGTTACCTGACTGGATGATTGACTGATGTCTGAATGTTTTTCTTTTTTTTTTTTTTTTTTTTTTTTTCATGGATTCAGAAAATATCCATGGAGGACTCATTCTGCTCTCATTTTGGGGGCTGGGGCTGGAGCAGTGAACAGTGGTTTGCAGGCTTTTGCCGCTTTCCACCCCTCACCCTCATGAGTGCACCATGAGTGTAGCTACTGCTGTTGTCATTATATTCTGAATTTTGGCCACAGGGCGTGTGTGCTTATTGGAGAGGAGTTGGGAAGAGAAATCATCCCTTACCTCCATGGAGCATGGTCACACTTGCAGTCCCTTCTCCTCCATTTTTCTCTCTTTTCAGAATTTTGGGCATGCACACATGCGCCCCCAGTGTGGTTTTCAAGCTGCCAAGTCTGAGACTCAAACTTGGCCATATGAGATCCAGCCACCTTAACCCCATGCCACCAGCTGGCCCCATTGTTGTTTAAGTCCTGAATAAGGATGTGTTGAGAGCTCGATGCGTGCCACTTTCTGGGGAGAGAGTCTCAAGGGGGATCGCCTCACTGGGTCCCCCGTGTCACTGTTATCCTCTCTAGTACACAGTGGGGCCAGAATGTGATCCCTGGTGATCTGAACCCAAGTGTCAGCCTAATTTGTGCCTTAAATTATTCATGGATGGAGGGCGGCATGGACTGAGTGCCCGTTGTGTTCGTGACTCTGCCCCTGCTTTTTAGAGATGATGGTGGTTATCCTGGCTGTAGATTCAGCCTCCCTGGGTTCACATCCCACTTCTGCCTTTACCTCACTGGATGTTCTTTTTTTTTTTTTTTCTGGAGAGGTTTTCGCTATAGGGCGTGTGCGCTCATCAGACAGACAGAGAGAGACAGAGAGACAGAAAGTAAGAAATCACCCCCCAGGAGGGATGGTCACGCCACAGTCCCTTCTCCATTCTCCTCTCGGGATCTTGGGCACGCACACACACGTGCTCGGTGTGAGTTTTAAACCACCGGATCTGGGCCATTATGCTAACTGCTGGTTCCCCCTCACTGGGTGTTCTTCAACAGTGATTGGCCATTCTGAGCTTCAGTGTTCCCTTCTGTAAAGTGGGGAGAGCAGTAGGGCCAGGTGTGGCCAGGGCTTATTAAGTGAGGGCTGCCATCGTTCTGTGGCTCAGGGAACTAGACTGTTGGAGCAGCCTCCAGCCTGGGTTTCTGGCTGCATAAATGCCGGGTTTGCCCTCATTTTGACACCTTGTGCTGGCAAATGGGTGGTCCTATGAGTGGTTACAGGGCAGACTCTGAAGTAGCCAGACCTAGGTTCAGATCCCAGCTCCTCCTCTCTGGCCCTTTGTGGGCCCTCTCTGAATTGTGGTTTCCCTGTTTAGAGGTGGGGGTGACAGGAACAGCACCTCAGCGGATCCTTGGAAAACGAGCTCCTATCTGTGCACAAGGCCTGGCTCTCGGCAGCCCTGGGTGTCGGGACAGTTAGGATGATGTATGATGGCCGCTGCCAGCAAGTGCCACCCAGGATAGTGAGCCCTGATGTGTGTTGCCGTGTATTCCCCAGCACTCCCCCTGCAGGGAGCCTTCCTGGCCATGGCATTTGATGGGCTCCACTGCTGCCCCCACACCCCCAGCCTAAGCCATTCTCAGGTGCAGAAAGGCCGAGCCAGAGATGCCCCCATCCTGGCCCCCCAAGAGCAGGGTGGAAAAAACAGGACTTTAACAGATGTTCTTTTACAAGGATTCCCTGGCTGTATTTAATCAAGATTGTCAAATATTGATTTAATCTCCAGGCCCAACAGATGTGATCTTAGCAGGTTTCGGTGGCAATTAGCTGGGATTAGTTTGCAAGTCAGGCTCCTCACTGATAAGGCACCATCTTCTAAAGGAGGCTCGGCCTGGCCACAAGACTGAACCCTATATGGATAAATATTAACCATCAATTTGGCCTGGCCAGTGCCCACAGGCAGGTTTTAGCAGCCCCTATAGAACCAGTGTCCCCCGATGTGATGACAGTCGGGAAACTTAGGGGTTCAGGGCAGTAGCCATGTACTAACAGCGTTTTTTGTTTTGTTTTAAAGATTATTTATATAATCTCTTCCACAAGAGAAACAAAGAGACACACACTCCCAGCAGAGTCCCCATACCACACTCCACCCCTAGCCCTAGCCAGCCTAGATCATGGGCATGTGTGCACAAGCCTGGGATGTCCAGGGACGTCCCAGGGTGCAAACCCAGGCCTTTCCCATGGGAGTCCAGTTGCATCACTGCTGCATCACTGCTGCTTCACTGCCTGGCCCCCCACAAGAGTTTAACATTAACACATGCAGCACAGGCACACTAGCGCAGCTAGAGCCCGCGAGGTCCCTCGACGACAGCCTGCGGCAGTGGTTATGCCCCCAACAAAGTCTCCCAGAGGGGGCTACCCCAACAACAGAGGTCCCCTTTCAGCCCCTAGCCTCACACTGTCACTACTTTACACGCATGGGTGCAGCTCCCGGGTGGGCCTGCATGTGCGCCCATACTCCGGGAAGCATCCGTTTCCAATTTTGCCCTTCAAAGTCTCATTTGAAGTGAGTGGGACTGTGCCCAGAATTGGAACAAGATGCTCAGTCCACATGTGCTTCAGAGGAGGTACAAAACCCTCATCGAACCCGCCCGACCCCACAGAGACTCAGAGGGGACACCTCCTCTTGCCCTTCCCTCCCTTTGGGTAAAGTGAGCTACCTGGGAGCCCAGAGGAAGCAGAGCTCATTGCAAGGTCACATTTGACTTGTCTGACTTAAAAAAAAAATTATTGTGTAAGTTAAAAAGAAGCTACTGGGACCAGCAGTTGGCGTAATGGCTACGTCGCTGGGCTACGTCGCTGGACTCCCATGTAGTTGACTATGGTTCGAGTCCCAGACGTGGTGGCTTAAACTCATGCTAGGCGCATGTGTGTGCACACCCAAGATCCCAAGAGGAGAATGGAAGAGAAGGGACTGCGGCATGGCTATCCCTTCTGGGGGGGTGATTTCTCACTCTCTGTCTGTTTCTCTCTGTCTTTCTGGCGAGCACACATGCCCTATTAGCAAAAACCTTAGAAAAAAGAAGAAGCTACTAATATGTATATATCACAGTTTTCCAGGGATATTCTAAATGTCTATGTATTGATTTTAGTTTTTTGTTTTGTTTTGTTTTTTGCCATAAGGCACATGTGCTTGCTGGAGAGAAACAGAGAGAAAGTGATAAATCATCCCCCAAAGGGGATGGCCATGTCTCAGCTGCTTTTTCTGTATTCTTCTCATGGGACTTTGGACATACACACACACACACACGCACCTTGCCTGGGTCCAGGACTTGAACCATGGTTGGCTGTGTGGGAATCCAGTGCCTTAACCACCATGCCACCTGCTCACCCCAGCCTCTGTTTATTAACTCACAAGTTTCTAAGGAGTTAAGCTGTATTATTGTCTTCATTTTACAGATGGGAAAACTGAGGCATAGAAAAGATAAATCACCTGCTCAAGGTTTAGCTAGTTAAGTAGCAGAGTTGGGAATTTTCTTTTTCATTTAATTTTTCATTTTATAGGAACTCTGTGGACATGTCTAAGGTGGAAAAGGGGAAAGAGGGGGAGACAGGCAGACAACTTCGATCCCCCAATCAGAGGAGAAGGGCTCGCAACCCGCCACACCACAGGCAGAAGTAGGTTAGAGAAACTTGGCTATTCAATTTAATTTTCTTTATATACACAACTTTCTCCTGCTCCACCCACTCAGGGAACAGAAGACCCTCGCCTACCCCGGGATTCCACATATAAAGCCTGAGATGGGAGGGTATAAAAATCCTATTTACAGAGGGGTAGGAGCCCCTTCTGCTCCTTTAGAAAAAGTCCCTAGAGATGGGCTTGAGCGTGCCACACTCCTCCTGGAAGGCACGCTCAGCCCCGGTGTGGGAAAGCTCAAGGTGACCTCAGGAAGAGTTGGGGAACAGATAGCACCTCAGGGCCTGGTGGGGAGCTCTGCCCAGACCGCCCAGTGGCTGGCAGCCATTGTCCCAGTAGGTCTCATGTAAACACTGACTTTTACCTTCCACATGTCCCTGCTCTGCGACTTGTTCAGAGCCTCCCTCTGTGGGTGGTTCTGGCTTCCTCAACCTCCCTCCATTCCTTCCAGCCTTGATGGAGGGAGAGGTGGGAAAGCTGTGAGGTCCAGAGTCCTTCACAGCCCACTTGTGCTCCTCAGGGGACCCCGCAGGGCCATGTCCTCAGCCAGCTGGGGTAGACTCCTTCCCTGGAGCAGAGTCCAGTCAGTACCAGGATGCGGTGGTCCTGACAGGCCGCAGTCCACACTGAAGAGCAGGGGAGGGCTCTGGAGACAGAAAGGTGGCATCGGGCTGGCCTTGCTGACGGTGGAAGGCCAGCCAGGAAGTTTTTCTTTTAATCAGAGGCATACCCCAGCCTCCAAAGTACCGGGGACCACAGGCAGGCACCATCACCCCTGCCTCTGATTTAGATGTGGTCTCACCATGTTGCTAGTCTGGAGCTCCAAACCCTCCTCACTCAGCCTCTATGGGCACATGCCACCATACCTGGCCTTTAGGTTGGACTGGGAATTCAACCTGGGCCTCAGCCAGCGTCTTAGTGCACCACTACAGCTGGGCCAGAGCCAAAAATTGAAGTTGGGCAGTCCTCACTGCTACCCACTATGCTACAGCTGCCACATCAGGAAAGACCTCCAGGAGCTGGGGATAAGTGAAAAGAGCAACTATGAAAGTATTAACTCATAAACATTTTTAAAAATTTCCCTCTCTACCTAAGCATGTAAGCATATGAACATGTCACTTACATATTAGTTCAACTATACTTGGTAGCAAAGTAAAAACAAAGAAGGAGACTTTGGGGCTGGCAGGTGGCATGGTAGTTAAGGCACTGGACTCCCACATGGACAACCATGGTTTGAGTCCCAGACCTGGCAGCTTGCTTTATCTTTCTCTCTGGTCAAATGGAATAATAATAAATTAAATTAAATTAATAATTTTTTTTAAAAAATAGAAGAAAAAGAAGGACACATTGTAGTTTAAGCATTTGGGGTGAGTGAAATGGGAAGCATGAGCACATAAAATTGGGTGTACCTTTCTTCCTCAGGGAGTCTGAGTGCCAGCAGGTGGCCGGGCTGCAGAGGAAACTGCCACTGAAAAGATGAATTTGTTCAGGCTTGATGGACCCTGGGCAAAGCAGACCTAGGGACTGGTACTCAGCTATGGAGCTGTAAGTCTTTCCCCATCTGACTCTGCATTCTAGAAAGTAAGGACTTTCCAGGAGTGGTTTTCTTTTTGCTCCTGTTATCCCATGCTTTAAAGTTCTTTTTAAATTTTTATTATCCTTTTATTTTTATTCACCTCTCTTTTCTTTAGGATTTTTGCCATAATATTCCTGGAGAGAGATAGTGATCTCAGGATTTGGGGCACACACACACACACACACACACACACACACACGTCCTTGATATGATTTTTAAGCTGCCGGGTCTAGAGCTTGAACTGTGGTCAACTATGTGGGAGTCTAGTGTTTTAGCCATTACACCACCTGCTGGCCCCCACATGCTCACTTTTAAAACTAAAGCTTAATTCTAGGCTCAGACATCCTTTTCTGTGCACTTAGGAGCATTTCCTTATAGATTCACAGAGAAAGTATTGGAAGAAGGCATGCAAAACACACACTAATGGTAAAGGTGCTGGACTCCCACATGGCTGACCGCGGTTCAAGTTCCAGACCTGGTGGCTTGCTTTCTCACTTTCCCTCTCACTCTCTTTCTCTCTCTCTCTGGTGAGCACATTTAAAAATAATAATATATAGCAAATTTAATAATAATAATAATCAATAAAATAAATGATTCTTTAAAAACACAACACTAGGACCAGCACATGGTGTAATGGTCACATCGCTGGACTCCCATGTAGTCAACCACAGTTTGAGTCCCAGACCTACTGACTTAAAACTCACGCCGGGTACATGTGCATGTGTGCCCAAAATCCTGAGAGGAGACTGGAGGAGATGAGGTTGCAGCATGGCCATCCTCCGTGGCCATCCACGCACCCAATAGCAAAAATCTCTCTTAAAACACCCAGACACACATACACACACACACTCACTCACTCACTAACAAAGTCTTCATCTCACCTTTCTCTTTGAAAACAAGTGGATCCATACCTCAAGTTGGGTTGCCTAACCTCAGTTCCCAGTGTCTACAGTTTCTAGCTGAGTGAGCTTGGACAGGTTACTTAAACTTTCTGGCCTCATTTGCATCTCAGGGCTGCATGAAGATTAAATGAGTTAATGCACATAAAGCATATCATGCTGTACCTGGCAGGCAGTGAGCACTCCTGAAGAAAGAGCTATGCTCATTCACTTTGGGCTGCGTGGGCATCTCGTATGCATCACACGTAGCTCTTCCTTGCTTTTCATTACAGACGCGCTGTGTTCCCAGGAATAGAGGCATCCAGATTCACTTAAGCCATCCTCTGCTGATGGGCAGCAAGACTGGGTCCAGATCTTGTGTGGTACAGCAGTGCAAAAGTCCCTGTAGTCAGGCCCCCCTGTACCTGTCTTAATGTGCACTGGAGTGAATATCTAAGAGACAGAGAGATTCCTAGAAGTGGAGCTCCTGGCTTAGAATAAACTAAAATGCTTATCTAAAATTTCCATGCTTTCTTACTCACTCTTCTTATTCCTTCACTGGGGAAGAACTGGGAGTAAACACCCTTAAAAGCAGGACAGGTCTTCGGGAACTGAGCCATGTGGGAGCCTTGTCAGTTTGACTGTAGTAGCCACAATGGCCGTCCTTGGCTCAGTGGGTAGGAATTTGGGCCCTCCTGGATGTGCGTTTCAGTCAGATACACTGGTCCTCTGAGGTCTTTGACATTAAATATGGAAGTGCAGGTTTTCACGGCCCTGGTCGAGTTTCTGCTCATTGCTCGTTGAGCTGATGGAGCAGTCTCTGCCACGGCACTTCTTAATGAGATTTCTGAGATTTCCATCCATCTCATTTCCTGAGGGAGCTCTAAAGTAGTTCTGTGTATGCTCAAACTTCCACTAAGGTGAGGAAAGATAGAGCCAGAAAAACCCAGATTCTTAACCTGAAATTCACTGAGCTGTTGCTGACTTTCTAGAATTTTGTCCATATGAATTGATTTTGAAGGTACTTGCGTCATTCGTGTATTCCCACAACGCTGCCCTCCTTATATTTAGAGCTCGTGGCAAAGGGTTAGGAGCCAGACTGTCCAAGAATTCAAACCTTCTAGCTGCATGGCTTGCCAGGTAACCTTTACCTCATCCATAAAGTGGCCGTGACACAAGTCCCTACTTTGCAGGGTGGTTATGATGCAAGTTAATACCGTTAATTCAGCCCCAAGCCTGGCACCTTAGGAGAGCTCACTGATGTTACTCTTATTGTTAGTACTGTGATCACTATATCTATATATATATTTTTTTGCTAGAGGGCATATGCTCTCACCAGAGAGAGACAGAAAAACAGAAAGGAAGAAGAGAAAGCACCTCCCAGCCCCCATGGTGAATATCACACCACAATCCCTTCTCTGTCTCTTCCTCCTTTAGGAATTTTGGGCACATATGTACATGCATCCAGCATGTGTCTGAAGTTGCCGGATCTGGGCCTTGAACAATGTGGTTGACCATGGGCGATAGGGCTACCTCAACCACCAGGCCATTTTATCCCTCTCCACCCCCTGACCTGTGTGCGAGAACAGATATGTCAGACCTAAATCCACCCCAGATTTGGAATTGTTCAAAATCTATGGAAGACAAAAGATACTAAGAGGTCTGAAAGTCCACTGGGCTAAATCTTAGAGGCAAGATTGGGTGAAGATCCCTGGGAGCTCAACAGCAGGAAGAAGGGAGGAGTTAGGCCTGGGGTGTGGAGGAACTTTGGGAGGAAGGGAGGAAGATGGGCGTAGAGCATGGCACAGAGAGGGCAGGGGAATGGGGGCATGGACAAGGCTCTTTGGATCAACAGTTCCTGAAATATTTCCTACAAAAGTCACCAGTGTGTCTCATACTGGTAATTGTCACCATTCACGACCCTCTCAGCAGCATCCGTCCAAGCTGACCCTCTGGTCCTCCCTAGACCATGACTTGTGCCCCTGCCCACCCATTCAGATTTCCAGTCTCTCAGTGTTTGCTGTCAGGCACTCTTTTCTTCACTCTTTTCCTCTGTCCTCAGCCCTAGCTGCACGTTAGAGTCAGCTACAGAGATTGTAAGAGACATTCAGGGAGCTAGCAGGTGGCATGATGGTTAAGGCACTGGACTGCCACATGGCCGACCTGGGTTCAAGTCCTGACCTGGCGACTTTCTTACCTTCTCTCTCTCTCTCTCCCCCGCCCCCCCTCTCCATTGAGCACATGTGTCCTATAGCAAATTAAAAATAATCAGTAAAATTAAATATATATATACACATATATATACACACATATACATATATATATGTATATGTGTGTGTATATATATTAGAAAAGGAGAGAGAGACATTCAGGACCTAGCCTCTGTAGCACAGTAAATAATATGTAGACTGCAGAGATAGAAACCATATGCCAGGACCAGCGGTTGGCATAGTGGCTAAGGTGCTGGACACTCCTACATGGCTGACCATGGTTTGAGTCCCGGACCTGGTAGCTTGCTTTCTCACTCCCCTCCACACCCCCACATCCCCGTGTCTCTCTCTGGTCAAATTAAGAAATGAATGAATGAATAAATAAAATTAAAATAAATCTTTTTTTTAAAAAAAGGAGAAGCCATATGCCAACCACAGTTTGAGTTCCCGGAGTTTTCTGCCTGAAAACCCATTGGGCGCATGCATGTGTGCTCTGGATCTTGGCGAGCTAGAGGACTGAAGGCTTCTCTCTCTCTCCAGGCATGACTCATAGAGGAGGGATTGTGGTGTGGCCATCCTCCCCCGGGGTAGGGGGAGTGATTTCTCACGTTTTCTATCTCTCTTCGGTGAGCTCACATGCTCTATGGCCAACAGAAAAGAAGAGCACTATTGTTTTTTTAGTTTTTGCCATACCACAATCCCTCCTCCATTCTCTTCTCAGGATTTTGGCCATGCATGCTCATGTGACCAGTGTGATTTTCAAGCTGCTGGGTCTAGGACTCAGCACAGTTGGCCATGTGGCAGTCCAGCACTTTAACCACACCTACTGGCCCCCAAGAACATTACTTACATTACTCTCTTTTCCCCTTGCTCATGGCTCAGTGAGAAGCATGGCTGTGGTCACTTACTTGTGACCATGAGGCAGCTAGACAGGTGACATAAGCCAGCAGCACACTGAGGTAGACAGAGGCAAAGGAGAGAGTGCCTCTGATGGTGTCACCTGGTTTCTGCACCAAGCCTGGAGCCGCCACATATGGCCTCCTAGATATGTGAGGTAATGAAGCATCTTTGCTACCCGAGCCACCATTGGCTGTCACTTGAGCCAGATGCATCCCAACTAACTGTACCATTGTCTGTTTCTTCTCCTTTTACTGCTTTCTCTGCGGCTGCCCTGGTTTTCCCATCCACAGTTCCCCAGCCTCCTTCCTTGTATTAGGTTCCCTAGATGCAAGTAGTAGAAACCAAACATGGTGATCTTGGGCAAAAACTGGATATGTTGGGGACTTAAAGAATTGGCAGGGGAACCAGCAGTTAGCGTAATGGCTATGTCGCTGGACTCCCACGTAGTCGACCGCGGTTCGTGTCCTGGACCCGGTGGCTTAAAACTCACACCGGACACATGTGCGTGCATGCCCAAGATCCCGAGAGGAGAATGGAAGAGAAGGGATTGCGGCGTGACCATCCCCCCTGGGGGTGATTTCTCGCTTTCTGTCTCTCTTTCTCTGTCTGGTGAGTGCACGCGCCCTATAGCAAAAACCTCTCCAAAAAAAAAAGAATCGGTGGAAGGCCAGAGGAGCAATCTTAGAAGACACACAGGAGCTAAGGACACCCTGGAGGGAAAGAACCAAGGGTCCCAAGCAAAAGTCACTACAGAAAAAGCCAGGTCCAGTGACCCATGGAACCTCAGACAAAGACCAGGGAGAGGACACTTGGCCCACTTCCTGTGCTCCCCCTCACTGTGCTTCTGTAAATGGGAGGAGGAAGAGCTTCTGGCAAAGATAACACTAAAGAATAACAGCTTATGGGACCAACAGATGGTGTAATGGTTATGTCACTGGACTCCCACATAGCTGCGGTTCAAGTTCTGGACCCGGCGGCTTAAAACTCACACCGAGCACGTGAGCGTGCATGCCCAAGATCCTACGAGAAGAATGGAGGAGAAGAGATTGTAGTGTGGCAATTCCACCAGGGGGTAATTTCTCCCTTTCTGTCTCTCCATCTCCCTGATGAGCACACACACACCCTATAGCAAAAATCTCTCTCTTTTAAAAAAAAAAAAAAAAAAGGTAGCTTAACAGTGGCCATTTTAAACCCTGACCCAGATCAAAACTGGGTCTGATGTTTTAATAATCATTTCATGGCACACCACCACTCGAGCTCGTGTGTTCTGGTTCCTGCATACATCCTATTCAAGGCAGTCCCACATGGGAAAGTCCGGAGACCTCCCTGAGTGTATCACATACATGTGTGCCCATGATCTGGAGCTGGCTGGAGGCTAGGCAGTCCTGGGGGTGGACTGCAGCATTAGGATCCTGTTGGGGTGCTCATTCAATTCTCTCACTCATTGAAGAAATAAATAAACTTTAGGGCCAGCAGGTGGCATGGTGGTTAAAGGCACTGGGTTCCCACATGACTGACCACAGTTTGAGTCCCAGACCTGACAGTATGCTTTCTCCGTTTCTCTATCTCTATCTATCTCTGGTCAATTTTTAAAGTAATCATAAATGGAAATAAATAAATAATTTGTTTTTTAAAAAAAAAAAAAAAAAAAACAAGAAAGAAATATTTCAAATGAAAGAAAGTTGGGGCTCAGTAACAGCTGGAAAGGGTCCAGCATCCACTAGTCCCTGCATCCCAGATTGTCTGTAGGTGTCACTCAGCCTCTGGGTGTCACAGGGAGACTCAGCTGCACCTGCTCAGAGATGTGATTTGTGCAAATAGACCCAGGCCTGCAAGAACATCTGTGTGTGTTCACAGAGGGAGCAAAACGGATCAAGGGTTTTTGCCTGAGCTGGATACAGCATGCCATCAGCAGAGCCCATCTGGCGGGAGGTGCTTGCATAAGCAAGTCAGGGCCGGCTGGTCTCCCACCAGCCTAATGTGTGTGGCCTCAAAGGACTAATCCCCCCTCTGCATTCCGCCCAGGCTGACCTGAAGGGCTACAGCACAGGGTGGGCTGGGAGAACAGGCAGCACCCAGACTGGCCAGCCGCCCAGCTCAGCTTGGGATCTAATCCAGTGCCCAGCAAAGTGCGGGGATGGGCTCAGGCCGTCATGGCAATAGCCCTGCCATTCTGGAGCTGACGCTAGTGATGGAGTCAGTGAGTAAACAGAGGATGAACTAAATCATTTCAGTTTTCTTTGGCAAATCTGCAGCACCAACCAGTCACTGGAAGTTCAAACCAGCAGTCTCTACTCGAATCCAGGCCACATACTTATTTCATGGACCCTTGTTTTGGTTTTATGGAATTGTTCTTAAGAAGTATTCACTTCATGGGACCAGCAGTTGGTGTAATAGCTATGTCGCTGGACTCCCATGTAGTCGACCACAGTTCGCGTCCTGGTCCCAGTAGCTTAAGACTCACGCCAGGTGCATGTGTGTGCGTGCCCAAGATCCCGAGAGGAAAATGGAGAAGGGATTGCGGTGTGGCCATCCCCCCGGGGGGTGATTTCTCGCTTTCTGTCTCTCTGTCTCTCTCTGTCTGGCGAGCGCACGCACCCTATAGCAAAAATCCTCTCCAAAAAAAAAAGAAGTATTCACTTATTGACTAGAAATACATACAAATAATTCAATGGGTAGCCAGTGGTACGAGTGTACTTCAAAATGGGGAGAGGTAGGAGTTTAAAATATAAGTTTATTTTGGTGCAAGAAAATTTTGGAATCTATGCATTTTTTTTCATTATATACATTTTCCCTAAGCATTTATTTTATTTTATTTTATTTTTATTGTTATTTTTAATTTGCTGGTCCACATGTAAATTAAGAGAGAAAGAGAGGAAAAGTAAGAAAGCAAGCCGCCAGGGGGACCAGCAGATGGCGTAATGGCTACATTGCTGGACTCCCATGTAGTCAACCACAGTTCGAGTCTCAGACCTGGTGACTTAAACTCACACCGGGCACATGTGCATGCATGCCCAAGATCCTGAGAGAATGGAGAAGGGACCACGACGTGGCCATGCCCCTGGGGAGTGATTTCTCACTTTCTGTCTCTCTGACTCCCTCTTTCTAGCGAGTGCATGTGTGCTATAGCAAAAACCTCTCCAAAAAGAAAGAAAGAAAGACAGCCGCCAGGTCCTGGACTCAAACCACGATGGTCATGTAGGAGTCCAGCACTTTAACCACCACACCATCTGCTGGCCCCTCCATAAACATTTTAAAGGTCCCTCATATTCTTTGAACATACATTTAAATACCTTTTCATAGGGTGAGGGACCAGTGATAAATAAGAGAAATAAGTAAGTATATTGATAAGTGCTGAGGAGAAAAAGGAGGCAGCGGAAGGGGTTTAGAGGTCGGAGGACAGACATCCACCCTCCTAGAGGTAACCACTGTGGCAGTGGTTTCTTGAAAATCCTTCTAGAGACCTTCTCTGCATACTAGTTTGCCATCACTGTTATTTTTGCTTTTCAGATTGGGAAATGGTCCTTATAATTCTAGATTTCTGGTTTCTCTTGAAAAATCAGTTCATCTGGCACCCATACTCCCATGCAGCTCAGTTGGCAGGCACTGAAGCCCACCTTCCTCTTCAGAAGGTGTCTCTGTAGGCAGGTTCACTACAGGCCCTTTCTGGCCTCTCTCCCATCTCTCTTAAACCACCTGACCCTGTGGGCTTACCAATTTCCTCCCCTTTCTCTGGCCCTTCCCCTGTTCTGCCTTCCTGTGACATCTTCAGCAATGTTCCTGTGCTGAAGAGGCACCAAGAAGGGGTTCTCTGTATCCTCACCTCCTAATTCTCACTTTCTCCTTGCTATTTTGCCTTCTTGGTTTCTCTCTGCCAGTTCACTCTTTACCTCGGGGCACGAATTGGGGAACGCCTTCCCTACATGCTTGCACACACACACACACACACACACACGCACAGAGCCAGGCCTTCCACTTGTTTGCACGGGAAGCACTAGTCGTCATTGACCAGAATGAGCCATGTCTGACTTGCAACTCCAAGGGAAAGTAAAGTTTTTCATAAGCCCAGTGCCCAGCCCAACCCAGCACTCTACTGCCCTGAACAAAATCAGTTTTGTTGGCGGACATGGCTGCTGGGACAGCCAACAGGTTCCATCACAGACGGTGACCCACTTTCCCCTTCCTCTCTAGCAGGGGATTTCATTTTCCAGAAGTTCAGGAATGATCCTGCAGTTGCGTTTTACACTGCCAGACAGAGCATGAACTCCCTTCCCCAGAGGCCTGCAAATCAGACCTCGGCAGAGGCCATCTCTGCTCGTTGGTATAATCTATAGTGAAGGAGTGTCCTGCACATTGTCTTGGGCACTTGGTACCTCAGTGAGCAGCACAGACATCCCAGCCTTCTGGAGCTGACATTGTAGTGGTGGAGACTGTCAAGAGACAGATAGTGAATAATTCTTGACAACCAATAAGAAAGCAGAGAGGGTGATAGAAAGGCTTTGAAGAGACGAGGCTTTTTCATCATTTGGGTAGTCTTCATCAAAGACATGACATCAGGGCAGGGAACCAGCCTGGCCAAAAATCAAGATATCCCAAGCCAGCTTGGTATGTCAGAAGAACAGAAACTAAGTGAGGCGTCGCTGGGGAGACCACAGAAGAGATGGGATCTGCTTCCCAACTCACAGTACCTATTAGCGTTTTCTAGAGACGTTCCTTCTGTGGCTTCATTCTCCAAAATCCACCAGCGCTCATGTTAACTCATCTGTCATACTCACTTCCTTTCTGGCAAAGCGGTCAATTCAGACAGACGGCAGGACAGACGGACAACAGTCTGGCCTCTACACATAGCCACTGGTTCACAGGAAATACAGGGGGCAGAGGAGCGTGTTAAAATGGTATCACAGGGATTGTGAAAGTGAGAAATGCCACAGGACGAGTGGCCCTATTTCTTCCACCAGTGAATAGCTTCAGCATGAAGGTGGCTCAGCCTGGAGGCGCAGGTGGTAACAAACTGAACTGCAGTGATGAAAGCCACATGACTGACCACAGGGTTGGATCCCCAGGTTAACCTAAAAACACACCACGTGTGCGCACATGTGCCCAGGATCCTGACAAGCTGGAGGGCTGGGGGAAAAGGGATCACAGCACAAAAGGCCCTGTGAAGGGTGCATCACCCTCTGTCCCTCCTATTCAAACTCCTCCTCGCCTCACTCTTGCGTGTATGTACACATGCTCACTTTCATGAATAAAATAAGTAAATTTTTTAAATAAATAAAAGAAAGGTGGTCATTATAAAGCAGAAGAGACTTAAAGAAGGCATCTAGCGTCCTTGTGGTCTAGAGGTTAGGATTGGACACTCTCACTGCCCAGGCCTAAAATACCTGTAGAGCAGAGTATGGTTACATCACTGGGCCAGGCCATACGCACCCATGGTTCTGGGCCCACATGGCCGACCACAGGTCAAGTACTGGACCCAGTGGCTTGAAAATCACACCAGGCAAGGGACCAGCAGATGGCATAATAGTTATGTCGCTGGACTCCTAAGTAGTCGACCATGGTTCGAGTCCCAGACCCAGCAGCTTAAAACTCATGTTATGAGTGTGCATACATGCCCAAGATCCCAAAAGGAGAATGGAAGAAAAGAGATTGTGGAGTACTCATCCCTCTCACTGTCTGTCTCTCTCTTTCCAGCCAGTGCATATGCCCTATGGCCAAAACCTCTTTTAAAAAAAAATTAATAGAAAAAAAATCAGAGTATGGATCTCATTTGGGTCCTGATTTGAACAGACCAACTCACGAAGGACACCTTTTAGACAGTGAGGAAGTGTAGCGCAGAGTATTACATAGGATTGAAGCATTCTTGTTAACATAGGTGAGTATGATAATGATACCACTTTTTTAAGAATTATTTTATTTCACTTTATTATTATTATCATTATTATTTTCCAGTTTGATCAGAGAGAGACAGAGAGAGAGAGAAGAAGTGAGAAAGCAAGCCACCAGGTTCGAGATTTGAACTGTGGTTGGCCATGTGGGAGTCCAGCACCCCTATCCACCACGCCACCTGCCGGCCCCATATATCATGTTTTTTTTTTTTAAAGGCTTATGTGCTAGAAATACAAGCTAAGGTATTTGTGGGTAAAATGACCTGATGTCTGGCCTTTTCTTTAAAATATTCTGTAAAAAACTTAAAAAATGTAGGCAGAGTGGATAGATGAACCAGAGATGGCCAGTAGTTACTGGTTGTTGGAGCTGGTCGGGTGGCTTCTCATATTTTTCTATGTTTTAATATGTTTGAAATTTTCCATAATAAAAAGAATTTTTTAATGAGTTAACTGTCAAAACAACACACAAAAAGGGCCATGTTTCTATTCTCTGGAAGCAGTAACATGTTTCTCAGTCTCACATTTTCCTTTTCTCTCTTTCAGCATGGCGAAGAAGAGTCTCTTGTGGCCCACCAACCCGCATCCTCGCCTGCTGCTTACTCCGCACTGCTGAGCCTCACAGCCTGGAGCCCCCGGGACAGCCCCTGCCTCCTGAGGTGGTCCTGGCTCAGCGGTCCACAGCGATGGTGGAGAGCTGGACCGCACAGGCTCACAACCTTCCCGTCAGGTTTCAGGGGCCAGCATCCTTCATCCTGGGGCTGGCGGCCCTGAACAATGGCTGAGGGCCAGGGGACCCCATAGAGTTACACCACAGCTTCCAGGGCCAGCAGCACTCCCGTGCCCTTGGACTATGACCACCTACAGGCCCATTCCCAGTGATGGTGTGGACCTGGCAGCCAGTTGTGGGGCCAGGGGGGGCGACGTTCTCCCCGGGCCACACACAGGGGACTACACATCCATGGGATTCTGGGCTCAGAACGGCAGCATGTCCCAACCTCTTGGTGAGAGCCCGGCCACTGCCACCACCCGCCCCAGCCCCACCACCCCTGCAATGCCCAAGATGGGTGTGCGCGCAAGAGTGGCTGACTGGCCGCCCAAGCGGGAGGCCCTGAGAGAGCAGAGCAACCCGAGCCCCTCACAGGACGTAGATGGGGTGAAGGCCACCAAGGCGGCCCACCCCATGAGGAGCATACAGAACGGACAGCCCCCTGCCAGCACCTCAGCTTCCTCAGGATCCAAAGCCTTCCACCGACTCTCCAGGAGAAGGTCCAAAGATGTGGAATTCCAGGATGGATGGCCCCGGTCCCCAGGCAGGGCCTTCCTCCCTCTGCGCCACCGCAGCAGCAGTGAGATCACCCTCAGCGAGTGTGACGTGGAGGACACCGGGGAGCCTCGGGGTGCGCGGCACACTGGGGCACTGCCCCTCTTCCGCGAGTACGGGAGCACCTCCTCCATCGATGTGCAGGGCGTGCCTGAGCAGAGCTTCTTTGACATTCTCAATGAGTTCCGCAGCGAGCAGCCTGAGGCCCGCAGCTCCCAGAACGTGAACGAGCTGCTCCGGACAGATCCGGCCCCACACCTCACAGGGGGCGGCACCGGAGCCAAGGGGGATCCCCGCAATGGGCAGCCCCCAAAGGACAACCTCCTACCCTTGCAGCCCATGAAGGAGAAGGAGAAGACCCGGAAGAAACCCGTGCGGGGCCTGGGCAGTGGAGACACAGTGGACTCGTCCATCTTCCGGAAGCTAAGGAGTAGTAAACTGGGGGGCGAAGCCAGCCGGACCCTGGGGGAGGCCGAAGAAGGCCGGAGCCCCCCAGAAGCCAGCAGGCCGTGGGTCTGCCAGAAAAGCTTTGCTCATTTTGATGTGCAGAGTATGCTGTTTGACCTCAACGAGGCAGCCGCCAACAGGGTGTCCGTGGCCCAGCGGCGGAACACCACCACGGGTGCCTCGGCCGCCTCAGCAGCCTCTGCCCTGGCGTCCCTCACAGCCTCCCGGGCTCACAGCTTGGGGGGCCTGGACCCAGCCTTCACCAGCACAGAGGATTTGAATTGTAAGGAGAACCTGGAGCAGGACCTGGGTGATGACAACAGCAATGACCTGCTACTCAGCTGCCCACACTTTCGCAACGAGATTGGAGGCGAGTGTGAGCGCAACGTGAGCTTCTCCAGGGCCTCCATGGGCTCCCCGGGTGGTGCCGAAGGTCATCTGATGGAGCCCACCCTGAGTGCTTATCGCACCAACGCCAGCATTTCGGTGCTGGAGGTGCCCAAGGAGCAGCAGAGAACGCAGAGCCGGCCCCGGCAGTACAGCATTGAGCACGTGGATCTGGGCGCCCGCTACTACCAAGACTACTTCGTGGGCAAAGGTGATGGTGGGTGGGTGATGGGCAGGACCATGGTTGTCTCCGAGACCCCTGCTGCCAGGCCCTGCTCCTGCACTTGGAGAAGCTCCTGGCAGGATGGAGGCCTTAGAGCTGCCTCCAGAGAGCTGTGAGGATGCTGTGAACTGACCCACACCCAGTCCTCAGAGGCCTCAAGTCTGACAGTGGCTAGCCCTCTAGAAACTTGAGCTGCAGTAGACAGTAGAGATGCATTTGTTCAGCAAATAAGCATCAGGTACTTTTTAGCACCTGGGATATGATATTGACCTGCTTAAAACAAAAGTCCTGTCTTCCCAGCACTTAAATATCTTAGTGGGGCAAGAAACCAAGACAAGTGGGTGAGATGCCTAAGACGACATAAGGTGCTAAGTGCTCAGAGAAGAGTAGAGCGGGAGGGAGGGAGACAGAGCGTCAGGAGGGAGTGGCAGTATCCAGTAGGGGATGGCAGGGTGGGCGTCCTAAGTGGGTGCCCTTTGACTACTGAGCACAAGGGTCAGAGGAGAGAGCCCGTGGAGAAGGCAGGCAGCAAGGTACCAGTAACAGCAAGCACACAGTGTTCCAGAGAACCTTGGAGGGACTGGGAGGAGGCGGGTATTGCCGGGACAGAGTTACTGCAGGAGAGTGGAAGGAGCTGAGGCCAAGAGGAGACAAAGCAGATCGTTGGGGACTTTGTAGGCCATGGTGCTCTCATTTGTTCCCTGGATGAATGAGATGCAGCCACAGGAGGGCTCTGAGCAGAGGAGGGCCCTCATCTCACTCCAGCGTTTGTGACTTCTTTGGTTGCACATGGAGAGCATTCTGCGGGACAGGGGTAGCAGGGAGAGCAGAGAGGAGGCTGGCGAAACTGTTCTGGCAGGAAATGCTGATCTGAAGTCTAGAATACTAGTCCAGGAGTGGGGAAGAAACTTGCAAGCAGGTTCTAAATCCATGTCGAAGGTGCAGCTGTTGATGTTTAGAGGGTGTTACCTGCAGGGAAAGATGGGCTTCACATATCATCAGGTTCCTAGGGGTGGTGGGGCAGTCCCAGGAGGCAATATGGCGTAACACACAGACCACAAACCCAGGCACCTGGAGGGCCAGGCAGGAAATATACAGAAATGAGGCATGCCAGGCAGAGTGCAGGCAGCCCCTGCTCAGCTCCTGCTGACTGCTGTCATGCAAGTTAGCCAGATAAACCCAGCGTTGCCAGCTTTTCCACTTTTTGAGGGTTTTCTTGAAATTCAGACTTTGACTCTTTATAATTTTTAAATGCTGGGAGGTTTATCGGTTGAGAATTGTTTTTACCTGCTATTAAGAGGCTTAAACAACATAGAGGTGTCTCACATATAAAGAAGTTTAGAGGTCAGCTGTCCAGGGCTGGTGTGGTTACATTTCCTCATTGGTGGAACGTCGGCCTTAGTGCATGGCCTCCAAAGCTCGAGGTGCCCCCAGGCTGCTGGAGCTCCTGCCATCACATCCAGTATTCCCAGGCAGGGAAAAAGAGGAAAGGGTAAGGACAAAAAGGCAAACTTCCTATCAAATCAGCACCCTTTGAAGAGCTTTCTCAGAATCCCCTCCAATTGCTTATGCTTATTGATCAGTTCTGTCTACAAGGAAGCTAGGAAATACAGGTTTTTAGCTAGACACATTACTCTTTTTTGTCAACCTGTAAAACCAAGGCAAAGCTAGTTTTATCTGAGAGAAGATGGAAGGTTAGATTACAAATTGCTTGGCAAGAATTTACATTGGTCCGTTAAAGTAACACAGGCAGCTGACTGGCTCTACCTTTCTTTACATTGTGAACTAGAGATCACTGGGATGGAGTAAGGGTTGGGGGTCACATGGAAGGATCTGACCCCTTGAGAGTTCATTTACATATTCATCCGAGTAACCTAAGGCTCAGACTCTGGCCTTACCCTGGCTATTAAATTTTAAATGGTCCTTGCATTTCACAGACTGCCCTGAACCGTCTTTCTCATTTCTTTCATCATGAATTCCTTCTTAAAAGCGGGGAGAACCAGTAGATGGCATAATGATTACATCACTGGACTCCCACCCCCCCAGGTTCAAGGCCTAGACCCCATGGCTTAAAACTCACACCAGGTGAGGGTGCATGTGTGCCAAAAAATCCCGAGAAGAGAATGGTGGAGAAGGGATTGCAGCATGGTCATCCTCCGTCAGGAGTGAGTTCTCACTTTCTGTCTCTCCTGGAAGTGCATCCACCCTGTACTCTTGAAAGAAAGAAAGGGGAAGAAAAGGGGAAGGACGGATACCAGGTAGGTAGCTGGTACTCCATGGCACCTAGTTTAGGAAAAATGTTAAAGCAGTGTCCTCGGCCAGCTGGTGGTTTGGTGGTTAAGGTGCTGGATCCCATATGGTGGACTGTGGTTTGAGTTCTGGACCTGGAGGCTTGAAAATCACACTGGGCGCATATACGTGTGTACTCAAAATTCCAAGAAGAGAATGGAGGAAAGGGATTGCATCCCAAGAGGAAAATGAAGAAAGGATTATGGCGTGGTCCTCTCCCATAGGAAGTGATTTTTAACTTTCCCTTCCTGTCTGTCTCTGATGAACACACATTCTATGGCAAAAAATCTTTGAGAAAACAAAAAACAGTGTCCTGGTCAAACATAACAGATGTCAACTAGGTCACTCCATGGAGCAGAGTACAGTCTCTGGAGCTCTAGCTTAGGGTCAGCCGTCCAGTCTGTCCACAGCTTATGAACTTATGGCACATTGCGCCCCTCAGACCATCATCATATACCCAAAACAACATGACAGAGAGACTGAAAATAAAGGATTGAAAAAGAAATTCCAGACCATTGCTAACAAGGAGAAAACTGAAGAGGCAATATCACCATGATACTAAAAAGATTTCAAGGCCGAAAACCCTTTTGTTCTTAAGAGAGATTTTTGCTATAGGGTGTGTACACTCACCTGGAGAGACAGAGAGAAATAGACAGAAAATGAGAAATCACTTCCCTAAGGGGAGATGGCCACACTGCAATACGTTCTCCTCTATTCTTTTCTCAGGAGTTTGGGCACGCACATACATGCACCCAGTGTGCGTTTCAAGTCAGCGGTCCTGGGACTCGAACCGTGGTCGACTACATGGGAGTCCAGTAATATAACTGTTATACCATCTCCTGGTTCCTTGAAAGCACTTTCTAACAGCTAAGAAGGCCATTTCATATTGATTTGTTTTGTTTTGTTTTAGTAGACACGGTCTTGCTGTGTCACAATCCTCCCAGCTGGAACTACAGGTGCATACCACCACACCTGCTGTTTTGTTTCGTTTCGTTTTGTTTACGTTTTTGCCATAGGGTGTGTATACTTGATAGAAAGAAACAGAGGGAAAGTGAGAAATCATCCCCCAGGGGGAATGACCACATTCAGTCCCTTCCCCTCTGTTCTCTTCTCAGGCTTTTGGACATGCTCCATACACACACCTGGCATGATTTTCAAGCTGCCAGGTCCGGTACTCAGACTGCAGTTGACCATGTGGGAGTCCAGTGCAGTAACCACCATGCCACCTGCTGCCTCCATCCAAACCCATTTTTGTGACCAGGTATTGCTGTGTTGCCCAAGCCATATTCCAGTTCACAGTCTTACGAGCTCAGCCTCCAGAGTTGCTGGGATTTCAGGCATGTGCCCCTCTGTGTCTGGTCTTTAGACTGGACCAAGAATTAAACCTGGGCCTCCCATTTGGTCCACAGTGTCCACTACTGTGGCAGGGCTCTGTGTCCTATTGATTCTTTTTATTTTTTTAAGGTTTTTGCCACAGGGTATGTGTGCTGGCCGGAGAGAGAGACTAAAAGAGAAAGTGAGAAATCACCCTGCCACGCCACAATCCCTTCTCCATTCTTTTCCTGGAATTTCAAGCCCCCAGGTTTAGGACCCAAATGGACATGTGAGGGTGCATGTGCTTGCCAGTGAGACAGAGAGATGGAAAGCGAGAAATCACCCCCAGGGGGGATGGTCACACCACGATTCCTTCACCTCCATGCTCCTCGAGATCTTGGGCACACATGCACACACACATGCCTGGCATGAGTTTTTGTTTTGTTCTGTTTTAAAGAATTCTTTTATTTAACTTTATTTAGTTGGTTTTAATTTGACTAGAGAGGGGCAGAGTGAGAGAGAGAGAGAGAGAGAAAGAGACAAAGCAAACCGCCAGGTCTGGGACTTGAACCATGGTTGGCCATGTGGGAGTCCAGCACCGTTAACCGCCATGCCACCTGCCGGCCCCTTGTTTTTTTGTTTTTTTTTAAACAAAGTTACTTTTAATGTTTTGGGGTGAGCCCCACAGGAGTAAACACTGGGAAGAGGTAACCCCTCACCCCCCAGGAGTGGCCCAGGGGGAGAGAGGCTACCTGAGAGGAAGAAAGCACAAAGGGATCCACTGCAGACTCAGGGCAAAGGGAATGCCATCGGTGCTGGGACCATAAGCACTGCAGGAGGAAACACGAGCATGGTGGGACTGGCCCTAGGCACACAGGCGAAGGGCAAGAGGGCTGGACACGAAGCCACAAAGCTACTTGGGTTCCTCCTCCTTCTCGTTTGTCTCCTTCTGCTGCTGCATGATCTCCGAGTCCCTGGGGGTGGATAATGGGACACTCTTCCTGTAGGCGGCAGCAGAAAGCCCCTCATCTCTGCACTTTCCCTTAACTGAGTCGCTCAGCTTTTTCATATTCTGGCCGACGAGCTCATGCTGGTTACCACGGGTCATGGAGATGGCAGTGGCTCCTGCCTGCCTCCTTGTGTCCCCTCCTTCTCCCAACTTGAGTGTTATGTCTACAAGTCCAGGACTCGAACCGAGGTGGCCTACATGGGAGTCTGGCAATGTAACCATTGCGCCATCTGCTGGTCCCAACACACATTGTTTTTAGATTAACCTTGGATTCACCAAGACCATCTCATGAGAACAGGAACCATCAGTTAAATAGCTAGAGTCCTGGGGTGGGAAGCAGAAGCAAGGCCATTTGAGGATCTGTCAATGGATAGATAAAGACTTTGTGGGCTTGAGTCAAGACTAAGTGCTGGTAGGCGCTCACCACAAGCAGGAGATACATGGCTTATCCATCAGAAGGAGGTGTGTTTGTCTGAAGGGATTATAAAATAGCAGCATGTTTTAGAAAAAGGGGGAAGTAGCTCTCATTTAGGGGAGACAGAAGACTGCCTTCTGACTCATTAAAGGATCCATCACCCGAAAAAGAGCAGAGTTTAGTTGCCAAGGTCCAATGAAACATGGTCAGCTAGGTGTCACAGCAAGTGTCATGCCCTGGGGATGAAAACAGCCACCCGTCTCCTGTGCTCGCTACATGTCCGACACAGTGCTAAGTGCTCCGTGCTTACTCATTTTTTTTATACAACTGTGCTGAGGGGTGGGTCATCTTCAACTCCATTTTTCTTCTGAGCATGGTAGCAAGAGATGTGGCCCAGGCCATGCATCTCACAAGCGACAGCACCAGAATGGAAGCTACAGAAGACCTCCTAGACTAGAGTCTTCTCTGCCTCATGAGGGCAGCTGCACCAGGCGAGCCATTTGCAAGCATGAGACTCATCACAGCGAAGCTAGGTGTGTCACATGCCATGCAGCACACTGAGCGTCTGTGCCCTCAGTGCTCCAGGCTGCGGCAGCATTGAGGGCCCCATTTCTCAGATGAGAGCCCCGAGCCTCAGGAAGATACTGTGACTTAGTAGGGGTAGAACAATCAGGTGGGTTTTTACCTCTTTACTGTTTCTCTGTTGCTTGTGGCTATGACCAAGCATGGGATTGGTTCACCAGGTTCCCACAGGCTGCATAAGAGCTGCCCCAGTTGTCCTATCGTGCGCCTGTGTGGGTCGGGCCCGTTTTCCCACACAGCCAACTCTGAACTTGCCCACTCCTCTCTCTCAGAGCATGCCAATTACTTCGGGGTGGATGAGAAGCTGGGGCCAGTGGCTGTGAGCATCAAGCGGGAGAAGCTGGAAGACCACAAGGACCATGGACCTCAGTACCAGTACAGGATCATCTTCCGGACCCGTGAGGTAGGTCCCGTCGCTAGTCATTGTTACAGAAGTAATAGCCATTCATACCTGTGACCCCCTTACTCTGAGCCAGGTTCTGGGGTGAGCGCTTACCCTGGCCTCATCTCACACCATCCTTGCAACAAGCCCAGAAGAGCAGTCCTGTTAGGCTCCCCATTTTACAGAGACAAAAACTGAGACTCAGAAATTGAACACTTTGTGGGACCAGCAATTAGCATAATGGCTATGTCACTGGACTCCCGTGTAGTTGACCGCAGTTCGTTCCTGGACCCAGTGACTTAAAACTCATGCCGTGTGCGTGCGTGCCCAAGATCCTGAGAGGAGAATGGAGGAGAAGGGATTGCGGTGTGGCCATCCACCCTGGGGGGTGATTTCTCGCTTTCTGTCTCTCTGTCTCTCTCTGTCTGGCGAGCGCACACACCCTATAGCAAAAACCTCTCCAAAAACAAAAGAAAAAGAAAAGAAATTGAACACCTTGTATAGGATCTGTAACTGAAGCCCAGGCTGGGATTTGAATCCTGCCTTTCTGATTGGAGAGCCCAAGATTAGAAATTTTGTTTGCAAGAGATTAACTCTGGTTAGCATAAGAAATAATGGAAGAGGCAGGGGGTGATTCCAGGAGCCCAGGATGTTCTCCATAATTCAAAGTAGAATGAAGGCCACAATCCTCAGGCTAGGCAGGAAGTGAACTATGCCTTCATGCTGATCAACTCAAAGGCCCTTAGCCCTTCGGAGAATCCCATTGTCCCAGCTTGGGCAGAGGATTCTTCTGGATTAAATGTCGGTTATGGCTCAGAGGAGATGGCCTATTAGAGACTGCCCTGGCCTTTTAGGAGTCTACATTGTAAGTGACAGTAACCTTCCTCTAACTAGCTGAAGCCAGAAGCAATTCCCTGGTCTGTGTAACTGCAAAGCTGGGACTAGGACTTGCTGCAGGCCTAGCTGGACTCTGACACCTGAATGAAGTCACTGGAACTTGCCTCCTGCTCTCTCCGCACTGCTTGGCTCTGCTGCCTCTTGCGTTGTGTGTGCCATTCCCCTTGGCCACCAACAAACCGTCTCTATATCATGGGAAAATAGAGACCAGCTGCTCGAATTGTCTGCATCGTTCCACCTCCTCATCCAGGAGGAACAGACTTACCTGCCCCATCTCCAGAAAGACTCTGATCAGCTCTGCTTGGATCACAAGCCCATGCCTTGGGCCAGTCACTGTAGGAAGGGGTGACAGAGGAAACTGGGCAGATCTGGGACACGTGCTTCACCTTGTGTCCAGGGGCAGGGTAGGGCACAATTCCAACAGAGCCACCTGGAGGAGGAGGCAGGGCAGTTCCTCAGCAAAAAGAGAACTAAGTGAGCAAAAATGGAGACTTCCAAAAGACCTTTCCAGAAAAGGGGCAGGCATCAGTGAGGCAGCCTCCCCCGACATGGAACTCCCTCAGCTCTGCACTGCTGCAGCCCCCATGGGCCAGGCCTCTGCCCAGACATGGAAACCCAGCAGGCTGCTGCAGCCAAGGACTTGAGGTGTGGGGCCAGCCAAGTCCTGGACCTCATCCCGGCTGGCAGCTGCTGCACTGAGGGCCCTCGCCCCGTCCCCTGATGAAGACCCTCCCTCTGAGAAGGATTGGGATGGCAGTAAAAGCTTTGTGACCCCCAAGGAGAGAGGCCTCAAAGCCACGTGCCCCAAACCACAGGTGATCACCAAGCTCTGCCTCCCCGGCACCCCCTTCCTCCTCTTACCTTTCTGGCCAGACAAGCATCAGGGCAGAATGTGAGGGGACAGCTCACAGGGCATCAGACTGTTTGAGAACATGTGGGCAAGTGCTGGGTGACGTGACAGCCACAGTCATAGTCTGAGATGTATTTACTACCCTGCCGTTATCACTGCAGGTCTGTGGAACACTGTCAGGCACTGTTCTCTGCCTTTACGTGTATTAACTATCTCAGACCCCACCACAGTTTCGTGACAAAGCACCGTTGTCCTCATTTCTGTATGACAGAACAGGCACTAGAAAGTAAGAGACTTGCCTAGGCACCCTCTGGTGTCGGGACGGTGTCGGCCTAGGCTCCAGCCACCAGCTGGGCTGCCTCTGAGACGCGACTGCACGTTGGACCCAGTCATGAGTTACGAACTCAGCACTTAGTGCCCACATTTTGTTTTTGTTTTGTTTTTAGAGAATTATTTAATTTAATTAATTTATTTATGTATGTATTTTAATTTGACCAGAGAGGGACAGAACAAGAGAGAGGGGGAGAAAGGGAGAAAGCAAGCTGCCAGGTCTAGGACTCAAACCATGGTTGGCCATGTGGGAGTCCAGCGCCCTTAACCACCATGCCACCTACTGGCCCCTTGTTTTTGTTTTTACTGAATATAGAATATGTAGAAAGGATTTTTTAAATACCAGACTGTCATATGCACTGAATGTTTTGGGGCTTCGGTACATAGATCCTAGGTCAGGGAATACTATTGTTGCTGTTCTGTGATTCCTATTCTGTCAAAACTGGTTTGATGCCATTCCCAATGAAGTCTGGGATGGATCCACCCCACAGAGATTTAGTCAGCACCGCTACCTGCCTGCCTGGGCTGGACACAGGGTCCAGTAGTGAAGGAGGCAGCAAAGATGCTCGTGGGTCTGCCATCTTGTGGGGAGTCAGACAGTACACAGATACCTTAGTAAATTACACGTGGCCCGCAATGAGGTAGGAGAAGAAGCAAGGAAGAGAAGTGTGGTGGGTGGTTCCGTTTTCAGGCAGGATGGTCAAGGGACCATCACTGGGAAGATGACTTTTGAGTATAGACCTAAAGGAGATGAGAGAGAGCCGTGGCGGCACCTTGAAGAAGAGTGTTCCAGGAAGAGCGAGCAGCAGCCAGTGCAAAGGTCCTGAGGCACGACCCTGCTGGGCGTGGTGGAGGCCTGCTGGAGTCCCCCTCTGCTCCTCAGCAGCTGTGAAGCCTTGGGCATGCGGCCTCCCCTGTTGGATTCTGTTTTAGGCTAATAGGTCTGTGGTGTGGCTTGGCAAGTTTGCCCATATGAAGCAGGCAGGGCTGGGGCTACTACCCAAAGAGAGCCCAGAGAAGTTAGCCACCAGGAAGGGCCCTGGTCTGCTGTCACCTGTGGACGGGGGCTCACACCCACCGGCAGGCCTGTCTCTGTCCTCGCACACACACAGGCCACACACACTCGGCTCTGGGCCCAACCTCTTGCAGAATTGCCCCCTTGGGCCCTCAGGCTTGATTCCCTGGGGATGCAGAGTTGGAGGAGGGCCAACTGGCCAGCAGACTTTGCCTCACTCCTTCCTAACACCCTTCCCATCATGGAGGCAGAGTTGAGGGTCACTTAGCACCCAGTGACAACAAAAGTGGTAATAAGAGCTAACACTTTGAACACACATTACTGACAGGTGCTGTCCTTCTATGTGCATCGACTCCCCAGATCCTCTTAACCGTCCCACAATGCAGGCCCCGTTATTATCCATGCTCTATAGATGAGGTCCCAGAGGCCCAGAAAGATAATCACTTATCAGGATCCCCCAGGGGCTGAACCAGAGCCTATGCTTCCCGTGAGCCTATGCTCTTAACTGTGGCCCATGCTGCCTGAAGGGTTGAATTTGAATTCTGGCTCTGGGAACAGACAGCCCCAGGTTCAGCCCAGCTCTGCCGCTGACTGGCCACGCCCCGCTGGGTAGACAGCTTTACCTCCGTGCACTCGGTTTCTCCCTCCGTGAAGTAGGCTTGGTGCTCTCCCCGAGAGGTGGGGCCTGGCTGACACAAGCGAAGGGGCAGCGCAAGCTGTGGGCAGCAGGTGCTCTGAGAGCCAGTTGCTATCATGACCGACTCTCATCGCAGCCCTCGTTGTTTCCAGAGGGATTGGAGGGCCGTGCTGGGTAACGGGTTGAGCTCACAGGCAGAGTTCTGTCCTTCTGGCCACATGCACATGCCTCAGGCTCCCGTTAACCAAAGCATGGGGTCTAGAGTAAGGGGTCCAGGCTGCCTTCCAAGCCAGCCGGCTGGCCTGCCCCAGATGGCCACCCCCGGCCGCCAAGCAGACAGTCTTGAGTGGGCCCACATCTCACAGCAGATGGGATGTGAGCGTTGGCAGCGCCAACCTTCCCACTGAGGCGGGAACAGACTTGGACCTGGGCTTTTGCACCTCATGCCCAAATGCCTGCTCCCGGCCCCCACCCCAGTGAACCTAGACAGGGCAAGCCCAAGCCAGAGCTTCCCCATCCCAAGCCCCCTAGCTGGGACTGTCTGTCCCAGGACACAGGGAGCCCCAGCCAGCCAGGGACTGTCTTGCCAATGTGCTCCCTCTGGCCTGGCATACATAAGTTTTTGACAAGTCTTAGTTTTGGTAGTGTTCGAGTTTGGATTTTTATTTTACCAGTTTTTCTTTTTTATTTGAAAAGTAAAAGGTGATTATTAAAATTTTAAGCAAGGGGGCTGGCAAGTGACATGGTGGTTAAGGTGCTGGACTCCCATGTGGCCAACCACAGTTTTGAGTCTCGGATCTGGTGGCTAGATTTCTCACTTTCCCTCTCTGTATCTCTCTGGTCAAATTAAAAAATAATAATTTTAAATAAAATTAAATAAGTTTTTTTTTTAATTTATTTTAAACAATACTTAAGTATGCAAAGTAGAAAAGGGAAAGTCAGGCAGGAGCACACTGAGCAGCGAAGCTGGAGGCTACGTGGCCACCAACCATGGGTGTGGATTCCCAGTCAACCTGAAAAATACACTGGTACATGCATGCCCAAGAGCCCATGAACGGGGCTGGGGGAGGGCAATCACGGTGTGACAGAACCTTGCCAAGGGAGCTTCCCCCTCTCGCTCATGCTTACATACACAAATACACACTCAAGATTAAAATGAAACTTGTTTAAAACTCTGTTGGAAATACGTGTTATGAGAAAATTATCATGGGTTTGAATTTTTTGTAATTAATTTTATTTTTATTATTATTATTTTAATTTCCTATAGGATATGTATGCTCACCAGAGAGAAAGGGGAAAAATGAGCAAGCAAGCCACTGGGTCCGGGACTTGAACCATTGATTGGCCTTGTGGGAGTCCAGCACCTTAACCACCA
>NW_006198801.1:898241-901702 GCF_000334495.1 Tupaia belangeri chinensis
CCCCTCCCCGCCCTGTTTGTGCTTTTTTTTCTTTTTTTTTTTTTTTTTTTTTTTGGCAACAAAATAACCTTATATTAAATTGTTTTTTATTTGTTTAAATTGGCTATATGGCATGTGCGCTCACCAAAGAGAGGAAGAGAAAGTGAGAAAGCTTCTCTCAGGGAGGATGGCAAGTCCACAATTCCTTATCCTTCATTCTCCCTTTGGGATTTTGGGCATGCACCTTGCATGTTTTCCAAACTGCTGGTTCCAGGACTCAAACTGCACAGTTGGCCATGTGGGATCCAGCAGCCTTAACCACCACATCACTGGCTGGCTCTTATTTCTGTACATGACAATCAGAGTAGAAGGGAGAGACTACAAGAGCGAGACAGAGAGACAGACGCTCACCACAGGGTCTGCTCTCACTGGGATGCCCTTCCCCAGCCCTCCAGCTAGTCAGGTGGTGAACACACGTGCGTCTAGTGTGTTTCAGGGTGCCTTGGGATCCGAACCCGCCATCAGCTAGAGCTGATGGCTTCCAGCACTGCAGTTCTGTGTGCTCTTCTGCCTGCACCATCACAAGTGGGCCAACTTGCACTTCAGTTCCCTTTTCCACAAACTTCTTGAAGTACCCGTGTACACAGATTCTCTTATTTAATCCTTTCCGTGCTTTGAGCTAGGCATTATTTATCCACTTTATCCGTGAGGAAACCGGCATGAAGTAATTAAGTGACTTCCCCAAGATCACCGAGCTAGGGAGGGCGTAGAACTTGGATTCAAACCCAAGGAAGACCAACTCCCAGGGCCAGCAGGTGGCGCAGTGTTACGTCGCAGGATTTCTATATGGCCGACCAGAGTTCAAATCACAGACCCGGTGGTTTGAGACGCATGTCGGGCGCATGTGCATGCGTGCCCCTGGGAGGAGAATGGAGGAGAAAGGATTGTGGCATGCCCATTGCCCCTTGGGTGTAATTTCTCGCTCTTTGTCTGGTGAATGCAGAGATAGCCTATAACAAAAAATCTCTCCAAAAAAGAAAAAAGAGACCTTCTCCCAAGCCACCTTCCAGCATAGGAAGGCAGAGACGGCCCCCGAGTCAGGGATGAAAAGTAACCTGCACAAGGCGGCAGCTCTGACTCACGGGGTCCGTGCCCTTTCTCAGCACTTGATTTGTGACCCTCAGCGAGCCGATGCCAGGTGCTTTTGGGTGTGAGCAGTGAGAGCTGTGATCTGATGCGGGTGGAATGGACTGGGCCAGGTGGTGCAGGGAGACCTGGAGGAGGCTGCTGTCCGGGTGGGAGACGGCAGGGACATGAGTAGGTGGAGGGAGAGACGGCCACTCCTGTCCTGCCCATGGCCTGCTTTTCTAACCCAGTGCACAAGGAAGAGCTGGGAGTTTCTCGAATAGTGGGCATCAGTCAAGTGGTCAGAGCTAAAATGTGACCGCAGGCCCGTCTCTGGTGTGGAAGAACGGAGATGCTGGTCCACGAGCTCAGCCCCAGCAGAGGGTGCTGCGGGACAGTGCCCATAGGATACCTAGCCCCTGGTTCTGGTGGTGCATTAATTGCTACCCACAATCCCAGGGCCACCGCAGTGTCCTTAGGATACCTAGCCCCTGGTTCTGGTGGTACATTAATTGCTACCCACAATCCCAGGGCCACCCAGACGGCAGGGCAAAGCACCTGACTTCATTGCTTTTCATGAACTCTTTCAAGACTGCCTTGCCTAGGATAAGGGAAATTGGTTTATTAATTACTGAGGCCAGGACTGGGAACTCCCAGCCATGAGATGAGATCATTTCATTCCTTCGCCACAGATCTCTTGCCCAGGGCAGGTCCTGTTTGCCAAGGGGGGGAGTGGGGGGACCGGTTGTGACTCTCGCTGTGTCTGTTGACTTAGGGGAGTGTGTATCTGTAGTTAACCCTGATCCTCAGTCAGTCTCTAAGCTTAAGTCCCAGGTGCATTTGGATGCTTGTAAGAAGCCCTCGGAGGAAGGGATTTTTCCCTGTGGTGTTTCAGCGCTCCTGCTTTGCTGGCCCAGGGCAGGGCGTAACCCGGTGGCCAGCAGCATGTGGTGGCTAGAAACATGAGTTGGTGTTGGTGAGGCCGCAGAGCAACAGGGGCCCTCCTCAGAGCTTGGCAGGGTGCAAATCGGTACAACCACTTGGAAAACTGTCTGGCAGCTCAGTAAAAGTGAAGATGAACATGCTTGGTGACTTAGCAGTTTCTCTCTTAGGTATAAACCCAAAAGAAAATGTGTTCTTGTGCACCAAAGAGGGGCTTCTGAGAGTGTTTGTAACCACACTATTCACAGTTGTCAGACACTGGAGCGACTCTGTGGCTCATTGACAGAAAAGGATTGAATCCGTCAGGGTAAAAACATCAGCCTCTTAGAACGTGGTAGAATCTTGTGAACGTAACATTAAGAGAAAGAAGCCAGATTAGCAAAAGAATACAAATTGTGGGAAGCCCAAAGGAAGTCAGGCCTGGCAGAGAGTCCTTTTCAGCTACTCTCAGCCATAGTGACTTTGGAAAAGGCCCATAACCTCTTAGAGCTTCAGTTTCCTCATCTGTAAAATAGGTTTTATCCTCCCCCAAGCGGACCTGTAATTACAAAGTTACTACCGTACCTGGAACACAGTGCAAGTTCTCTGCAGTGAATGCAGTGAACTGTACCTATATATTAATAAATGTGACTTTTTGTTGAGGTATATAAACTAGAAATTTCTATAGCTACAAAGTAACAGAAAACATGACTAGCCATAGCTAAAACAAATAGGAGTTATTTTAATTCCCTAACAAGAAGTCCAGAGGTAGAGAATTGCAAGGATTGACTTTATGACTCTTTGTTGGCTTTTTCCTCATGATCACAAAATGGCTGCCACAGCTCCAAACATCTTATCCTCACATCACTGTCCCTTGAAAGAATAAATAGACAGATGGAAAGGAGCTTTCCTTGGAAAATGAGCACCAAGAAGGTCTCACCAAACAGAATTCCCCTCAGTTCTCATCCCTTGGAATTGGTAATGGGGTCAGCTATAGGAAAAACTTATAGAGCAACATCCATGGAAGGTAAAGGTGATGGCCATGATTGGTTTTGACTGAAGGCTTTCTATAATAAGTGAACATCAGAATCACCTGAGAGGTATTTAAACTATGTGTATACACACACACACACACACACACACACACTTACCTGACTAGCCCCAGAGGGATTTAAACTGTGTGTACACACGCACACACACACACATACATACCTGTCTAGCCCCACCTCAGACCAACCAAATAAGAATCATTTGTAGAGGGACCAGCAGTTAACGCAATGGCTATGTCGCTGGACTCCCATGTAACCAACCATGGTTCAAGTCCCGGACCCGGTGGCTTAAACTCACACGGGGTGCATGTACATGCATGCCCAAGTTCCCAAAAGGAGAAGGGATTGTGGCATAGCCATCCTCCCTGGGGGGGGGGGGGGGTTTTT
>NW_006198801.1:901717-905414 GCF_000334495.1 Tupaia belangeri chinensis
TCTGTCTTTCTGGCGAGCGCACACGCCCTATAGCAAAAACCTTTCCCAAAAAAAAGAATCATTTGTGGGAATACGTCTATAAATCTAGTTGAAAATCAGTGCCACCATTCAAGATCCAAGATGGTAGCAGTATCCAGGGCTGGCAGATGTGTCATATGAGCATTTATGGTCACATGTTCACAGTGTACTATTACCGTAATGATGGCAGTGAGGGTCCACTTCCTCCTCGTGAAGCCTGTTTTGTTCTTTTTTTTTTTAGAGAGAATTTTTTTTGCTATAGGATGCATGGACTCGCCAGAGAGACAGAGACACAAAGCAAGAAATCACCCCCCCCAGGGAGGATGGCCATGCCGCAGTCTCTTCTTCTCCATTCTCCTCTTGGGATTTTGGGCACACACACCAACGTGAGTTTTAAACCACTGGGTCCAGGACTTGAACTGCAGTTGACTACATGGGAGTCCAGCAACATAACCACTACACCATCTGCTGGTCCCTGGAGCCTGTTATTCATTGCACTTCCTACTATTCAGCATCATTGTCTCCCCCACTCAAATATCAGATCCACAAGACAGGGCTCGTGGTCATGTTCATTGCCCCTGAAACAGGACTGACATGCAAGAGGCCCTCAGCTAGTACATGCTGAGCACACGGGCTATTTTATGTCCATTGTCTCATAATCCTTCCTTTGGGGTTGCGACACTATCGCTGTGCCCATTTCGCAGAAGAGGAAGTCAAGGCCCAGAGGTAGGAAGTCACTTGGTCAGGCAAGCTCAAGTCCTGACTCAGTCCGTGGGGCGTTCTGACCTTAGAGCCCCTAGCTCTTTGAAACAGGACCCCTCCTGTTCTCTCATGCCTTTCTAGGTCCTCAGAACTCCTAACCCTGCCCTTCTCTCCCTTGAGCAGCTCATCACCCTGCGGGGCTCCATCTTAGAAGATGCCACGCCCACAGCCACCAAGCATGGGACCGGGAGGGGCCTGCCCCTGAAGGATGCCCTGGAGTATGTCATCCCCGAGCTCAACATCCACTGCCTGCGGCTGGCTCTTAACACCCCCAAGGTGACGGAGCAACTCCTGAAGCTCGATGAGCAAGGGGTAAGCCGGGGGCATCAGGTGGGGGGTGCTGGGGTAGGAACTTGCAGCCCCCACTCCTGCTTCTCTCTCTGTGTGGGCCACTTGGTGTGCACGTGTGCCTGTGTGTGTCTGTGTGTGTGTTCTGTGCACACTGGCTCCGACTGCCTCCTGCACCGCTGTGAGAGGACTGGTCATGAGGGGTGGGCCTAACCAGCTGGCTCTCTGTCACAGAGAGCATCAGGTGAATGAATGTCACTGGTCCAGTCCCCAGTGTCCCTCAGACAGTCAGGGATACCTAAAACAAGCATGCTTACTGGGGAGCCACCCCCTAAAAGTGTGTTGACTCTAATCCCTGAGCCTTCTAGATTGTGCTTCCACAGAATCTCACCCTCCCAGTCCATGTGCTAGGGGAAGCCAGCCTAGGCCGCAGTCTCTTCCCTCAAGAGTGGTATCGCCTGTCACCCTCTGCCACCGTAGAACAAGCAGCAGGAGTGCCCTATTGTGCCTCTCTGGAGGGAAGGAAAGAGGGACACTAGGACCTGCCCCAGTGCCTTTCTCCTTCATCACTGACTGTGGCTCTGAATTCCTGAGTGGGCCCTGGTCAGCTCCTGGGGCTGACCATTTGGAAATACCCCTCGTCCCTTTCCCTCTGCCACCTCTGCCCGGCCCGTCTCCAGAAAGCCGCTCTCACCCCTGCAGCTCTGCCGGAAGCACAAGGTGGGCATCCTCTACTGTAAGGCGGGACAAAGCTCCGAGGAGGAGATGTACAACAACGAGGAGGCGGGCCCTGCCTTTGAGGAGTTCCTGGCCCTGGTGGGTGAGAAGGTCTGCCTGAAGGGGTTCACCAAGTATGCCGCCCAGCTGGACGTCAAGAGTAAGTGGGACCTAGGGACCAGCAGTTAGTGTAATGGCTGGCGTTGGACTCCCACGTAGTCGACCGCAGTTTGAGTCCTGGACCCAGTGGCTTAAAACTCACGCTGGGCACGTGTGCATGCGTGCCCAAGATCCCGAGAAGAGAACGGAAGAGAAGGGATTGCGGCATGGCCATTCCCCCGGGGGTGGTGATGTCTCGCTTTCTGTCTCTCTGTCTGTCTCTGTCTGTCTGGCAAGCACACGTGCCCTATGGGGGGGGGGGGGAACTCTCCAAAAACAAGAGTAAGTGGGACCTATTAGGTCACAATGAGCCTACAGGCAAGTTCAAAGGCCTGTGGATACCAAAGAAGTGTGCAGCAGGGAGCCCTCGTTTTCTGCTGCTGGGAATTCACATATGGAAAAGTGTGGCATATGCTAATGAAGTTTGAAGTTTGAAGCTCCCCTGATGATCTGCAGTTGCCCTCCTGGCCACAAAAGGGGACTTCAAAAAAGTTCATGGAAAATATAGGTTATCGACTTGAGCAGCCACCTGGAGGTCACCTGGCTCCCTTGCCTTGCCAGCAGTGGCTTCAGTGTCCCTCCGTGACTCTGAGAGGCAGCACTGGATACTATTTAGAAAACAGATCTGGGGGCCAGCAAGTGCTGTAGTGGTTAAAGCTTTAGACTCCCACACGGCTAATAGGGGTTTAAGTCCTGGACCTGGTGACTTGAAAATCATGCTGGACCTATGTGCCCAAAACCCCAGGAGGAAAATGGAGAAGAAGGAATTATGGCATGGCCATTTCTCTCTGGGGATGATTTCTCACTTTCTCTCCCACTGTCTCTAACTGGCAAGCACAAGTACCTGATGGCAAAAAAGTTTTTTTTTTAAATAACAAAAAAAGGAAAGAAAACAGATCTGTAGTCAGACAGGCTGAGCCCACCACTCGATGCAGTTCACATGTGCCTTTCCCTGGTCACAACCCACCGCCCATTACAGATAGTCAGTATCTAAACTCTCGCGATAATCATTTCTTGCTTGTCTTCATAGTTGGCTACTTACTTCATTCTCTACTCACGTGTGCTTCACTAACCCGTATGATTGTGTGGCCTGCTCGTGCACGGGTGTGAATGGAATCATGTGGTCTGTGCTTCTTGATGTCTGCTGTCTTCGTTCAACATTACACTTACAAGATTCATACGTTACGGCTATGACTTATGACTTCTTTTATTTTCTTTTAAACCTATTGTGGTATGTCCATTTCCCAATCTGTTTACTGTTTTTGTTTTGTTTGTTTTGTTTTGTTTTGTTTTTGCTATAAGGCTCATGTGCACACCAGAGGAAGGGAGAGAATATGTAAAGCACCCCCAGGGGGAATGGCCACGCCACAATACCTTCTCCTCCTTGGAATCCCAATTCCCTGGGGTTTTTGACACACATGCACAAGCACCCACCATTATTTTTCAAGCCGCATATCCAGGATCCAAACCGTGCAGTCAACCGTGTAGGATCCAGCTGCCTTAACCACCTTGCCACTGGCTGGTCAGACTTTTTTCTTTTTCTTACATGTTTACCCATAATGTTGACTGACATTTGGGGATTCCTGTGGCCACCCCCCAGGGCACATATGCAAGACTTCTCATGGCTCTCATCCTGGGAGAGGAAGAGCTGGGTTACCAGTTCAGCCTGTCTTCAGGTTTAAGAGATGTTACTAAAATGTTTTCCAAAGTGGCTGGGGCAGTTTATACACCCGGCCAGCCACAGGAAGGGGTG
>NW_006198801.1:905889-926824 GCF_000334495.1 Tupaia belangeri chinensis
CAAAGTTGGCTGTGTCAGTTTATACCCCGGGCCAGCCACAGGAAGGGTTGCGACGGCCCCACATCCTCACCAACCTTTGGTACTGTCAGACTTTTTCATTTTCATCAATCTGGTGGGTGTATAATGTGAGTTTTCCATTTTCTCTAAATTTATTTCATTTGCAAGAGTGGATTGAAGTAAAAGCATCAAGTTAAAAACTCGCACAGATGGTATGTGGGATATGGCAGAGACCCAGAGGTTTTAGAAATGTGGTACTAACCGATGTTTCTGTGCAGCCGACTCCACGGGAACCCACTCCCTCTACACAACGTACCAGGACTACGAGATCATGTTCCACGTCTCCACCCTGCTCCCCTACACCCCCAACAACAGGCAGCAGGTGAGTGGTTTCCAGGTGACGCACAGCTGAGCCTCAGGGCATTCTCCTTCCCGGTGCCTGTTGGCTGGCTGCCCGCCTGGCATTGACTCTCCTGATACCATCCTGTGGATCAGATGGAGGCCTTTGGCCTTGGAGACCCTCTGTACTGTGGTTGCTTCTGCTGGGGGTTAGAGACAAAGCCAGGGTGGTGTGAAGTCTGCCTGAGAACAGTTCCTCTTGCTGTTCCTTGGCCACCCTGCTTACCTCTTACTGCCCCCATTCCTCTCCCTGGTCTTGAGTCATCACTGGTCTTATGAAAAGGAACAGTGATTCAACCAACATCATTTTGACTGCAACTATCAGAAACTCAAACCAAACCAACCGGCCTAAGTAAAAATTCAAGTTACTGGATTATATAATGCTAAGATTCTGAGAGAGTGCTGGCCTTTGGTATGGCTGGATCCAGGGGCTGAAACAGTATTAGGAATCCTGTCCATTTCTCACCCCGGTTGGCTTTGTAGTGGCTTTATTCATAGGCCTTCCCAAGCAGTGCCAAAGATGCCCCTAGCAGCCCTAGGCCCACCTCTGGCCAACTTAGCCACCCCAGGAGGAGGAAAGCTGTTCCAATCGCCCCAGGAATGTGTTGGGGCTAAATCTGGTTGAGCCATCCCCATGCCAGTCCCTCAGATGGTCTTTAGGATTAGAACACACTGCTCAGCCAAGCCTGAGACACATGTCCACCACCAGCGAGAACAAGCAAGTCAGCTCGACCCAGAATGTGGTCAGGGAGATACTTTCCCAAAGGGCTGGGTGTGGCTACCAGAGAAGGAAGGGCCACTGGGTAGGCAACAAAGCAGACACCCACTGCTGAGAGGCGGCCATGGCAGCGTGATCCAGCTCCTGTCCTGGACACGTCATGCTGCCCGGACCTGGGTAGCAGCACTCCTCCTTTCTAACAGATAAGCCCCACCAAGTGCTGGCAACTTAGGATATCAGATATTAATGATTTCACAAGGCTAACCTAATAGCATGCTATGAAGAGCACTGGTGGGCCAATCCCCTGGCCTACTGGTTAAAGTAGCTAGCTCCAACATGGCTGACTACACTATCCAAATCCCAGCCCCAGAGCCTTGAAACACATTCAGGCATGCGTGTGTACATTCCCAAAGCCCCAACAGGATGGAGGATGGAGGAGAAGGGTTTGCAGTGTGACTGTGCCCCATTGTGGAGTGCTTTCCCCTCCCTCTTCACTCCCTCTGGCAGACGCACACACCCTCCGGCAAAATTTAAATAAACAAACAAAAAAAAAAGAGCATTAGTTTCAGAATCAAGCCTGAGTCTGAGTTCTTTCTTTGCCATTTCTTAGCCCTATGATCTTAGGAAAGTGTTTACCGCTCTCTGGAAAATGAGCAGAATGATAGTACCTGTGTTGGGATCACTGAGAAAATCCAGGCGCTCATGCCTGAAACCACAGCATGAGGCAGGCCTGACACACAGAAGGCTCCTAGGGAATGGGGCCGATTCCCGAGTGTTTGGGAGGCGTGGAGGTGAAAAGCGTAGCTCAAACAGTCCAGTAGAAGGGGGTTAGCATCCTGACTCTTTCCTTCCATTGCTGCATGACTTAGGGCAAATCATCTAACTTGGGTAAGCTTAAGTTTTCTCATCTGTAAAAGGGGATAAAATGAGTTAATGCTGGATGGTAGGGAAGATTAAATGAGATTGCTAGTTTAAGATGTGGAGTAAAATGTCTAATATAGGATCACCCATAGTAAGCAGGTACTTTATCTAGCAGTTTAGTTTAATGCTCTTAAAAACACATATAAAATGGGCCAGCCATGGGGACCAGCAGGTAGCATGGTGGTTAAGGCACTGAACACTCTCACATGGTTCGAGTCCTGGTCCTGGTGGCTTGCTTCCCTCTCCCCGGCTCTCTTTCTCTCTCTGTGTCTCTCTCTCTGGTCAAATTAAAATAAATGAATAAATAAATTTAATTAAATAATTCTTTTTTTTTTTTTTTTTTTTTTTTTTTTTTAAGGTCTTTGCCAATGGCACATGTCACTATCAGCCAGGGAGGATGGCCACGTCGCAATCCCCTCTCCTCCACTCTCTTCTCGGGATCTTGGGCACGCATGCACACGTTGGGACATGAGTTTAAGCCACCGTGTCCGAGACTCAAACCGCGGTTGGCTACATGGGAGATCAGCAACATAGCCATTACGCTAACTGCTGGTCCCAAATTAAATAATTCTTTAAAAAAAAAATGGGCCAGCCAGGTGGCCTACCCAGGTGGCATGGTGGTTAAGGCAGCTGGATCCCATGTGGCCAGCTGTGCAGTTTGCATCCTGGACCTGGTAGCTTGAGAAACACACTGGACACCTGTGCATGCCCAAAATCCCCAGAGGAGATTATAGGAGAAGGGATTGAGATGGGACGTGATGATTTCTCACTTTCCCCCCTCAGTCTCTCTGTCTCTCTCCAATGAGTGCTTGTGTCCATAGCAAAGAAAGAAAGAAAGAAAGAAAGAAAGAAAGAAAGAAAGAAAGAAAGAAAGAAAAGAAAAAGAAAAAGAAAGAAGGAAAGAAAGAACGAAAATGGGCTAGCTAGCAGCATGGTGGTTAAGGTAACTAGATCCCACATGCCTGACTGCGCAGTTTGAGTACTAGACCTGGCAGCTTGAAAAAACATACTGGGTTTGTGCCCAGAGCCCTGAAAGAAAAAATGGAGAAGGGATTGCAGTGTGGCCATCCCTCATGGGGGGTGCTTTCTCACGTTTCCTTAGCACATGTGCCACTCTAGCAAAATAAAGATAAAAATAAACACACACACACACATAAAGAACTAAGAGTTTAATGGTCAGAGTTGAGCTGCTAGTGCGTACCAATTTTACGCCATGACCCACCCCGTTTAGAGCTACAGAGGTCTCTCGTCTAGATCCCATATTACCAACATGGATTCCTTAACACTTACATGAAGACTAAGCTTGTATAAATGAGAACAATATAATCTTGGCAAATAAGCAGAATGCTATGAGCACGTCATTACCTACAAAGATTATAGATCTTCCTTAAACCCTGGCAGACAAAGGAGAGGAGACATAGCTCCCTTAGGCCACACCGAAGCCACAGCTGGCCCAACCTTCCCAACTCAGACATCTGGGGCAGGCTAGGCAGTGGCCTAGAACTGGCCCTGTCGGCAGTTTCTGGTCCGACTCTGCCATTGTTGGTGAGTATGGCCCTGGCCTATGCTCTCCTTCAGCAGATATTATTGAGTAGCCCCTGTGTGCCAGCCACTGCTATTGGGTCGTCAGAAAAGTCATGATCCATTTTCACATAGACAAATACATCGTAACTTTTCCAACAACCCAATAGTTCTGCGAGTACAACAGACGTGAACAGGCGTTCTGTTCTCCTGGAGCTGACCCTCCACTGGGAAGACACAGGCAGGGAGCAGAAGGAAGAGGGAAAAGCCATTGGATGCAGGGAGTTGATAAATGTTAAGTCGTGGGGCCAGAGTGCTGGGGGAGTGCTGGGGGCTGGGTGGATCTTGGATAAGTCAGCAAAGACCTCTCTGGGAGGGTGACATTTCAGCAAAACCCTGGAGAGACGAGGAAGGAAGCCATGTGGACATCTGGGGGAGGGATGGTTCAGGCAGAGGGAACGGCCAGCACAGAGGCCTGCAGGAAAGAACGTTTATGCTGTGTTTGGGGACCAGCAGGAGGCTGGTTGGCTGGAGCAGAGTGAGTGAGGGGGGCTTGGGAAATGTCCGAGAAGCCATGGCCAGGGCCTGGGTGCTTTTGGCTGAGCAAGAGGAGCTATGGAAGGGCTCTGAGCAGAGGAGAGACACTACCTAGCTCAGGTTTCCACAGGCCCCTCTGGCTGCACGTGGGGAACAGACAGTGGGAGTGATGGGAATGGGGACAGTGAGCAGCTGTTGAGATGGTCCATGCAGGATCCTCCTAGCCAACCTGTGACACTTTTCTCTCCCCACTCTTCCCATTTTTCAGCTACTAAGGAAGAGGCACATAGGGAACGACATCGTGACTATCATCTTCCAGGAGCCCGGAGCACTGCCTTTCACCCCCAAGAACATCCGCTCACACTTTCAGCACGTCTTCATCATCGTCCGCGTCCACAACCCCTGCACTGATAACGTCTCCTACAGGTATGTACCAGCACTGTGCTCGGCCTGCGCACACCGCTGCCCGAATGGCAGGAAAGCCCATCTCCAGCCTCTGCCACGTGCGGCCAGGGTAGCCTGTTGTCAGAATGGGCTGCCTCCTGTGCCGCGTGTCAGTGCTTCACTTGGGGAGCCCCCCATCCCCACGCCACCTAAGAAAGTGAGTCGCAACCAAAAACAATCATGGCCCTCCAGGTTTTTTTTGTTTGTTTTTTGTTTTTTAGAGTTCGCTATAGGGCGCCTGTGCTCACCACAGAGATAGACAGAGAGACAGAAAGCAATAAATCACCCCCCGGGGGGATGGCCACGCCACAATCCCTTCTCCATTCTCCTCTCAGGATCTTGGGCACGCATGCACACATACCTGGTGTGAGTTTTAAGCCACCGGATTCAGGATTTAAACTGCAGTCGACTATGTGGGAGTCTAGTGACGTAACCATCAATGCCATCTGCTGGTCCCATGGCCCTCCAGGGTTTTTTTTGATTTTTTGTTTGTTTGTTTGTTTGTTTGTTTTTAAGAATTATCTTATTTAACTTTATTTATTTATTTATTTATAATTTGATCAGAGAAAGACAAAGTGAGAGTAAGACAGAGAGAGAGAGCAGACACAAAAAAGCACGTGAAAAAGCAAGCCGCCAGGTCCAGGATTCAAACTGCAGTCAGCCATGTGAGAGTCTAGTGTCCTTAACCACCGTGCCATCTGCCAGCCCTCAAGTTTGATAAGGAAATCTTTAGAGATTTGCACTTGCTGTTTTTACTTACTGGAAGGCATGTGCTCTGGGGGACAGGAATCACCCACCAATGGGGCAGGGCCCTGTTGAATTCCCAACACACACATGCACATGCTCAACATGTTTTTCAAGCTGCCAGGGTTGGGACTCAGATCATGGTCAGCCCCATGGGATCCAGCACCCTTATCCACTAGGCCGCAGGACTGACCTCTGGCTTAAGACAAAAAGGGACTCGGATGTTGGCTTTGTTTTTCTGACAATTCCAAGCTTAGCAAAGTCGCCAGCTGCAAACTCAGCAAAGAGAGAGCTTGCTTTCCCAGGCATGGTATCAGAAACCCCAAGAATTCAGGCTTACTGACCTGTTGGAATCACATGCCTGTCCTAGAGTCAGAATGACTGACGGGGCCCAGTCACCAGGTCACAAGGACCAAGAGACACAGGAATGAAGTCCCAAAGGCAAATTAGAAGATGAAAAGATGAAGGCAGGACAGGTGACCACCCACGGAGGTGGGCCCCACTCGAGACGTAGAACTGAGGCTTTTTAGTTCACAAGTAGACAGTAGCTCTTGCCTTAGTCCTGTTCTGTGCCCTCCCCAAGTAGAAGTGTTCACGTAGTGCAGGGGCTGGCTCCCACTGGACGGATGGAAAGCCCTCAGGATGTGGGCAGAAGGATAGAGTCTTGATCCTCAAAAAGCCATCCAGTCAACCTGGGGCCAGGCCAATGTCAGCATTTGTCCCTGGAGGCTCTCAGGAATGTTATTTTCCATTTTTAGAAAATGGTTTGGGGCCAGTCCCATGGCCTAGTGATTAAAAGAACTGGACCCCACATGGCCAGCCATGGTTTGAATCCTGGTCCCAGGGACTTGAAAAATGTGCTGGGCCTATGTGTCCAAAGTCCCAACAGGATGGAAAGACGGAAGAGAAAGGGTTGCGGCATGACCACACCCCATGGGGAGGTGTTTTTTTTCCTCTTTTTTTTTTTTTTCTTTAAAGCACATTTGCTCACTAGAGAGAGAGTAAAAATGAGAAATCACCCCCAGGGGGGTTGGTCACACTTCAGTCCCTTTTCCTTCATTCTCCTCTTGGGGTTTGGGGCATACATGCGTCCATACCTGGTATGTCTTTTAAGCCACCAGGTCTAGGATTCAAACCACAAAATGGGCCATGTGGAATCCAGCAGCCTTTACCACCATACCCTGCCTGACCCTTTTAGGGGTGCTCTGTCTCTTTCTCCAGTGAGCACATTTGCCCTCTGACAATTAAAGAAAATAAGCAAACAAACAAAAATGGTTTGAAATTAAAAAGGTATGTGGAGGAACCAGCAGATAACATAGTGGTTATATCACTGAATTCCCACGCGGCCGATGGCAGTTTGAGTCCTGGACCCAGTGGCTTCAGACTCACGCTGGGCACGTGTGTGTGTATGCATGCCCAAAATCTTGAAAGGAGAATGGAGAAGGGATTGTGGCAAGGCTGTTTTCCCACAAGGGGTGATTTCTCGCTTTCTGCTTCTCTGGAGAGCACACACTCTCTATAGCAAAAACCTCTTCACCCGGGAACCAGCATTTAGCGTAATGGCTATGTCGCTGGACTCCCACGTAGTCGACCGCGGTTTGCGTCCCAGACCCGGTGGCTTAAAAAACTCACGCCGGGCGCGTGTGCGTGCGTGCCCAAGATCCCGAGAGGAGAATGGAGGAGAAGGGATTGCGGTGTGACCATCCCCGCTGGGGGGTGATTTCTCGCTTTCTGTCTCTCTGTCTCTCTGTCTCTGTCTGGCGAGAGCATGCGCCCTGTAGCGAAAACCTCTCCAAGTTGAAAAACCTCTTCCCCCCAAAAAAATGTATGCAGATAGAAGTCTCTCTCCCACCTTTGACCCCAGCCACCCAGTAGCTCTTATAGAAGTGACCATACACTCTGCGTTTTGTGTGTCCTGGTACTTGACGCACACGCAGGCAAGTACCTGTGTTCCATTTCTGCTCTTATTTATAGATAGTTGCATGTCATACATGAGGTTCTTCATCCCAGTTGTGTTTTTTACTTAACTGTCTTTGAGATTTTTCCATCTTAGTATGTAAAGTGCTTTCTCATTCTTTATGACTGTTTTAATATTTCATTGTATTGGGACCAGCAGTTAGCGTAATCGCTATGTTGCTGAACTTCCACGTAGTCGACCGCAGTTAGCGTCCCGGACCCGGTGGCTTAAACTTATGCGCATGTGTGTGCGTGCCCAAGATTTCTAGAGGGGAATGGAGAAGAAGGGATTGTGGTGTGGCCATTGCCCCTGGGGGTGATTTCTCACTTTCTGTCTCTCTGTTTCTGACTGGCGAGTACACGTGCCCTATAGCAAAAACCTCTTCCAAAAAAAAAAAAAAAAAGATATTTCATTGTATGAATACATGATCATTGGTCCCATCCTCTTTTTTTTTTTTTAAATGTATTTCTTCCATGAAAGAGAAGCAAGCACCCTCAGTATGGCCTCATCACGCTTGATCCCCTCCAGCCTTCCAGCCATCGGGATGCCGGGCGCACACGCATGCCCCGTATGTTTCAGGTAGATGCAGGATCTGAACTGCGATGCTCATTGTTCTCCAGCATTGCAGAGCAGCACCCTACTCCCTGTGCCAACATGGCCGAGCCTTTGTTCAATGATTAGTTTGGAGATGATCTCACTCTGTTGCCCAGGCCAGCCTCAAGGTCACATCCTTCTGCCTCAGCTTCCCAAGTAGCTGAGATGACAAGCTCGGCCCCCTCTCCCCCTACACCTTGCCTTGTCCTCTTTTGGGCATGCAGGTTGTTTCCCAATACCCGCAATGAAGAGTCTCGTTCATCCCCTCATTGCTCGTGTGTCCAAGTATACAGCTGTAGGGTAAATTCCCAGAAATGGGGATGCCGCATCCAAGGGTATGTGTGTAGGGCACTGGGAATTGCTGGAGTCCACCTATTTCTTTCAGCTGGGCGTTTGAGAGCAGAGGGGGCAATCCAATGTTCAGCTCTCGCTGCTGAGAACCTCGTGCTGACAGTGTTGCCCAGTGGCCCCCGGGAGCCAACACACCACATGTCCACAGCCCTGAGGCCCCCCGCCCACTTGTTCCTGGGACACAGTGGCAGCTACCGAGTGCCTGCACTTCTGGCTCTGTGTGGGGCTGAGGACATAGGTGATAGCAGGGTTTACACATGCACTGTTCCATGACAGTGGAAAGGTATTCTGCTGAGGGACAACGGGAGGTGTTCACACACACACACAAACACACATACACACGTAAAAGGGGGGACCTTCTTATAATGCATCTAAAGTGGGGGACTGAGTTAGCATGGGTGGGCCCTTCTCACCTCCTGTCTACTCTGACCTCCTTCCCAGGTCAGCATAGTCTCCAGGGTAATTTCTTCTTTCTGATGCACAAAACTCTTCTGTTCTTAGTGTTGTGTGTATGCATGTACATGCGCATGCATGTGCACACACAGTATTTTAGACAGGGTCTCACTGTGTTGCAGCATCTTAACTAGCCGAGGTTGCAGGCACGCACCACTGTGCCTGGCCTTTAAGAGTGGGCCAGAATTGGGGGACCAGCAGTTAGCATAATGGCTATGTCGCTGGACTCCCATGTAGTCGACCGCGGTTCGAGTCCCGGACCCAGTGGCTTAAACTCATGCCGGGCACGTGTGCATGCGTGCCCAAGATCCCAAGAGGAGAATGGAGGAGAAGGGATTACAGCGTGACCATCCCCCCTGGGGGGTGATTTCTCACTTTCTGTCTCTCTGTCTGGCGAGCGCACGTGCCCTGTAACAAAAACCTCTCCAAAAAATAATAATAATAATAAAAATTAAAAAATAAAAGAGTAGGCCAGAATTGAATGCAGGCCTCCCTTGTGACCCCAGCCTGCCAAGCAGCAGCTCTGGGCACATGCTACCATGGTTGGACCCCTGTCTTGCTCCTTACGGTTGAATTTAAAATATTTTTATTATGCAGTATTTTAAACATTCTGAAAAGTACAGAAAATAATGTAACAGATACCCATGTGCCCACCAACAGATTTAACAGATGTTAACATTTTGCCTTGTTTGCTTCCGCTCTCCCCCTTTTCTTGATTTTTTATAAGAAAGAAAATGTTAGAGATGTAACCAAAGCCACCCCGCATCCACACCCTCTCCCCATCCCTGATCCACAGGCAGCTCCTCTCGATGTACCCAGCCCTGTCTCCCCGCTATGGGTCAGACCCCACAGGTGTCCGGGCCTGACCCTACCCAGCCTATCTTCCTGCCCCTCTACCCCTCTGGATGCCTGGCCTCTATTTGTCCTTCAGGATTAAACTCAGACACACCTGTGTCTTCCTCCTATGGTTGTTGCTGGACACATTTCTGTCGTAGCTCTGGTCACACCCTAAGAACAACTTATTGACATGGTTCTTGGCTCCCTTAAAGGTGACCCAAGTTGCCTGTATCTACCATGGCACAGTGTTTGGCACACGACGGGCCCTGCAGACATTTGTGCTGGCTAGACTGACAGCTGACCCACACATTGTAGGCACCAGAAAATCATTGTTAAATAACTGTCGTGAGTATTCTATAGAGACTTCATTGAGCGACACACAGTGGATCAGATGACCTGGCGGTCACCGCACCTCATAGTTGTGTAATGAGTTGTCCTCCTCCATTTCTGAGCGGCACACCAGCATCATCCTTATAACCCGTGGACTTAAAAACTTAGTCCCTCCTGCGAGGAAATAAGGGACCAACTGTTTTTTGTGTATTTTTGGGGGGTGAGAGAGGTTTTTGCTATAGGGCGCGTGAGCACCAGAAAGACAGAGACAGAGAGATAGGAAGTGAGAAATCACCCCCCGGGGGGATGGCCACGCCACAATCCCTTCTCCTCCATCCCTTCTCCTCCATTCTCCTCTCGGGATCTTGGGCACGCACGCACATGCGCTCGGCGTGAGTTTTAAGCCACTGGATCCGGGACACAAACCACGGTCGACTACATGGGAGTCCAGTGACATAGCTGTTATGCTAACTGTTGAGACCAGCTGTTTTGATTGTCTAAAATTCTTAAGCAGTTTGCCGTTTTGCAATTCTTAAAATCTGTTAAATTGGTTCAGCCCCATCCCAACCTGGCAACTTGAAAAACACTCTGGACACACGTGCATGCATGCCATGAATCCCAACAGGGTAGAGGAGAAGGGATTGTCGTGTGACCACATCCCCTTGGGGATACTTCTCCCCCCAACCCCCAGCAAGTACACGTACTCTTTGGGAAAAAAAAAAAAAAATCATGAATTGGGCCTATGAGAAAAGCCAAAATCCATCCCTACAAGTGGCCAAATGCTGGATGAAGAAGTTGCAAAGCTTTTCATATATGTAAAGTACAATCTGACCATACTGAGTTAGAATGGAGGACTGGTGAGGTCATCTCATCCCTGCCCCTGCCTGGGGGCAAGGCTGTACCCACAAGATTTCCCATCGTAGAAAATGTGCCTAGTTCTTGTGGTCTTTGCAGAATGTCAGTGCCAGGAAACGTTTTTTTCTTTTAAACCTACACCCACTGTACCTTGGTCAAAATCCCTTTCTTTTGAGTCCATCTCTTCAAGTCTAAGTCATTAGTCAGTACTGAGCGCCTCGGTTGGTGCTGGGGAGTCCACCAAGTCCACATGACAGCCCTGGGGCATGCAGGGTCACTGGACAGTGCACAGTGGCATTGGAGAGCAATTGGTCTGGCCTGACCCACTGGGTCACACAGTGCTCCTTCATGACTTCCTGTGCACGCCTCGCTCTCCCCTTTCCATCCTTCACAGTGATCTGGGCAGAGTGCTGATCTGTCACCTGCATCTGGCAGGGATCCTAAGCAGATGCCCCCTCAAGGACTTAACTCAAGAACGTTAATGAACAGACTACCAAGGCAGGTGTGCGGGGACAGGTTACAGGAGCCCGCGTGGAAGGTGAGGCATCCAGAAGCCAGCAATAGCAGGGGGCCATGACCCACCCCCAGGCTGGATGGAGTGGGAGAAGAAGTTCCTGGAAGCTGGTGAGAGCCAAGGCCAGTGCCCAAGAGAGCGAGCACCCAGTAAGTGCTTGTCAGGCAGTGGATGTCAGACAGAGTCCCTCTTGTCAAGGTGGGGAGGGGGAGAGAGTGGGGTGTCAACTAAGTCTGAATTAGCATTGCCCTGTGTGTGGATTTCATGATTTCATGGGTTATTTTAACATCAATCATCTATTTTGGGGGTATCAGCAGGTGGTGCAATGGTTAAGGTGCTGGACTCCCATGTGGCCGACTGTGGTTCAAGTCCTAGACCTGGCAGCTGCTTTCTTGCTTTCTCACATTCTCTCTCTCCTCTCCTTCTCTCTCTCTTTCTCTCTGTCTCTCTCTCTCTCTCTTGTAAGTACATATACCCTATAGCAAATTTAAAATAATAATGATAAATAAAATAAATAAATAGGGACCACCAGATGGCGTAATGGTTGCGTATCTACATTCCCATGTAGTCTACCGCAGTTGAAGTCTTGGACCCAGCATCTTAAAACTCAGAATAGGCATGTGTGTATGCATGCCCAAAATCCCAGGAGGAGAGTGGAGGAAAAGGGATTGTGGTGTGGCCATCTCCTCTGGGGAGTGATTTCTCACTTTCTGTCTCTCTGTCTCTTTCTAGATAGAGAGACCTCTGGTGAGCACATGTGCCCTACATTAAAAAAAAAAAAAATCTCTCTTAAAAAAATAATAATTAGGGAACCAGCAGTTAGCGTAATGGCTATGTTGCTGGATTCCCATGTAGTCGCGTCCCGGACCCGGTGGCTTAGAACTCACACCAGGCGCGTGTGCGTGCATGTCCAAGATCCCAGGAGGAGAATGGAGGAGAAGGAATTGCGGCATGACCATCCCCCCTGGGGGTGATTTCTCGCTTTCTGTCTCTCTGTCTTTCTCTGTCTGTCTGGTGAGCGCACGCGCCCTATAGCGAAAAACTCTCAAAAAAATAAATAAATAAAATAAAAAATAATAATTAAATAAATAATTCTTTTAAAAATCGTGATAATGAAATGACTTGTTTTTAAATTGCCCTGCTGGACCATCAGGTGACATGGTGGTTAAGACACTGGCCCACATAACCAGTTGTGTAGTTTGAGTCCCAGACCCAGTGGCTTGAAAAACAGGCTGGGCATGTATTTATGTGTGCCCATGATCCCAAGAAAAGAATAGAGGAGAAGGGATTGTGACATGGCCACACCCCAGGGAGTGGGTTCTCACTTTCCCTCTCTGCCTCTCTCTGGTGAGTATACATACCCACATGGCTGACTGTATGGTACAAGTCTTGGACCCAGCCGCTTAAGGAACATGCTGGGTGTGTGTGCATGTGTGCCCAAAATCTCAAAAGGAGGGGGAGTGAGAAGAAGGGACTGGAGCATGACCAGGCCCTGTGGAGGGTACTTTCTCCTCTCCCTGTCTGACTCTGGTGAGCACACATGCCTTCTAGCAAAAAGAAAGAGACAGAGAGAGAGAGAAACTGTAGGCGCTCTTCTCTTAATACCATGCTCATAAATTGAGGGCTTTTTTGTTTTGTTTCGTTTATTTTTGCTAGAAGGTGCATGTACTTGTCAGAGAGAGAGGGAGAGAGAGAAGGAGAGAGAAAACACCCCCCCTGGGTGGGGCATAATCATACCACAGTCCCTTCTGCATTTCTGCATTCTATCAAGGTTTTAGGTACACCCAGTGTGGGGGGGTTTTTTTAGTTTGGGTTAGGTTGGGATTATTTTTTAGTTTTTGTTTAAGGCGCATGTACTCACCGAGAGACAGAGACAAAGAGAGAGAAAATAAGAAACCACCCCCCAAAGGGAGGTGGCCAAGCTGTAATCCTTTCTCTTCTCCATTCTAAGTTTGGGGTTTTGGGCATGCACACACATGCACAGCATGTTTTCCAGGCTACTGGGTCTGGGACTCAAACTGTGTACTCAGCCAAGTGAGATCCACCTGCCTTAGCCACCATGCCACCTGTCTGGTCCCACATCTGGTGTGTTTTTCAAACTACTGGGGTAGGAATTTGAACCACAGGCAGCCATTTGGGATCCGGCTCACCTTAACCACAAGGCTACATAACTTTATAGAAGACTTTATAGAAGATGAATGCACGCAATACATGTTAAAGGAAAAATTTATTGCTCGCTCATTTTTCTTTTTTTCTTTTTTCTTTTACATTTTTGCTCGCTCATTTTCATCAACTCATTCTACTCTTATGGAACCCGCTTCATTCAACCCTCTGTAAGAACCATCTTCCCCTGTCCTGGGTGAACACTCTGGCAGATGCCTTAGCCTTTCTGATTGTCTACCAAAAGGCCACCAAGTCACCACTCAGTTTGCTCATTAGAACAAGATAATCATCAAATCTCCAAACTCGACTCATCAGTGAATCTTCTCTTCTTTCCCGGCTCTGGGCTACTTCCTGCTGGAAGCCTCAGTGGATAGGGATCCCGACCACCTCTCCTCCCTCTCCCCCCTGGCCTTTTCTTCCAGCCCTGCCAGCTGCCAGGTTCTAACCCACCCTGGGTTGGAGCATAGAGAGAACAGGGAGGTCGAGACATCCCACATGGCTGTGGTCGTAGCTGGCTGCTGCTTGCGAGGCTCTCCAGGGCTCTCTGCGTGCCCTCTAGCTCTTGCAGGCCAGGGGACAGGCCCCAGCCTCCTCCTTGCTGTGGGAGTCCCACAGGAGGTCCCTACCCGGGAATAGGAGTGGGCATGGGGAGAGAATGGGCCTCATCACCCGACTTTCTCCACAGACTTCCCCCCTCTCTCTAGTTTGCACAGTCGGTGATGGGTTCAAGAGTTTCGAGGAGCAGGGTTTTACGTTTCCTTTTTATGCTCTCGCTGAGTTACTTTCCCATTCCTGTCATAATGGCATCTCGGTCAAAACTGAAGCAGAAAGGGTACCATTTTAACTTCCTGTCACAGTGACTTTTCAGAATCACCCTGGTTGAGATGGCTTACAAGGCATTAGTGTCTACACAAGCATTTGAAAGAACTAAATCGCATAAGTGTCCCTTATCAGTCAGATAGTCCCATAGTAATGCTGTGTGACAAACCCCCTCAGAACTCAGAAGCTCACAAACGATGACTGTTTCTTTCTGACTCACAGCTCTGCAGGTCAGCTGGGTCTGGCCAGGCTTGGTTCCAGTTCTCCTCCTCCTCCTCCTCCTTCTGGACCCAGAAGACCACATGGGGCATGTTCATCCCATGGCTATAGCAGGAGCATAGGAGGCAAGCCCAGGGCACAAAATATTTAAAATCTTTGCTTGAAAGCCGTTGGGCCAGCCCCATGGCCTAGTATATTAAGGGAGCTGGATCCCACATGGCTGACCACGGGGTTCAAATCCTGTCCCCAGTGGCTTGAAAAAACACACCAGGCGGGACCAACAGTGAGCGTAATAGCTATGTCGCTGGACTCCCACGTAGTCGACCGCGGTTCGCGTCCCGGACCCGGTGGCTTAAAACTCATGTCAGGCGCATGTGCATGCATGCCCAAGATCCCGAGAGGAGAATGGAGGAGAAGGGATTGCGGTGTGGCCATCCCGCCTGGGGGGTGATTTCTCACTTTCTGTCTCTCTGTCTCTCTCTGTCTTTCTGTCGAGCGCACGCGCCCTATAGCAAAAACCTCTCAAAAAAAAAAATCTAGACATGTGTGTGTCTTTGTCTGTGTATATGTTTGTGTATGTGTGTGAGTGCATGTGCATGCCCTAAATCCCAACAGGATGGAGAAATGGAGAAGAAAAGATTATGGCATGACCTCATTGAGGGGAACTTTCTTCCTTTCTATCTGGCTGTCTGTGGTGAGCACACATGCCCTATAGCAAAAAAAGGAAGGAAGGAAGGAGGGAGGAAGAGGGAGGGAGGAAGAGAGAGAGAGAAGGAGAAGGAAGGAAGGAAGAAAGGAAGGAAGGAAGGAAGGAAGAAAACCAGCCAGACATTGACCAGATCAGATCACATGACCCATGACCAGGCCCAGGCTCAAAATACCTGCCTTTGAAGTGGAGAAGAAATAGTGAGTTTTTGCCAAATTAAAATCGAATCTACCATACAATCTGTGTATGTAAAACTGAAATGAATAATACTTGGGAAACTGTCCTTTGATGTTGGTGGATATTCAGACATCTACTGTATAGTAAGTAAAAACAGATGTATATGCCTTAAGACTTGTTTTATTTTCCTCTCTAGTTAGCCAGCAAATTACTAATCAAATGTGGATTTCCACTCCTTTTTTCTTTCTTTTTTTTTTTTTTTTTTAAGTAATGGAAAACTGTAGACACCTGAGATAGAGGAGCACGGGAAGTGGCAGAGGGTGAGAAATAGGAGTAAAATATATGTATACCTTTATATATACGTGTGTGTGTGTGTATATATGAAACTAGAAATGGAAAATTATTGCCAATAGCATGTATGATTAAGCAACTATGTAGAATATTCTGGATGGGAAATCACATTTTGTATGCTGTAATGATGTTCAGGAAGTGAATGTAAATTAATTAATTAAAAATAATAATAAGTAAATTTTTAAAAAGAGAAAGATTTTTGTTATAGGACGTATGCTCTCACTGAAGAGACAGACAGGAAGTGAGAGATCACCCCTTGGGCAGATGGCCATACCAAAATCCCTTCTTCGTTCTCCTCGTAGGATCGTGGGCATGCACACGCACATGCCCAGCGTTAGTATCAAGCTGCTGGATCACAGTCGACTGTGTAGGAGTCCAGCAACATAACCATTATGCCTAATCTACTGATCCTTGGATTTCCTTCTTTTTTTTTTTTTTTAATAGAATTATTTATTTATTTATTTAATTCCATTTGTTATCATTATTTGTTTTAATTTGACCAGAGAGAGACAGAGAGAAAGGGTATTTATTTAATTCCAAATGTTATCTTTTTTTTTTTCTTTTTTTTTTTTAATTTGACCAGAGTATAGTATATATATTATATATATACACACACATGCACATATATATAAATATATATATTTATGTTCCATGCAGCTTTTACCTATGTTATAACCCGATCTCTGGGGATTTTTTTTTTCCTTTTTTTTTCCAGAGAGAGATTTTTGCTATAGGGTGCACATACTCACTGAAGACGCAGAGAAACAGAAAGTGAGAAATCACCCCCTGGGGGGAAGGTCATGCCACAATCTCTTCTCCATTCTCCTCTCAGGATTTTGGGCACGTATGCTCACACCTGGTGTGAGTTTTAAGCCGCTGGGTCTGGGACTCAAACTACGGACAACTACTTGGAAGTCCAGTGACATAACTATTACACCATCTTCTGGCCTCTGGATTTCCATTCTTAAAAAATAAAAACCTAGGGCCCAGCAGGTGGCTTGGCAAAGGCTCTAGACTCCCACATGGCCAGCCACAGTTCAAGTCCCAGATCTGGCAGCCTAAAAATCACACTGCATGTGTGTACGTGCAGCCCCAAATTCCAGAATGGAGAATAAGGGATTGCATGGCCATCTGCCCTGGGAGGTGACTTCTCACTTTCCCTTGCACGGGGTCTCTCAGTCTCTCTTCTCTGGCGAGCACACGCACCCTATGGCAAAACCTTTAAAAAAAAAAAAAAAGAAACTCCTATTTTCACTTGTAGATTTTTTTTCTTAAAACAGTCTTAGCCCTGAGACCAGCAGTTAGCATAATGGCTATGTCGCTGGACTCCTATGTAGTTGACCGCGCTTCGAGTCCCGGACCCGGTGGCTTAAAACTCATGCTGGGCGCGTGTGCGTGCGTGCCCAAGATCCCGAGAGGAGAATGGAGGAGAAGGGATTGCGGCGTGGCCATCCCCCCGGGGGGTGATTTCTCGCTTTCTGTCTCTCTGTCTCTGTCTGTCTGGCGAGCACACATGCCCTATAGCAAAAACCTCTCCCAAAAAAAAAAAAAAAAAGAAAAAACAGTTTTAGTCCTTATCCTTCTAGTATCTAATGATTTTTCTTCCTCCTCAGTATGGCTGTTACCCGATCCAAAGACGCTCCTCTTTTCGGCCCCCCCATTCCCAGCGGAACCACATTCCGCAAATCTGATGTCTTCAGAGACTTCTTGCTGGCCAAGGTGATTAATGCTGAGAATGCTGCACACAAGTCCGACAAGTTCCACACCATGGCCACCAGGACCCGCCAGGAGTACCTCAAGGACCTGGCTGAAAACTGTGTCTCCAACACTCCCATCGACTCCACTGGCAAATTCAACCTCATCTCCCTGACCTCCAAGAAGAAAGAGAAGACAAAGGCACGGGCGGGCGCTGAGCAGCACAGTGCGGGGGCCATCGCCTGGAGAGTGGCGGCTCAGGACTATGCCCAGGGGGTAGAAATCGACTGCATTTTGGGAATTTCCAATGAGTTTGTGGTGCTCCTGGACCTTCGCACCAAGGAGGTGGTGTTCAACTGCTACTGTGGGGATGTCATTGGCTGGACCCCAGACTCCTCAACACTGAAAATCTTCTATGGGCGAGGGGACCACATCTTCCTCCGGGCTACAGAGGGCTCTGTGGAGGACGTAAGGGAAATTGTCCAGAGGCTGAAGGTAAGAGAGAAAGCTTAGCCTCATGTGGTTTGGCAGAGGCCTTACGCACTACTGAAATACTTTCTCTGGCCCAGTCAGTTAGGCTCAGGCGCTGATTGGCCCCAAGAGAATCAGAAGTGCCATTTGCCCACAAGGAGTCTGGTACTGCCTAGAGCCTGGGTTCTCCCAGGCTTGAGCTTTGAAGATTTGAGGCCCTCCATGCCATCACCTTGGAAGGACAAAAGACATGCTTAGGATACCTGGATGTTCATAGAAAGTACAGGTTTAAGTTAGTATTTAAAATGTAAGAGTACTTTCTAGAAGAATTAAAATAGAATGAAAAGGTTCCCAACCAAGGGTGGGGGAGAGGCAAGAGGAGAAAAAATGTTAGAAAACATGACAAAAGAAACAAAATGAACACAGTACGCTCCATATTAGTAATCCCAGTAAATGTGAACACTTTAACTTCTCCAGCTGAAAGACATGGTCTGAATAAAAACCTTACCCTAAACTCCAGGTGCACAACTTCGACTCGGACCATTGATCAAAACAAGAGTAGGACCAGCAGATAACATAATGGCTACATCTCTGGACTCCCATGTAGTCAACCACAGTTCAAATCCTGGACCCAGTGGCTTAAACTCACACCAGGTGCATGTGCATGCGTGCCTAGGATCCCTGGAGGAGAAGGAATTGCGGTGTGGCTATCCCCCCTGGGGGGTGATTTCTCGCTTTCTGTCTCTGTCTTTATGGCAAGCACACGCGTCCTATAGCAAAAGCCTCTCCAAAAATAAAAGTTCAATCAGAAGGCAAAGATTGTCAGACTGGATTAAAAGAACAAGATTCAAAATAGATACTGTCTAAATGAGATACACTCTAATTCAAGCACACAAATATCATCTTGAAAATTAAAGGATAAGAAAGAGATACATGTAAACAGTAACTATATCAGAGCTGGAAAGATAAATTTGTCTTACCAAAGACAAAGAGAAACATTTCGTGACGATAAACATATAAAGTATGTCGGGAATACACAAAAATGTTAAATTAATGTGCTCATAATAAAGATCCAAAATACAGGAGGCAAAAATTGACAGAAATGAAAGAAGAAATAGACCATGCAGCAATAATAACTTTAAGACTCTACTTTTTATTTTTTCGAGAGGTTTTCGCTATAGGGCGCGCGCGCTTACCAGACAGAGAGAGACAGAGAGACAGCGAGAAATCACCCCCCAGGGGGGATGGTCACACCACAATCCCTTCTCCTCCATGCTCCTCTCGGGATCTTGGGCACGCACGCACACATGCCCAGCGTGAGTTTTAAGCCACTGGGTCCAGGATGCGAACCGCAGTCGACTACGTGTGAATCCAGCGACATAGCCATTACGCTAACTGCTGGTCCCGAGACTCTACTTTCAATAAGTGATAGAACAACTAGAAAGGAAATCAGCAAGGATATGGAAGACTTAAACAACATTATCACCTACTTGACCTAGCAAACATTTATAGGACATTCCACCCCAAAGGTCTCACACTCTACAAACTCCCTGGTACATTCTCCAGGATAGACTACATACTAGGCTGTAAGACGAGTCGCGATACATTAAAAATGAATAAAACCATGGAAAGTGTATTCTAGGGTCCACATGGTAGCACAGCAGTAGTACAACTAGACACACTTGGGAAAGGTCCTGGGTTTGAGTCCTAGAACCTCCTTGGACCTGCCAGGCACATACAAGCTCATGATCCAGGTCAGCTGAGACTAGGGGTACACTAGTATGGAGGCCGTGTTGGGGGTATCTATCTCTCTTTCAGAAGAAATAAATAAGCTTAAAAAGTATTATATTCTCCAACCACAAATTAATTGAATTAGAAATCAACAAAAGGAAGAAACCTGGGAAATCCCTAAATATTTGGAGAGCAAACAATATGATTATAACCCCTGAGTCAAAGAAGTCATGAAGAAAATGAGAAGATGTCTTTAATTAGATAAAGACCGAAACAGAATATATCGAAATGTGTAAGGCGGAGGTAAGCAGGGCTTCCATGGGTATTTACAGCCTTAAGTGCCTATATCAGAAAAGAAGGAAAATATCTCCAACAAATAACTTGAGTTTCCATCTTTAAGAAAGTAGAAAAGAGAAAGAAAGTAACACACTAAACACAAAGTAAGCAGAATGGGGGGGGAGGGGGTAAAGATCACAGTAGAGACTGGTGAAATAAGAAAACAGGGGAAAAAAAGAGAGAAAAGAAAAAAATCAATGAAACCAAAACTCGACTATCTGAAACATCAACAAAACTGACAAACCTTCGCCTGGACTGATCAAGAAGAAAGAAAAGACATGAAGTACTAAACTTGGCTATTTAAAATGAAGCATGCTGAGAGGGCTTCAATGGTTCATGGAAAAAGTGGAATTCAACTATGAGCTTATTTTGGTGCAAAAAGTTGAAATCCATGCGTAGTTTTTTCATAGTATGCATTTGCATGAACTCTGAATACTTTCATATGACCAACCCTACAGAAATTAAAGTGTATGTAAGAGAATATTATGAACACTCTACGACTGCAGGTTAGATCATGTATTGGGTCATCAGAAAAGTCATGACGCAGTTTTGCATAGAAAAACACATCCTGGCTTTTCTGATGACCGAATAGATGAAATGGATGAACTCTTGGAAAGACACAAAGTACCCAAACTAATTCAATATGAAATAGGTCATCTCAATGACTTAAAACAAGTTTAAAAAAAAGTGATTAAAAATATGTCCCCCACCCCCAGGCCAAGGTAGTTTTAGTGGTCAATTCTGTCAAATATTGAAAGAAGTCATATCAATCCTTCATAAGCTCTTTCAGAAAAAAAAAAAAAAAAAAAAGAGAGAGAAAATTTTTTCTGCTCATCTACGTGAGTCAAGTATTTTCTCTGGTACCAAAATCAAGCAAAGATATCACACGAAGGTAACAAAAGTTTTAACCAAATGTTAGCAAACCAAAGCCAGCAACATATGGGGGAGGGGGGGAATCTTCAAAAGTTCGTGGAAGATGCATATTATGAATAAACTATACGCAGATTTCAAAATATTTTATACCGAAAGGAACTAATACTGTTAAAACTAAAAGTTTCATAAACTTTTAAAAGTCCTTTCATATAGGAAAAAAAA
>NW_006198801.1:927285-959179 GCF_000334495.1 Tupaia belangeri chinensis
AAAAAAAAAAAAAAGAAAAAACAGTTTTAGTCCTTATCCTTCTAGTATCTAATGATTTTTCTTCCTCCTCAGTATGGCTGTTACCCGATCCAAAGACGCTCCTCTTTTCGGCCCCCCCATTCCCAGCGGAACCACATTCCGCAAATCTGATGTCTTCAGAGACTTCTTGCTGGCCAAGGTGATTAATGCTGAGAATGCTGCACACAAGTCCGACAAGTTCCACACCATGGCCACCAGGACCCGCCAGGAGTACCTCAAGGACCTGGCTGAAAACTGTGTCTCCAACACTCCCATCGACTCCACTGGCAAATTCAACCTCATCTCCCTGACCTCCAAGAAGAAAGAGAAGACAAAGGCACGGGCGGGCGCTGAGCAGCACAGTGCGGGGGCCATCGCCTGGAGAGTGGCGGCTCAGGACTATGCCCAGGGGGTAGAAATCGACTGCATTTTGGGAATTTCCAATGAGTTTGTGGTGCTCCTGGACCTTCGCACCAAGGAGGTGGTGTTCAACTGCTACTGTGGGGATGTCATTGGCTGGACCCCAGACTCCTCAACACTGAAAATCTTCTATGGGCGAGGGGACCACATCTTCCTCCGGGCTACAGAGGGCTCTGTGGAGGACGTAAGGGAAATTGTCCAGAGGCTGAAGGTAAGAGAGAAAGCTTAGCCTCATGTGGTTTGGCAGAGGCCTTACGCACTACTGAAATACTTTCTCTGGCCCAGTCAGTTAGGCTCAGGCGCTGATTGGCCCCAAGAGAATCAGAAGTGCCATTTGCCCACAAGGAGTCTGGTACTGCCTAGAGCCTGGGTTCTCCCAGGCTTGAGCTTTGAAGATTTGAGGCCCTCCATGCCATCACCTTGGAAGGACAAAAGACATGCTTAGGATACCTGGATGTTCATAGAAAGTACAGGTTTAAGTTAGTATTTAAAATGTAAGAGTACTTTCTAGAAGAATTAAAATAGAATGAAAAGGTTCCCAACCAAGGGTGGGGGAGAGGCAAGAGGAGAAAAAATGTTAGAAAACATGACAAAAGAAACAAAATGAACACAGTACGCTCCATATTAGTAATCCCAGTAAATGTGAACACTTTAACTTCTCCAGCTGAAAGACATGGTCTGAATAAAAACCTTACCCTAAACTCCAGGTGCACAACTTCGACTCGGACCATTGATCAAAACAAGAGTAGGACCAGCAGATAACATAATGGCTACATCTCTGGACTCCCATGTAGTCAACCACAGTTCAAATCCTGGACCCAGTGGCTTAAACTCACACCAGGTGCATGTGCATGCGTGCCTAGGATCCCTGGAGGAGAAGGGATTGCGGTGTGGCTATCCCCCCTGGGGGGTGATTTCTCGCTTTCTGTCTCTGTCTTTATGGCAAGCACACGCGTCCTATAGCAAAAACCTCTCAAAAAAAAAAAAAAAAGAAGAAAAAAGTAACACGTTGGTGACAACTTAGTTAACGATGGCCACCTAAAGCATTGTGCTAAGAAGTTCTCGGGCCACACCTGCACGCCACGAGGAGAAACGGTGGTTTAACAGAGTGGCAAGTTGCGCACACTATATAGAGAAGGCGATAGAGCCCAGCACACAGGGCATGACTTCCGGTTCAGCTCCATGGCCTCGCAGTTAAGGAGCTGGATCCCATGTGTGCAGTTGCGTGGTTTGAATCCCAGACCTGACATCTTGAGAAACACACCAGGTACATGTGCATGCATGCCCAAAATTCTGAAAGAAAGGAGAGGTGTAGAAGGGATTGTGGTGTAACAATTCCCCTTGGGAAGTACTTTCTTCTGTCTCTCTTTCGTGAGTGCACATGCCTCACCAAAAAAAAAAAAATCAGGTTCTCGAGTCAGGAGGCCTGGCCACAAGTTCCAGTATTATCACTTACTAACTGTGCCTAACTGTTTATCTGTGAGCTGAGTTATATAGCCACTGGGTGACTCAGTTTCCGCATCTGAAAAATGAGAACAAGATTCCTCCTACGGGGGCGGCAGACAGTGTGGTGGTTAAGGGTACTGGACTCCCACATGGCCAACCACAGTTTGAGTCCCAGACCTGGTGGCTTGCTTTCTCACTTTCTCTTTCTCTCTCAGGTCTTCTTATTCTATCCCTCTCTGGTCAAATTAGAAATAAATAAATAAATAAATAAATAAAGTTAAATAATTTTATTTGTTATTAAAAAAAAATTAAAGATTCCTTGGGGCCAGCAATTGGCATGGTGGGTAAGGGTGCTGGACTCCCACATGACTGACCACGGTTTGAGTCCTGGATCTGGCGGCTTGCTTTCTCACTTTCTCTCTCTCTCTTGCTCTGTTCCTCTCTGGTTGAATTAAATAAATAAATACATACATACATACATACATACATACATACATAAAGTTAAAATAATAAAAATAAATAAAAAATTTCTGGGACCAGCAGGTGGCGTGGTGGTTAAGGTGCTGGACACCCCCACATGGCCGACCACCGTTCAAGTCCTGGACCTAGTGGCTTAAACTCACGCCAGGCATATGCTCTCTCTCTCTCTGTGTGTGTGTGTGTGTGTGTGTGGTCAAATTAAAATGAAGGAATGAATGAATAAATAAATCTTTTTCAAAAAAGAAAATTAAAGATTCCTCCTTCTTCATGTGCACATTTTTTTTAAAGGCCAACATCCTCAACAGGGTGTCACTTTTTTTTTTTTAAGAATTACTTTATTTAATTTTATTTATTTATTTTAATTTGACCAGAGAAGGATAGAATAAAAGAGAGAACAAGTGAAAAAGCAACCCACCAGGTCTGGGACTCGAACCATGGTCAGCCATGTGCAAGTCCAGCACCCTTAACCACCTTACTACCTGCTGGCCCCCCATGCACATTTTAAGGACCAGATGAGTTACGTTGTCCGGATAAGCTTGCCTGACTTACTGGGCTGGGACCACTCACCCTTCTCACCCAGGGCACTCTCAGTAAGTTCTGGTTGGGTTGGTAAAGCTCTACTCTCAGCTTCCCTGGCTCCAAAATGTATGCACTTCAGGGAACAATAGTCAGTGTTAGGATTTCCTACTAGAAGGTCAGTCTGGGAAGCAGGGCCTTCTTATCTGTTTTGCTGTCTTGCTTATCTCATATGCCTAGAATGGGGCTGGCATGGGAGTTCAATAAACACTGAATAGCTGAATTGAGTTTATTGAACCTTTATTCTGCACTAAACATTTTACGTGCACAATCCCACATAATCCTCACGTCCACCCCATGAAGTGCAAGTCTTGTTCTTGTCCCCACTTGACAGGTGAGGAAACTGATGCCCAGAAAGAGAGAGATGCTCACATAAGATCAGACAGCCAGTAGGTGACAGGACTAGAGTCTGAAGCGAGGTTTTTCTGAATGTAAAGACTACTGGTACCCAAACTCAAGGCCAGTGTCTAATTGCTTCCCCAGGGTCTCCACTCAAGTATCTAAGAGACCCCAAGGCAAAATGTCCAAGGGCAAACTCCTGGTGTTCCTTTATACCGCCTCAGTTTTCCTGTCTAAGCATAAGACACATCCATGTCTTTGTTGAAGTCAAAGGTCATGGCATCCGCAGGGCTCCTCTCCTCTCTGCCCACATCCCATCTGTCTGGCCTCACCTTCAGTAGGCAAACTGCATCCTCTCTTCCCCTTTCATAGCCCCCACCCAGGTGCCAGCTGCTCTCATCTCTCCCAGATAGTCGTAAAGACCTCCCTGCAGGTCTCTCTTGCCCCAGCCTTCTTTCCCTGTGGTCTGCTCTCAGTGTAGTTGTCAGAGGGATTCTGGCCGCATCACTGCTCCTTCCAAACCCCTAGCTCGCCCTAGATAGTGGGTTGTCAGAAAAATCATGATGTCTCGTCTTTTTCTATACAAAAATGCATCATGGCTTTTCTGACAACCCAATAAAAGGCAAAGTCCTTACAGGACCAACGAGGCTTCTAGTAATCTAGCTTCCTGTTGACTCTGGTGGGGTGTTTGTTTGTTTGTTTGTTTGTTTTGAGAGGTTTTTGCCATAGGACGTGTGTGCTCTCCGGAAAGACAGAGAGAAACAGAAAGCAAGAAATCATCCCCTGAGGGGTGGGAGGGGCGGCCACACCACAATCCCTTCTCCTCCACTCGGGATCTTGGCACAGACGCATAAGTGCCTGGCATGAGTTTAAGCCACCAGGTCCGGGACTTGAACTGCAGTCAACTACATGGAAGTCCAGTGACATAGCCATTACGCCAACTGCTGGTCCTGACTCTCTGATCTTATCTCCCTGTTGCTCTCTCTGCCCCAGCCACACAGACTTCTGATGTTTCCGGAGTTAGCAAAGAGGCACGACACCCTATGTGGAGAAAGGAGTGTAACACAGCAGATAAGAGCCTCTGTCTGTACTTCAGGGACAAGCGTCCAGCCTCACGGCTTTTACACTGCCTGCGCCCTCTCACTCAAACGCCCATTCCTTCATCCCACATGGCTCATTCCCTCTCCTCTTACAGGCCTTCGATCACCTGTCACCCTGTGAGTGAGGAGGCCTCATTACCTAAGATTGCAAATCCTCTTCCCTGACTTGGCCCAGAACATCGTCCACCCGCTTTGCCTGCTTTCCCACCATCTGACATGTATTTCTGTATTACTCGTTCACTGCTAGGCCAGCATCGACAGCTAGTGAGCATGTACTGAGTGCGTGCCTGAATGCACGCAGTCCCACAGGAGTAGCATTTACAGAGGGCCTGCTGTGTGTCTGCCCCTGCTCTGCACTTCGCATGGCTTGCATTTCTTTCTCACAAACACCAATTATTATCATCCCTACTTTGCAGATAAGGAAACTGAGACCCAGAGAGGTAAAGCAACTTGCCCAAGAGGAGTTGAGAGTCTGGGTTCTTATACATGAGGCCATTTCAGTTCCCGGTATCCTGCCAGCAGCTCGCATTTCTTGAGCTGGAACCATGCGAGGCTCTGGGCAGGCGGTGTGTTTTACCCACATCTTCTCAGTGCCACTCTGTCCTACCCACCCCTGTGCCTACCGTTGGCACAGTTCTAAAAGCACTGTGCTTTACAGCCATCTCCCACACCCCATCTCAATGCCCCCAAGCTTGCCGAGCATCCAGAGGGCCAGAAAGCAGTAACATAAGCCATATTCTATGAAGGGGCAGGCCCACAACTCAGGACAGTGAGTCTTTCCTTTGTGAAGTCATACCCACCCCTGGCAGAGCTGGGATTCAGATCAAGGCAGCCTCACTCAACCACCCCAGACAGCCTAAACTACCCGCATCACTTCCTTTGTGAATTCAGTGGGTTTTCGCAGTGCCAGGACACACAGTGACCACATCGCCCTAGGCCTGCCCTTGTGGGCCTCGCAGCTTGTGCAGATAACTTAGGCTGAGAAGGACTCAATCCGCAGGTTGCATACAGCCTCCACACACGTATATTTTGTTAACATTTGGAAGGTTTCGTATGAATCTGACTTGCTGGTTTCTCTTGAGAACTTGGGCGATCTGATTATACTGGGCTCATATTTGTACAGAGAATGGTCAGCAAAAGTGGGACAGTCTGTGCCCCTTTTTACAGGTACAAGTACACTATTTGGACATGACCCTCACCTGCCCACAGCTCTTATTTTCATCCCCCAGCAAGCGCTGAGCTCATGAGCAGGACCCAGCTGGGTGGGAGGGTCCCCTGCCCCAAGGAAATGACTTTTTTTTTTTTTTAAAGAGATTTTTGCTGTAAGGGTGCATGTACTTCTTGGAGAGACAGAAAGTAAGAACTCACCCCGCAGGGGGGTGGCCACACCACAATCCCTTCTCCACCATTCTCTCAGGATTTTGGGCACACACTCACACACACGACCAGCATGAGTTTCAAGCCACTGGGTCTGGGACTCAAACTGCGATCAGCTACATGGGAGTCTAGCACTTTAACCACCAGAAATGATTTTTTACATGAGACTAGAACGAAAAGTAAGAATTATACTGGTACTGACTGACCCCATAGTGGTTAGCAGAGCCAGATTCCACATGGCCAACTGCTGTTCAAGCGCTTACGGCTTGAGAAGCATGCCAAGCACTCGTGTGCACAGGATGGAGAAATGGTGGAGAAGGAAATTCAGCATGACCATGCCACATTGGGGGTTGCTTTTTCCCTTTCCCTCTCTCTCTGTGAAGCACACATGCCTTCCAGCAATGTTTAAAAAAAAAGAAAAGAAAAGAAAGAAAGAAATTATCCTGGTGAAGAATGAGGGGGCTGCCTCATTTTTAAATAAACAAAATTAATGAAACAAAAGAAGAAAATTCGAAGCAACTTGGCAGCAAATATAGCAGAGTGACTCAAGATAGGGGCTAAAGAGCCATCTGCTTTATGATCTTGGGCGCCTGACATCACCCTCAGTTTCCTACTTTGTAAAATAGGCAGGTTGGTTGTACCCGCCTCCTAAGTGCAATATCAGTGAAATTGGGCCACAAATCTGTGTGCCTGGCACACAGATCAGCCCTCAGGAAAAGCCGGGGGTGGGGGGCAGGGGCTGGAGCAGTGTGGCTGCATGACACAGCAGAGATTTCTTTGAATGGGTGTGCGTATTTGGTGTCATTAGGTGCTCTCTGTGCCCTGTGTCCTTTCTGGAACCTTAAAAATATCATAAATGGTTCTCTTCTTTGTGTGGGGCCTCCTTTGATTGGCTGTAGAAGCAGAGATAGAAGTTTGAGGACATGGGAGAGCACGTCTCTTCCTCATCTAAAATGATCCAAAGCAGCTGTAGTAGGTAGTTACAGACTGAGCTGCTAAAACAGGGAGACTAAAAGGTCCACTAGCCGAAATATGATGGGAGTTAATTTCTCTCTTAGTTAACACTTAGATTGGGGGAGGCTGGCAAGGACATCCCAAGACCTCATGTCCTTTCCATCTATGGCTCCTTGTTTCCTTTGTGTTAAAGATAAATATTATACTTACCTACATGGCCAAAGCTAAGTCATTTCGTAACCACGTTTCCATGTATAGGAAGGGAGAAAACAGAAGTGTGGAAGACAAGCCATTTTTTTAAATTATAATTTAATTAATTTTTTTGCTATAGGGCATGTACACTTGCCAGAGAGAGACAGAGGGAGAGGAAGGAAGAGACAGTGAGAATTCACTCCCATAGGGGGATAGCGATGCTACAGTTTCTTCTCCTCCATTCTCCTTGCAGGATTTTGGCCACACATACTCATGCACCTGGCATGATTTTTAAGCTGCCAGGTCCAGGACTCAAACTACAGAGTAGGCCACGTGGAATCCAGTGCCTTAAACTCCACACCATCTGCTGGCCCCAGCAGTCTTGTCTTTAAGAATACAGGTAGATGTTCCATACTTCATATCCTGTTGGCCAAAACCAAGTCACATGTCCATACCCAGCTACAGGAGAATCTGAGAAATGTGGTTCTCGACGTGGTGGCCCATGTGCATGAAAACTGTTTTGTACAGAATGTGGGAGGTGGAGGGTGGCTCTTATTACAAAAAAGGTGAAGGGACGAACGGATGGCAAGTGACAGTACTTACCACTACAGTGCTCATTGAGCTGTTGCCTCAATACTGTTCAGTCCTCTGTGGAAGGCAGGGCCTTCTCCAAAGGCCATGCTGCAATTCCTTTTCCTCCACTGTCCTCTTGGGACTTGGAGCACACATACACACACACACACACACACACACACACACACACAGTGTGATTTTTCAAGCCACCAGGTCCAGGGCTCGAACCACAGTTGTCCATGTAGGAGTCTAACACCTTAACTGCCATGCCACCTCCTGGTCCCCACAACTTTCTCTTTTGAGGCACTACACAGTCAGCTTTCCTTTGAAACCACTTTTACTTTTCAGTTATGGAAAATTCCAGACATACACGAAACTAGAGGGAAGTGTATACAAACACCTGTTCCCATTACCAGATTCAACAGTCACTGGCCCACAGTCAGTCTTGTTTCTTCTTTTCTCCTTTACTTTCCTCTTGGTTGTTTTGAAGCATAGTCTAGATATATCATTTCATCTGCAAACATGTCAATATTTATCTTTAAAAGCTACTCGAGGGAACCAGCAGTTAGCATAATGGCTATGTCGCTGGACTCCCACGTAGTCGACCGCGGTTCGTGTCCCGGACCCGGTGGCTTAAAGCTCACGCCGGGCGCGTGTGCATGCGTGCCCAAGATCCCGAGAGGAGAATGGAGGAGAAGGGATTGTGGCGTGACTATCCCCCCTGGGGGGTGATTTCTTGCTTTCTGTCTCTATGTCTCTCTCTGTCTGTCTGGCGAGCGCACGCACCCTATAGTGAAAATCTCTCAAAAAAAAAAAATGCTACTCGAAAAATTAGCCATTTTGTCATTATCAAACATAAAAATAACTCCTTATTGTTCAAAATTCAGACAAAGGTTGCCTCCTCTGAAAAGACTATGAAATCAATTACAGGGTCTTAATCAACAATTTTAAAGAATAGATGTTTCAGTCTGTCCCAGCTGCTATAACAAGACTTAGTGGTGGTGGCTTATAAATGATAGAATTTTATTTCTCATAGTTCCAGAGGCTGGAAACCCAAGATCAGGGTCCTAGCAGGTCCAGTGTCTGGTGAGGGGCTACGATCTGGTTCTTAGATGGCTCCTCTTGCTGTGTCTTCACATGGCTGAAGAGGTGAATGGGCTCCTTTGGGCCTCTCTTATAAGGACACTACCAACCACGAGGGCTCTACTGTAGCGGTAGGGTAGGAGAGAGAACAGATACAGCTATAGCTCAGCAAGTAAAGATAAGCACTATTTCCTGAAGGCTGTTTTAGTCACACCTGTTTCCCCCACTACCCAAATTCTTGGTGACATTCTCAGGTAAGTCCTCTGCTATCCAAACTCTTACCTCTTATGGTCCAAACTGAAGAATGGAACCTGTTAGGTCAACTGGAAAGTCACGATGTATTTTTCTATGCAAAAATGCATCATAACTATCCTGACAACCCAATATTTGGAACGCAAGGAATATTTGTGTCTGTGTCTGGGTGTGCAAATGTATGAATGTGTAGAGCAGTTTGTGACATAAAATTATTTCTTGGTGGTCAAACAAGTGTGAAAGCCAGTGCTCTCTTAGGTACATTAAATAGAGTAATTTCTAGCCAGGGAATGACTTCTCACAGGAAATTTGAACCATAACATATTCTCTTTAATGAGATTTTAGGATAGGACAGGCAGATTCTGATGTAACTTAGTTAATAGCCATAGCTTACGTTCATCTATTTTAATTCTAAGAAGGGGAAATCGGTGATGGCATGGTAGGGGCTGGAAGGGTCTATTCAGCGAGTCCTCTTAACTGACCGTAATACATCGTCACAGGGAAAAAATCTCACACAAGTGGAGCAGGAAGTCATGGGAGGCAAGACCTTGTGTGGTATGGTCGGTCTCAAGCTGGGGAAGGTCTGAGGAGACTCAGGATGGGTTTGTGCCTCCCCGAATGACATTAAGAAGCAAGCATATGGCTTGACCCTCAGTCTAGAAAAGATCACAGTATTGCTGGCCTGTTGCTTCTCTCAATTGCTTTGGTTAGATTGTGTCAGTCAACAGGTATTAGTGGTTTAAATATGAACAAAGATTTAGTTCTTGTCTATGCCACAACCCTGAGTTCGGGGGGTCTCTGCTCCACGTTGTTCCTGTGCTGGACCCCCAGCTGGTAAATAGCCACTATGGTCTAAAACATACCTGGTCTGTACAGCAGAGGGAAGAGGCCTATGCAGGGCCTCACACTGGCAAATAAATACCCCAGCCCAGACAGCATGCCAGTTCCACTCCCAATTTTCCTACTACTTGACCACAAGGGGGCCAGTAAGAGAGCAGTCCCAACAGACACCAGAAAAGGGGAGGCAGAGCCATTTGGAGAATGCAGCAGAGGACTCTGCCGTCTCAGTGGGATAGCTAGCCATAGAGTTGCGTATGCTTGCTTCCTGTCCAGAAATCAGGAACCCAGGCTGGCACCAGGTGGCTATCACACTCCTGGAACCTCGGCACCACCTGGGAGGATAAGTGGAAGTCAGCAAGGCATCTGGTATCCAAGGGAAGGCCTCTGACCGGGGTCTTCCAGAACAGCCGGCTCAAACGGCTCTAAGGCTAGATCCCTTCTATTGCCTGCAGGTGATGACCAATGGCTGGGAGACGGTGGACATGACCCTGCGGCGGAACGGGCTCGGGCAGCTGGGCTTCCATGTAAAGTACGATGGAACAGTGGCCGAGGTGGAGGACTACGGGTTCGCCTGGCAGGCTGGCCTCCGGCAGGGGAGCCGGCTGGTGGAGATCTGCAAAGTGGCTGTGGTCACGCTGACGCACGACCAGATGATCGACCTGCTGCGTACTTCCGTCACCGTGAAGGTGGTCATCATCCCACCTTTCGACGATGGCACGCCCCGCAGGTAAGGGCATCGACTCTGAAGGACAGGAGCCTGGAAGGTTTGACAGCACCCAAACGCTGGCATGAGGTCGCCCTGGTGCTGTCACTTGAGGCCTGAGCAAAGGCCCTTTCTCACCAGGAAGAGTGCTCAGGATGACTGGATAGGAGTGTCTATAGATACTCACTGTGTGTTAGTTACTAGTTTATGTTTTCTGTGTGTCTTACTCAGTTAATTCCACGATCCCATGAGCTAGGTAGTAGCATTATTCCCATTTTCTGAATGAAGCACACAGCGTTAGAAGTCACTTGCCAGAAGGGCCGGATGGTGGTGCGCTGGTAGTGCAACTGTACCCACGTGGGAAAGGTCCGGTTTCCATCCAGGACCTCCCTGAGTGTTCCAGGCACACATGCCATGATCTGGGCTGGCTGAGACTAGGCGTGGGTTCCAGCATGAGACTCATTTAGGGGGTGCCTGTCTCCCTTTCTCTTACTCTCTCTCAGAAGACACGAATAATATAAACTTTTTAAAAAGAAAGAAAGGAGAGGCAGGCAAGTGGTGTGGCGGTTCAGGATGCTGGATTCCCACATGGCCGACCACAGTTCGAGACCTGGACCTGGCAGCTTGCTCTTTCACTTTCCCCCTCTCTCACTCTGTCCCTCTCTGGTAAAATTAAATAATATAAAATAAATAGATAAGAATAAATAAAGTTAGATAAAGTAATTTAAAAAAAAAAAAGAAAGAAAGAAAGAAAGAAAGAAGGGTAACTTGCCCAAGGATACTATGCACTTTGTTCCAGCACATGTTTGTTGGACCCCTGCTCTGCACAGACTCCATTGGAAGTGTTGGAGGTGCAAGTGGTGAACGCAGCAGAGCGCCTGCTCCCCTGGAGTGTGTATTCCACCAGGACAGACAGGCAATAAATAAATAAGTGTGTCATACAGGATCAGGTAGTGATAAGTTCTAAAGAGGACATTAAAGCAGGGTAAACAGGGGTTACAGTGTGAGAGGGAAGCTGCTTACAGAGTAGGCGGAGAAGGTTCCCGTAGGCTCTGTGGTGGAGGCAGCCTACAGTTTTCTGGGCCAGCGGTCAGGCTAGCCAGGACAAAGCACCAAGTAGGTGTGGCATGGAGCACGGGAGGCCCTTGTGGCTAGAGCGAGTGAACAGGGTAAGAGGAAAGGTCAGAGAAGTGACATGGCAGATGATGGGACTCTGTGGTCCTTGGGGGCAGCTTGAGTTTTATTCTAAGCACAATGGGGAGCCCTTTTAGATAGAACATCGTTTTTTCTTCCAAGAGCGAGATTTTTGCTGTAGGGTGCATGCATTAGCATGAGACAGAAAGACAGAGAGAAAGTACCTCGCCCCCTCCCCACTGGGGATGGCCACATTGCAGTCCCTTCTCTTCCATTCTCCTCTCAGGACCCTGGGCAGGCATGCACTTCTGTCCAGCATGAGTTTCAAGCTGCCAGGTTCTGGACTCGAACCCCAGTTGGCCATATGGGAGTCTAACACCTTAACTACTCTGCCCCCTTCTGGGCCCTTGATAGAACATCTTAAAGTTAGTTATACTGACTAGTTTTAACATGTGGCCAGTTCTTTGTTTTTCTTTTCTTTTCCTTTTTTAGTTTTACCTTAGGGCATGTGTGTTCACTGGAGAGAGAAAAAGAGAGAGGGAAAGTGAGAAAGTACCTCCCTGGAGGATGACCACACCATAATCCCTTCTCTTCTCAGGATTTTGGGCAGGCACCCAGTGCGTTTTTCAAGCTACCAGGTCCAGGACTTGAACTGCATAGTCACCCGCGTGGGATCCAGCTACCTTAACTACCAACACCACCTGATTGACTCTGTTTTTCATTCTTTCTTTTTTTAAAAGAGAGATTTTTGCTCTAGGGCACGTGTGCTTGCCAAAGAGACAAAAAGGCAGAAAGCCAGAAATCACCCCCAAGAGAGGAGGGCCACACCACAATCCCTTCCACTCCAATCTCCTCACGGGATTTTGGGCACATATGCATACATGTTCGGCATGAGGTTTTATGGGATTTTTTTTTTTTTAAGAGAGATTTTGGCTATAGGGCGCATGTGCTCATCAGAGAGACAGAGAAATAGAGAGACAAAGCGAGAAATGTGATTTCTCCCTTCTCCTCCAGTCTCCTCTCAGAATTTTGGGCTTGCACACACTCATACCCAGCATCAATTTTAAGTTGCCAGGCCCGGGACTTGAACCATAGTCGACTACATGGGAGTCCAGCTATGTAACCATTACACCATGGTCCTTCAACATAAGTTTTAAACCGCTGGGCCTGAGACTCGAACCTGGTCAACTATGTAGGAGTCCAGAGATATAACCTTCATGCTACTGGCCCCCCCTTTTTTTTTAGATTTTGCTATAGGGTGCGTGTGCTTGCCAGAGAGAGAGAAAGTGAGAAATCACCCCCTGGGAGATGGCCATGCCACAATCCCTTCTCTCAGGACTTTTGGCACACATGCACATATGCCTGGTGTGATTTTGAACCTTCAAGGTCCGGTACTCAAACCGTGGTCAGCTATTGTGAGAATCTGGGACCTTAACCACTACACCACCTGCTGACCCTCTGTTTTCCGTTTTTAAAGTTTGTTTTATTGCCCCAAAAAGAGAAACAACATATTCCAGAGTCTCATCGCACCACAGTCCCCCAAAGACTTCCAGCCAGCCATGATCTTGGCCCATGCATGGCCAGTGTGTTGCACCACCACAGCTGAAGGCACTGTCTGGTGTTCCTCTGGAAATGGCAGTGAGAACATTCAGAGGGTTCAGATGGTGGCAGCCTGGCCCGTCGTCATCGTCCCCCTCAGCGCTCCATGTCACGGCACAGCAGCTCTCCGTGCTACGACCTAGATCCATTATCTTAGTATGTGTTGTAGAAGAGTGATGCCTCAATCATCCCTTCTTCATTTACTGACTGGAATTCTCCTATAAACATCTTTCCTTTGGGGTCAACCCCATCACCACATGGCCAGCTGTGCAGTTCAAATCCCAGCCCTAGCAGCTTGAACAACGCACCAGGCATGTGTGCAGGCATGCAACAGGAAGGAGCAATGGAGGAGAAGGGATTGTGGTGCGACCCTGCACTATTGGGATTGCTCTCCCCCCTCTCCCTCTCTCTCTGGAGAATGCATATGCCTTATGACAATTAAAGATAATAATGATAAACTAAGAACTTCCCTTCCATGACTGTTTGGTTACTCTGAGGATAATTTGTACAGAGAAGCTAGGATAAGTGCAGTTTTCAGAATAATGAGATGGTCCCCTAGCAACCTCTAGAGGTGACCAATGAGATAAGAAAGAGACTCTCTGTGTTCCAAGCTCCGGGAGCACAGTGGCACGCAGCACCATCAAGGACTTGGCCCTCACGTAGCTAACGAATGAGTCAGAGGAGACAACCCATAAACAAGCAAGTAAGATCATTTCAGAGAGCACAAGGGCGTGGTGCAGTAGAATGTAGTGAGGAAGGCAGGTCTGTGGTGCGCTTACCTGCGTTTGAATCTCAGCCCTTCCCCTTACTACCCATGACCCTAGGCAAGAGGCTACCCTGTGCCTCAGTTCCTTATATTTGTGAAATGGGGGGGAATAAGAGCTCTTTCCACACGAGTAAGGGTGGTATTGAAGATAAGACTCACAAAGCAGAGGGAACAGTGCTTGGCCATCAGCGGGGCTCTCGAGGTGCTAGCCATGACATACCGAGTGGGAGGATGATAGGGGCATTAACCTCACATCAGCGGGATGGTCTGTGGGAGTCCTCAGCTTGTCGACAGACAGAGGGCCCCATGGGACTAGAATAGACTGAGTCACAAGGAAGGCTCAAGACGAGGTGACAGAGTGGCTCAGTCACACATGACGTTACTGGGCACCCATCAGGATGGGTGTGATCCCCACATTATAAGTGAGAAAGCTGAGGCCCAGATGGACAAGTGGCTTGTGCAGAGTCGTACACCTATTAAGTGGCAAAGCAGAACTCGAACCCAGGTTTGTCTGTCTCCATTATACTTGTTACGTCTAAAAGCCACTGGGCGCCATGAACGTGCAAGTGAGACTGCTCCATCCCACCTTCCCGAGTCGTGCTTGCTCTGCACTTGGTGGAAGATGGTTCTGGGCAGGTCTGAACCTTGAGACCAAGGGCTTAGCCGCCCTGACCCACACCCGCAGTCCTTCAACCCCAGGGCTCCACCTGAGCCCCAGGCGTCCTCTGCCCTAGTCCTCTTGCTGTGCCGCCTTCCACCTCTGCGTGGAACCAAGGCCCGGCCACACCCTCTAGATCTCTGCAGGGACAAGCCGAGGTGATCCACAGGCATGATAAGCCTGCTCGCTAGTCAGGTGACTCAGAAACTCAGGGAACTCGAGAGACAGCAGAGGCATCCCAGAACATGTGTCCCAGACAAAATGAAGTGAAAATAAATGTCTATTGTTCTCTGGCTTTGGGGAGACAAGGCCAGGAAGCGCGTGCTGCTGTCTGCCCTCTTGAGAAAGGCTATCATCTCGTTCTATTTATAAGGCAGCCGCTAAAGCAGGATCTCCCTGTGTTGGAACATGGGTAGGTTTTATTGTTCTTCACATGCAGAGGTGTCTAGCCAACCTCGTTTGCAGAGCTGATTACCCCACCTTTGGGTCCCTCTGACCGCTCACTGCAGCCCTGGCTACTGGCTCAGATGTCAGACATAGGCTCTGAGGGGAGCACACAGGAACTTGGCAGAGGTGCTGTCACCCACCAGCCAGACTCTGTGTGGCATGTGTCCAGGCCCCATGCTCTCTGAACAATCAGTAGAGTACAAGGGGACCTCTAGCCTCCAGACCATAAGGCTGTAGGCCTGACTGTAGCCCTGTATCTCTGGACCACAGTTGGGCTGTGCCAGGAAGACATCCCAGAGCCTCAGAGAAAATGTCATCCCTGGGGAACAGCAGTTAGTGTAATGGCTATGTCACCGGACTCCCATGTAGTTGATCATAGTTCTAGTCCCTTACCTGGTGGCTTAAACTCATGCCGGTCGCGTATGCGTGCATGCCCAAGATCCCAAGAGGAGAAGGGATTGCCGTGTGGCCATCCCCCCAGGGGGTGATTTCTCGCTTTCTGTCTGTCTCTCTCTCTGTCTCTCTGTCTGGCGAGCACACGCGTCCTATACCCGAATTTTATTACTCTTTAAAAACAAAAAATGTCATTGTGACCTTGGGTGTTTGTACAGGCTCAGGAGGGATGCTTTCTTTGGCATTGTGTGATAGGAATGGTGATCTTGGCATGGTTTTATCCTCTTAGTTAGACTCAGGGCCAGGGGCTTGAATATTCTTCCCTAAGAAGGGAAACTGAAACCCCACAAGAAAGTGAATAGGCAAGATAAGAAAGGAGTCCTGTGGGCCCACAAGTGGCGAGGTGGTTAAGGGTGCTGGACTCCCACATGACCGACCACAGTTCTAGTCTTGGACCTGACGGCTTGCTTTCTCATTCTCCCACACACACACTCTGTCCCTCTCTCAGGTCAAATTAAAAAATAAATAAATACATGGAACCAGCAGTTGGTGTAATGGCTATGTCACTGGGCTTCCATGTAGTCGACCACGGTTCGAGTCCCGGACCCGGTGGCTTAAACTCATGCCAGGCGTGTGTGCGTGCCCAAGATCCCAAGAGGAGAAGAGAGGAGAAGGGATTGCGGCTGGCCATCCTCCCTAGGGGATGATTTCTCGCTTTCCATCTCTCTGTCTCTTTCTGGCGAGCGCACACGCCCTATAGCAAAAACCTCTCCAATAAATAAGTAAATAAATAAGTAAAGTTAAAGCAAATAATTATTTAAAAAAGAAAAGAACGGAGTCCTGTGACCCCACCCCCACCCCCAAGAAATCTAGATTTCAGGAATCAAGGAAAAGGAGGCAGTGGTGAGACATGATTGGAGAGTTTGGGCCAAGAGGTTGGAACACACGAGAATGCTAAGTGTACCATTGTTGGTGGATGCAAGAGACTAGAGGCAACCTCAGATTCCATCCTTAGGGCACTGGCTGAGTAAGTCTCAGGTCATCCAGATGCAGTGTTGATTGTTTTAAAAAATTCAGTCAAGGGACCAGCAGTTAGTGTAATGGCTACATCGTTGGACTCTCATGTAGTCAGTTGTGGGTCAAGTCCCGGACCCAGTAGCTTAAACTCATGCCAGGCACATGTGTGTGTGTGCCTAAGATCCCGAGAGGAGAAAGGAAGAGAAGGGATTGCAGTATGGCCATCCCCCTGGGGAGTGATTTCCCGCTTTCTGTCTCTCTGTCTCTCTCTCTGTGTCTGGCAAGCACACGCACCCTATAGCAAAAATCTCTCCAAAATCTCAAAAAAAAAAAAAAAAGAAAAAAGAAAAATTCAGTCAAGTGGGGCTGGCAGGTGGCGCGGTGGTTAAGCGTGTTATACTCCCATGTGGCGGATGGCAGTTCATGTCCCGGACCTGGCGGCTTGCTTTCTCACTTTCTCTTTCTTACTTTCACTCTGTCCCTCTCTGATCAAAATAAAAATAAAGTTAAAATAAAAAATAAAATTGTTAAAAAAAAATGGAGTCACAGGACCCGCAGGTGGTGTGGTGGTTAAAGAGCTAGAGTCCTATATGGCTGGCCATTGTTCAGTTCCCGTACCTGGTGGCTTGCTTTCTCACCTTTTCTCATTCTCTCATGCGTATATGCTCTGTAGCAAATTGAAAAATAATGATGATAAATAAAACTAAATAAATAATTCTTTTAAAAAAATTCAGTCAATCTGCTTGTGCTGTGAGGACATGGTTAGATACATTGGTTTATTTGGGGGGAGGGGGGTATTAGGTTTTTTGGGTTTTGGTTTTTTATTTTTAGTTTTTGCTAAAGGTTACATGCTCTCACCAGAGAGAGAGAGACAGAGAGAGAGAAAAGGAAAGTGAGAGATGATACCCATGCCACAATTCCTTCTCTATTTTCCTCTCAGAATTTTGGGCATACACGTGCCCTTCTTAAGCCACCAGACCTGGGACTTGAACTGCATAGCGGCCATGTGGGATCCAGTGCTTAACCTCCATGCCACTTGCTGGCCCTAGGTTTTGTTTTATTTAATTGCCAGAGAGCACGTGTACTCACTAGAGAAAGAAAAAGAGAACACTTGCCAGGAGGTGTGGTCATGCCACAGTCCTGTTTCTCTGTTGATCTTGTCAGGATTTGGGGCATGCACACACATGCACCCGGCCTGTTTCTCAGGCAGACAGCATCAGGGTCTGATGGTACACTACGTGGGAGTGTAGTGTTCTATTCTTTATATTTCTGTTTTAAATAATAATTGCTTGTTTGCATAGGATATTTCTGAAAGATATATTCAGAAATGGAGCAGTAGTTGCTTCTGGTGGGAGAAACTGAAGGACAAGGAGGGAACAGGGTTCCCCTTTTATCCCACCTTAATCCTTACTTTTTTAATTCAATTTTATTTATTATTACTGTTATTTTTAAAGAATTATTTTATTTAACTTTGTTTATTTCTTTTTTAAATTGATCAGAGAGGGACAGAGTAAGAGCGAGAGAGAGAAAGAGGGAAAGTGAGAAAGTAAGCCGCCAGGTCCGGGTCTCGAACCGCGGTTGTCCACATAGGAGTCCAGAGTCCTTAACCACCATGCCACCTGCCAGCTCCCATATTATTGTTATTTTTTAATTAGACCAAAGAGAGAAGTGAGAAAGCAAGCTGCCCAGTCTTAGACTTGAACCATGGTCAGTCATGTGGGAGGGAGTCCAATGCCTTAACCATCATGCCACCTGCTGGCCCATCTTAATCTCTTTTTCTTTAAATAATTTTTAAATGTAATTTTTATTTATTCATTCATTTATTTTAATTTGACCAGAGAGAGAGAGAGAGAGAGAAAGGAAAGTGAGAAAGCAAGCCACCAGATCTGAGACTCCATGTGGGAGTGTCCAGCACCTTAACCACCATGCCACGCTCCTGGCTAAACTTTAATCTGTAAAGAAAAACAAATTCAAGAACTAAAGCTTAGAAATGGAGTTCCTCAGATGTCATTGTGTGTCACATTAACACGGGCATCTCAATAAAATGCAGGTCCCTGGGCCCTGCTTCCAGAATTGTGATGAGATGATCTGAAGTGAGGCCCAGGAACCAGCAGTGCTGAGCAGGCAGGGTGCTTGAGATGCCAGTGGTTTTCAAATCGCTCGGGAAGCTGGAAAGGAAGAACTGGGGAGACATTTTTCCAGAGCCACTTGGTAGGCATGGCTGGTTCAGAAAGTGGAAGAGAGACTGCAGTGGCTAGTCCACAGAATGAACTGGAGATGGTGACACCCTTGGTTCCCGTTTGTCACATACTTGGTATGCGCCAGATTCTCCGCTAATGCTCACGGTTTACATCTATAGGAAAGCACAGAAACTGAGGCTGAGATGGAAGTTCCTCACCCACGGCCTTGCACGTCATAGCAGATGGGATCTGATCTAGCTGTCCAGCCCAGAGCCCCGGTTCTCCACAACTCTGTGCTACCTCCAAGCAATTGGATGGTGTTGCCCTGTTGGGGGTCATGCCAAGGGGCTCCTGGCTAAAGGTGAAGCTGTCAGTAATGGGGAGAAGCGAGGGACTCATGAAACCTAGCCACTGGCTCCCAAAACATAGTACACTGGGACAGTGTGCATGGTGGTTAAGGTGGAGAGTCATATTTAAACCCAGTTTCTTTTTTTTTTTTTTTTTTTTTTGGAGAGCTCTTTAGCTAGAGCACACATGTGCTCACCAGACAGAGAGAGACAGAAAGACAGAAAGCGAGAAATCACCCCTCAGGGGGGATGGCCACACCGCCATCCCTTCTCCTCCATTCTCCTCTCAGGATCTTGGGCATGCACGCACACGCGCCCTACGTGAGTTTAAGCCACCGGGTCCAGGACGCGAACTGCGGTCAACTACATGGGAGTCCAACAACATAGTCATTACACTAACTGCTGGTCTCTTTAAACCCACTTTGTGCCTCTTACTGACTCTGTGACCCTGGACAGGTTTCTTAACTTCTCTGTGCCTCAAGTTTCTTATCTTGGAATGTGATCTTCTGATCAGGAGTCGGGGTACTAGGAACAGAACCAACTCAAACTTGGTGAAGCAGAAGGGTCTGCCGGCTCGTATCTGACAAGACTCCAAGATCTAGGGACTTGGACACCCTCATCAAGAGTCTCCCTCTGTTCCCTTCTCCTTTTCTATGTTGCTGTCATTCTCAGGCAAAGCTGCCAACCCCCTCTACAACTCGGGACTGGGGTTCCCCCAGCTCAGCAACCCTACTGGAAATAGATCTTTTCTCCCAGTCATTCCAGAGTTGGTACTCCTTGGCTCTGATAGGCCCTGCTTAGGGCACAGGACAGTCTAGTGCTGGTCTTGATGTCTAGGGGGAGGGAAGTTTCTGACTGGCCAGGCCGAGGTCCCGTGCTCACACTTGGAGCCAGGAAACAGCCCCACCCAGAGCATGTAGACCTGCCTTCAGGAAGAGGGGCTGTAGAAGCCGGGCAGGCAGGAACAGCAAGTGTTCACAGCCTGGGGGTAATGACTGTACCGTCCTCCACCTCTCTAGACATTCCGGTTGTCATTGCTCCTCCCCTGGTGCCTGGTGAGACACTGGCACCTACCAGTCCAGAGACAGTTTAAGGGGTGGCTGAACGCTCCAACCAGAACTCTGCTGAGGGGCAAGATGTGTCAGGCCCAGGGGCCAGAGCACATCCTGAGGTCACCTTTTTTCTGTTCCTCCGTTCATGATAGAATGTGCATGCATTTGTGAGAGAGGGGAGTGGGGAGAGAACACCCTTCATGGGGTCTGGTCACATGACATTCTCCTTCCTCCAGTTCTCCAGCCCACTGGGTCTTGGGCACTCATGTTCATGCCCGGTGTGTTTCAAGCCAACCAGGCCGGGGATTCAAACCACAATTGCCCATTAGCATCTGGCTTCTCACAAACAGTGCATTACTGCTACACCCAGAGCTGTTCCCTCAGGTCACCTTTTTTTTTTTTTTTTTGAGAGGTTTTCACTATAGGGCGTGTGCACTCGCCAGATAGACAGAGAGAGACATAGAGACAGAAAGCGAGAAATCACCCCCCCGGGGGGATGGTCACACCTCAATCCCTTCTCCTCCATTCTCCTCTCGGGATCTTGGGCACGCACACACACATGCCCGGCATGAGTTTTAAGCCACCGGGTCCGGGACGCGAACCACAGTCAACTACGTGGGAGTCCAGTGACATAGCCATTATGCTAACTGCTGGTTCCCTCAGGTCACCTTTTGATGACTCCTTGGCAGCCATGTCCTGAGCCCATAGCCTCTTAAGCTACCAAGGCCACCAGGTCGTCTCCTGAGTGGCCATGAAAGGTCCCTGGGCTATAAGGGACTTTAGGGGAACCTCTAAAGATCGGCTCAGTAGGACATGAGAGCTTGCAGGCTGAGGGCTCCCTAGATCTCAGCTCTCACGGCCATCGGGAGGTAGTTTTCATGAGCACAGCTCCCTCCTCGTGCTCATAGCCCCCTCCTGTGCTGCACTGCAGCAGCGGTGGAGGATGCAGGCTCAGCCCTTGGGTCTCCCCGCCTCGAGCCAGGAGTGCTGCGTGCATGTGCCAGCCTGGTCTGGAGGGAGTCACAGGCCGCTCTGCATCTATTTCAAGGTTCTGAATTTCGTGGCTTTTTTTTTTTTTCCTAACCACCCTGCAAAGTAGGTCACCTGCTCCTCTTCCTGCTGCCTTTGAGATTCTTTGGAACAAGGCAGACACTGTCCTTTGATTCTGAGGGCTTCTGCCTTTCTGGCCCCAAGTACCACGAAGGGGGATCAAGCCAGTCCTTGGAGAGCCTGGCAGACCTGAGGCCTGGGTCAGGCAAAAGGAGAGTAAGGGAAACGCAGAGGGGAGTGGAGGGGAGGAGATGAGGTAGATGGGGCCTGGCGATCTGAGCCCCTGTGTTGGGGCTGTGTTAGACCCCATCCTGGTCTGAGCTGGTAAGTTTCAGGCCAGCTTAAAAGAGTCTAAAGGCCACTGAGGTTTGGGTTTCACCAGGAAAACCCAGTGCACTGGTAACGAGGTAGCAGCTTTCTCCCAGGCAGCAGGTGCAAGTGCTTGTAGGCTGAGACCTTTATGAGTAACAAAGCCTCTCTTCCCAGGGGGTGGCCAGAGACCTATGACATGAATACCTCGGAGTCCAAGACGGAGCCAGAAAGCATCACTCCTGGGGGCCGGCCCCCCTACCGCAGCAATGCTCCCTGGCAGTGGAGCGGGCCTGCGTCCCACAATTCTCTACCACCCTCCAAGTGGGCTGCTCCAACCACCCCCGGCCACGCCCAATCCCTGAGCCGGCCCCCGAAGCAGACCCCCATGGTCCCCTTCCGGGAGTCCCAGCCACTGCACAGCAAGAGGTAAGGACCCTTGGACAAACACCCCCACCCCCATCGACTGCCTGCCACACCTGTCTTTCACCTGCTCTCTCTCTTCCCCTCCATCTTCCTCCTCACCTTAGTCTCTTCACCTGCCTTCATACCCTGTCTCCCTCCTCCCCTCGCTCCCTCTTTAACCTAAACTTCCAGCATGGGCCTCTCACATGATGGTCCAGTGCTGGCCAGCCCAGGATCTGGGGTAGGAAAGCCATCATACCAGGTAGACGATTAAAACTCCTTTCGTTAAAGAGGTGAAGCCACTGCTAAGCATACAATTTAAGACAGCAGTTTCTTGGGGGAGGCAGGGACTTGGGAGGGGAGGAGTCATGGTAGATGTTATCGCTGGTGTTCTGTCCTTAGGCTGGGCAGGAGCTTCAGAGACTTTGTTTTATTATAGCAACGTGTGACTTAGAAATGCTCTTTTAAATGTATGATATGTTCAATGATGAAGAAATTTTTCAAAGAATAAAGGAATCTAACTTGCAGGGGAGCACCTCATCTCAGCAGAGGGACCAGACTGGTCTTGAGCAGTCCCTCTCCCCATCTCCCCCCACCCAACCTTGTCTCCGCCCCCCTCATCCCATCCCCTGTTATGGCTGCAGCAGCTGATGGGTGGGGCAGCAGCAATGGAACCAGGAAAAGGGGGCAAGTCCACTCCCCCGGGCTCAACCTCCATCTCCATCCCAAGGGGAGGGTAGCAGGTAGGACATGGCTAGGCCTGAGGGAAAGGTCTACTTACCAGTCCTCTTGAGGGCAACCTGCCCTCCCCCTCATCTCCTGCCTCTTCCCTCTCTCCTTTCTCATTCCAGGCCTGTCAGCTTCCCAGAAACCCCTTACACAGCATCACCAGCAGGGGCCGACAGAGTCCCTCCCTACCGGCAGCCTTCTGGGAGCTTCTCCACCCCCGGCTCAGCCACCTACGCAAGATACAAGCCATCCCCAGAAAGGTCAGAATCTCTTCATTCTTTGCAAGTTTAGGGATCTGGTGAAAGCCGTGAGTCCTTCTACTCCAAGAAATACACACCCCTCATAATTTTTTTTTTGCCATTTTATAGGGTTTCTGGATCCTGCAGATCATCAGAGACTCTCCAAGGGGTTGGCTATGTTTCTGTGTTTAGGGCTAGGCTGGGCTGGGACACACTCACTATTGGTTTTCCTTGCTACAGAATTTCGATTGCCTTTTATCTTCTTTTTTATTCTTTTGAGAGAGAGAAAGGTGCCCCGACTCGGTCTTGCCCCTCCGCAGTGGCTCACCCCTCCTAGCCTGTGTCAGCCGTGATTCTGGCACCCACACACATGTACGCAGCATGTTTCAGGTGGGCCTGCGACCTGCAGCCCAGTCTTCCATGTGGTTCCAGCATCACAGAGCGGTGCACCTCTCCCTAAGCCATTGTGGCTGGGCCCTTGGCCGTTTTATTTCTTTTTTATCTGAGCAAGACCACCCACCATCCAGCACTCCAGCATCACAGAGCGGTGCACGTCTCCCTATGCCATTGTGGCTGGGCCCTTGGCCGTTTTCTTATTTCTCATTTATCTGAGCAAGACCACCCACCATCCAGCACGGCATTTGTCTGACTCTCCCAGCCCGTCATTTTCCAGTTTCCATTATCTCTCAGGATTCAGTCCTGCCCACAGATCCATCACTCCCTGGTAGTCTAAGAGATCTTCCCAAATCTCCCATGGCTCTCAGTGTCCTCAGGATAAACCCAAACTACAGCCTGGCATTTAAGGCCCTTTCGGGTCTGGTTCAGCCGAGCTTATTCCCCAGCTGCCAGCTGCCTTCGGCCCTGGTGTCCATGTGGTTCCCATGTCAGGCCATATCCCTGGGCTGCCCCTGGATGGCTCCCTATCTCTTCACCCTGCTGTGGTCCGTCCATTCAGCATCCTGAGCATCTCTGTCACCCGTTCCCTCCTACTTTCCCACTGCCCTGCCCTGGCCACCTCCTGGGCTCCTGCCTCCATCTCATCTCCTCTGGTCTGCCCTTCATTCAGTAGCCAGAGAGGTGATTCTGGACCTGGCTGTCTGTCCCCTGCCACACCCTCCCACAACTCCCAGCATCCTCAGGACACAGCCTCAGCCTCTCGCTGTGCCTGCCTAGGCCCACTCACTCCTGCTCTCCCCGTTATGCAGTGCTACACTGGCTTCTTGCCTCTCCTCCATAGGCTTCTGCATGTCAGAGCCCTTGCCTGTGTTCTTTCTTTGGCCTGAAAACTACACACACCTCACCCTACACACCCCTCATCCTGCTGACTTGAACTCTGCTGCTCCTCTTCTAGGAAGCCTTCCATGGACCTCCCCTAGCACAAGGTGAGGTGCCTTTCTGCCCCTCGATACCTTGTGTATTTCCTGCCCGTACACAGCCCTGAGCGCTCCCCATGCTATTACCCAGCTCCGAGTAAGTGCACGCACATACACACTGTCTGACATCTATGAGCTTTCCAATCCATCTTTGTGTCCCCACCACTCAGCACAGGGTCCAGCACCTGACAGATCCTTGGTATGTATTTGACGAGTGGATGGAGAGAGTAGGTTTGTGTAAATAAAGCCACATGCTTCAAGAATGGGGACTCCTTCACATAACCAGTGGTTCTTAATCTTCAATGTGCACCAGAATCACTCAGAAGGGGGCTTGTTATTGTACCGATTATTGAGCCTCACTCTCCAAGTTTCTAACCTGGTGGATCTAGGGTAGAGCATGTCTCCCCAATGCTGCTGGCCCAGGGACCTCACTCCAAACTGCTATAAGAAGCCACCGTCAGAGTCTAAGCCTCTGTTGTAAAACCGAGGAAACATACCTACTAGGAGGGGACTTCAGAAAGTTTGTGGGGAAATGGAATGAAAGCACAAGCTTAGTTTGGTGCATTTTGACGTTCGTGCATAGATTTTTCCATCACATGAATTTCCTGTAATCTCTTTGAAGACCCCCGCAATGTCCCATCTTCTAGTGGCCACCATTCTCTGATTTAGCACGGTTCCAGGAGCCTTCCATGTGCCAGGACGAATGTTTGAGACACCCAGTTACCAAGATATCCCATTGTGAGCACTTGTTGACCATGCTGGGGAAAGGATCTGAGATCCCATGTGTGCCCTGGTGAGCACTAACATAGCCTGGGAGGTCTAGGCCAGCTGCCTGGAGGAGATGACATCTGAACAAGAGCTTTGAGAGAATAGTAGGAATTTGTCACATTTTAATTTGACCAGGGAGAGAGAGAACATGAGAAAGCAAGCTGCCAGGTCTGAGACTCACCATGGTCAGCCATGTGGGAGTCCAGCACACTTAACCACCATGGTACCTGCTGGCCCCCATTTTTATATCTCTCAGATGAGCTTGGAGACAGTAATTTGGTCTCTTCTTCCAGGAACGTTTGCACAGAGCTGTGCATGGTATAATCAATTTGGCTAAAAAAAAATTTTGTGTGTGTGCTAAAATTTGACAGTGATAGGTACCAGCAGTTAGCGTAATGGCTGTGTCCCTGGACTCCCATGTAGTCAACCATGGTTCAAGTCTTGGACCCAGCAGCTTAAACTCACGCCAGGCGCGTGTGCGTGCATGCCCAGGATCCCGAGAGGAGAATGGAGGAGAAGGGATTGCGGCGTGGCCATTCCCCCTGGGGGGTGATTTCTTGCTTTCTGTCTCTCTGTCTCTCTTGTCTTTCTGGTGAGTGCATGCGTCCTATAGCAAAAAACCTCTCCCCCCAAAAGAAAAAATTTGACAATGATAGATATGGCCCTAAATGGGATCTATTCCACATCGCAATGAATGGTCAACATAGGTCACTCTGTTTATATTGGAATAGTAAAGTCTTCTGTTAGTAAGAGAATTACATGATTGGATAAGTACAGGTTGTCTTGATTAGGAACAAGAACTGAGAGATGGAGAATGGTAAAAATAAGTCCAGCAAAGATGGTCTACCAGTTAGGGTTAGGTTTAGCTACGTGATCTAGAAAACAGTAATCAGGGGCCAGCAGGGAGCATGGTGGTTAGGGCACTGCTTCCCACTTGGTCAGCTGTGCAGTATGAGTCCTGGACCTGGCTGCTTGAAAATCTTGCCAGGCACACATGTATGCGTGTCCAAAGGCCTAAGAGGAGAATGGAGGAAAAGTGATTGTGGTGGGACCATCCCCCTGTGGGTGATTTCTTACTTCCCCTGTCTGTCTGTCTGTCTCTGTCTCTCTCTCTCTCTCTCCGTTTCTCACCAGAGAGCATGTGCACCCTATAGCATACTAAAGATAAGATAACTGGGTCATCGGAAAAGTCATGCGCATTTTTCTGTGCAAAAATGCGTCCTGACTTTTCCGATGACCCAGTAGTTTTTCTTTCTCCCACATTTGTCAGGGACCCAGGCTCCTCCCCCTGACGCTCCATTGTCCTTGGTCTGTTGCCTCCTGGTTCAAGGTGGCTACTCAGGCTGCGACCTTAAGGAGATGATGGTAATCACATACAGCACTTGGACTTTTATCTCATTGGCCAGAACTTCGAGGGAGCCTGGGAAATGTAATCTCTTAACCAATCACATTATTGCCTCAGATACTGTCTGGATTCTGTTACCAAGGAGGGAAGTAGATATTGGGAAGGAGACTGCAGCGTCTGCCGCTCATAGTTTCCACTTTGCTCTGGCTAATCCCAACCATCACTAACGTTTTCCTTCAGTACTCAGGATTTGATACTGACTTTTTGGAAAAACCAAAAACAAGTCAACACTTCGCTCTCCAGCTCTGGTGGAGCCACATTTTACCAGACAGATAGCCAGATGCAGAGTCAGCCAGTAAGGTGAAGATTGGTTTTAGTCAGAGTTGCCTTTGCCAGTCTTTATGTTGCTAGAAACTGAGCCCTTGGACTTAAGAGTAGGAGTTAACTTTTTGTGCTTCTATTTTGGTCTGTCTTCCTTTCCTGGAGGCATTAGAGATAAAGGTCTGGTTTAGGGAAGGGAGAATAATACCTCTTTTCTTGGCAGGTGAATAGAGGTGAGTTTTGAGGAAGTCCAGTGCCTTTCCAAAGCACCCGTCTGCTGTCCTGGGGGAGGTGATGCCTAGGGGTTTTGAGCTCAGTCTTTGTAGAGCAGCCCTGACTGGGCTGGCGATGACCCTGGAAAGGTCATCGACTCCTGTCTAATGTTGAGGGTCCCAGTTCATCACCTCTCCTTCCTGCTGGGGACTTCTAAGCTGAAAGTACAGCTGTGAGGAGCAAAGGGAATCACAGTGTCACCACTCCTCAGAGGCTCAGTGACTCCCCAGATTACAGGGCCTGTGTCAGTGGGGTGCCTGTGGCCCAAGTGACCAAAATGTGGTTGGTTCAAGCATTGTAGGAATTTGTATCCCAGGAAGGAAGCTCAGGATACACTTTGGGGAAGGTTAACCCAGCATCTCACCAGCATCATCGAGGCCCAGTTCCTTCAGCCTCCTTCTGCCTCCTCGCTTCCCCTCTCAGGGTTAGTAGCCTCCTCCTCAGTCTGGTAGCCAGAGGGCAGGAGCATTCTGTGGTGTGTTTTGCCCAGCAACACTTACTTAGAGGAAAAAGAGAGGCCGTCTTTTCTCGTTATCTCACTTAAGAGCAAGGAGACTTTTCCCGGAAGCCCCCCAACAGCGACTTCCCCCATTTTCACCAAGTTATACCAAGTCTGCAGTGTCACTGAAAATCTCCACAACTTCGGTCCACAGCGGTTTCTTCCCCACCTGCTCTGCAGTGCTGCTGCCAGTTGGCGGCACTCTCCCGGGGCTGAGCAGCCTGCACAGCCATCGTCTCCTTGTCACTGCCCTGCAGCTCCATCATGAAACCCCGTGCCACAGCCCCATCCAGCCAGTCTCGAGGGATGGGGGGAGTGTGGTCCTGCCTTGTGCTTGGAGGTGCAGAGCCAGGAACATTCTAGGGCAGTCTTAATAACTCTCACATCCCCTCACTTATTAGTCAAAACTGTGTCACGTGCCTGCCTGTGCATCCCCAGGCAGGAGAAGAGTTTCAAACACACTGACTCTGGTCAGAGGTGGGACGTGGGGAGGCGAACCCAGAAATCACTCTGTGGGATAGAAGATGCACTAGGACCGGAGGCCACAGGGAGAACCTTCTGCTACCTCCCCTTCATCCTGCCTGTGGCTGTGTGGAGCCAGTGTCCAGCACAGTCTCTACTTCGGGAATGATGTTATTTTATCCACCATAGCCCCATGAGGTCGAAAATATTACCTGATTTTGCAGATGGAAAAACCTCAGCTCAAATTGATGAGCACTTGCCCTACCGAGGCCACGCAGCTAGCAGTGGATGGGACTGGGATTTGTGCCCAGGGCTACCTTGTTCTGAAACCTGAGCTCACAACCCAAACTTCTCCCCTGCAGTGCTTTCCCCCAGAAGCAAAGGGACACACAGAGTTTTAGCTCACCGGCCAGTTGTCAGAACCCATCATGCGTCACATGCCAGCCCCAAGCTAACCACCAGGCACAATGTTGTCATTCAGTTCTGGGAGGAAGGGCTACCTTGATCATGTTTTGACACCTAGGGAAACTAGGCTCGAGGCTCTGGGCTAGGAATTGCCTTCACCTGGCTGGCAGAAGGTAGCAGTAAGGTTTGAAGTCCAGCCTTCTTAGCTCTGAGCCTCCTGTTCCTACAAATGCTCCCTTACCCAACTCATCTCCATCAGAGAGAAAGGGAGGCTGAGATAGGCCTGGACAGTAGCTGCTGACGATACCTCACTCATTTCACAGCCAAGAAGCAGGACCCCAGAGCAGCCTTCACATAGGGTGGGTGGCCCAAGTGGCCTCTGCTGCCTCCATCCTTGAGGAACCCACCTTGCCCTGCACTCCCTGCCACCAGCAGCTCCCTGGCAGGCTTCCCAGGCAGGACTGTCCTTCCCGGCCCTCAGTTAATAGCACGTTTCCAGGCTTGCTCATCCAGCCTTGCCAGCCACTCTCTCTCCCCGTCCACAGCGCAGTTAAAACCCACCGGCCAGCCAGCCTTGGCTCAGGCGGTTCTGACACGCCAAACTGTCTTCATTCTGTGCTCATCTCCTTTCGTAACCCTACAGGTACGCAGCCACCCCACATCTACTGCTGTCTTTTGATCCCCACTTTGGCCACGATGGGACATCCAGCGGCGACTCCTCCTCAGGCGGCCTGACCAGCCAGGAGAGCACCATGGAACGCCAGAAGCCAGGTAGGGTTTCCCTGGCCCGCTGCAACCCCACCTCACCCACCCACCAGGACCTCTCGTTTTCCAGTTTGACAGGTGACTCCCCTCCTACTCTAGTTGGTGATGGACAAATGACAGAAGAAAACTATAGGGCCACACGCAAGATTAGAGAAGTCCCCCAGGAGAGGAGCGGGATCCCCTGAGCCGGATCCACATCAGCTAGACAGGGCGTCGGCAGATGGTGTCTGCTGCCTCTGACAAGTCGAGAGCAGGACAGATGTGTGGCATGGAGGTGGTGGCCGCCGGGGAAGAGAAGTGACGAGCAGTAGACGTGATGCTCTAAGGGGAGTGGAACCGACTGTTCTGTGGCTTTTCATTAGGTCATCCCTCCTGTGTTGTTTTCCTACTTTATGGGCCTTCGACACATGGTGAGGATAGAGCGCACGTTGTGAGTGTACATTTAGATAGTGTATGAGAAGATGGGCAACCCAGGACAAGAAACAACGTGGCTGGCCTTTCTGGTACTCCCCGGATCTCCCCAGTACCGCAAAGGCCACCCCATCTTGCTTCTCACAGTCAAGCTTTACTTTACCTGGTTTTGAATTTTATAAATAGGCTCACACTGCATGTGTGTGTGTGTGTGTGTGTGTGTGTGTGTGTGTGTGTGTGTGTGTGTGTGTGTGTGTGTGTGGAGAGAGAGAGAATGTGTGTCTTGTTTCTGTTGCTCCTGGGAGCTTGCAAGAGTCAGCCGTGTGGTTGGGTGTAGAACATGTTTTCTGAGCAGTATCCCATTGTCTGAATGAGCAGCAGTTGGTGACTCCCTCCTAGGGAGATAGACACTGGGTCGTTTCCAGTTTGTCGCTGCAGAGCAGTGCTGCTGGAAGCAGTCTTGTCTTCTGATGAATACATTTCCTGCCTTCTTGGAGCTGACCCTCTGGGAGACTGGACAGTCAACAAGGCACAGTGTTGATAAAATAACTAGTAATGCCGAATGCAAAATGGAAACTAACACGTGCTGAGTGAGATAAACTGGGCAGGGGGAAACCTGAGCAAATCGCACTCCAACCAAGACCAAAAGAATATGAGGAAGTCAACTAGGAGGAGAACATTTTGATGAAAGAGAAGAGCTAATCAGAGACCTTGACGTAACAGCGAGGCTGATGTGTTGGAGGAACAGTGAGGAGGCCTTGTGGCTGGAGAAATGGCGAGAGGTGAGGACAGGGAAGTGGCAGAACAGAGTGTGCGGGGTCTTGTGAGCTATGGCAAGACCTTTGTCCCTTAGTCAGAGCAGGACAGGAGCCACAGGGTACACTCCTCTGAGCAGACGGACCAGATCTGACTCAAGTGTTCGCAGGGTTCCTCTGACTTGCAAGGTAGGGTGGGAGCAGGACTAGGTTGGGGACAGAGGAGGGGAAGGGGAGTGGTTCTGGATGTTGTGCTTTTTTGGGTTTTTTTGTTTGTTTTTTGGGGAGAGAGATTTTCGCTATAGGGCATGTGCGCTCGCCAGACAGACAGAGAGAGACATAGAGACAGAAAGCGAGAAATCACCCCCCCAGGGGAGGATGGTCACGCTGCAATCCCTTCTCCTCCATTCTCCTCTCGGGATCTTGGGCACGCACGCACACGCGCCCGGCGTGAGTTTTAAGTCACCGGGTCTGGGACGCGAACCGCGGTCGACTGTGTGGGAATCCAGCGACATAGCCACTATGCTAACTGCTAGTTCCCTGGATACTGTGTTTTGAAGATAAGAGTTGACCAGATTTCCTAACGCCTAGAAGTGGCATGAGAGAGGGTCAAGGCTGTTGCAGTTTGGGCCTGTGTGGCTAAAAGGGTGAAGTGGCCATTGACCAAGCGGGAAAGATAAGGAATCTTGCTCTGGCCACACTCAGTGGTTGATTCCTAGCAAATACCCAAGTGGTGGTGTGGGGAGGCTAAGTCTGAGGTCGGGGTGGGGAAAGGGCCAGGCCTAAGGCCTACACATGGGAGTTGTTCGTTACAGGTGGTGTTTAAGGGTTGGCTTTCTTTAGAAATGTGGTTCCCCAGTGTGGTCTGGCCCACCTCCCAGGGGACCGGCACGTCTGGCTGTGTGGGATGCTCCCAAGAGGAAAACTAACTAGAGGCAGAATAGGCGGACAAAGAGGCCAGTCTCTCAGCTGTCTCTTATCCGTGATTCCCAAGGGAAAAACCACAAGGCAGTGATACTCCCAGCTGAGCCCAGATGCATCCAGGCAGGCCCCTCTCTGCAGTGGCCCTGAGTGCCCTACAGAAACGTGAGCCCCTGAAGCCCTAAGATATGCTGGAGGCAGCAGTGCGTGGTATGAGCTCGGGCTCCCACAGGTCTGCGGCAGGTTCTGAGTTGGTCATATGCTCATCTGTCCCAGCCTCCGTGGACATCCTTATGTCTCTCCCTCCAGGGTGGTTTGGGGGTCCCTTGAGATCACGCCTGCCTAGCCCTCAGCACAGGACAGCCCATCATTCAGAAAATAAGGACTCCTGCTCCTCGGGCGCTTACTCTTAATCATCACCAGTGTTGTTGTTGGGGAGGCCCAGGGAAGGCCCAGCACACTTCACGCTAGTTCTGGGGAGGGTAAGAGAGAATGCATGGAAAGCCCTGAGAGTAATGCCCAACACAGAACACGTGCTTGGTTATATTATCGTTATTATCATTATTTCAAATTCACGCTGATTAAAGTGAGGGCTTTGGACTTAGACCGCCTGCGTTCAGGTCCGCAGTTGGTACACGTGTAATTTTGATAGATAGTAACCAGATGCCCTCCGTTGGCGCTGGTCAGGTTTTTTAAGGTCAGATCGATGCTTGGTGTAGTCATGTCAGGAGCCTTGGGACTTCAGTTCAGTTTACACCCACAGCAGCCATCAGTTTTAAACCTTACTTTGAACCAACAATTCCATTTGTAGAACTCTGTCCCAGACACAGTCCTGCCTCCACTCAGAGCTGTATGGAGTGGGAAGGCCTCTTCAGCATTTTTGTAAGGTCAAATTAAAGGTAACCTAAGGATTATCAG
>NW_006198801.1:959198-987257 GCF_000334495.1 Tupaia belangeri chinensis
AGCAGGAAACTGGTAAATAGGAGATGACTTTAAGAAGTTTATGGATTGGGGCCAGCAGGTAGCATGGTGGTTAAGGGCGCTGGAATCCCACGTGGCTGACCGTGGTTCGAGTCCTGGACCCGGTGGTTTGCTTTCTCACTTTCTTTCTCTCTCTCTCTCTTTCTCTCTCTCACTCACTCACTCTGTCCCTCTCTGGACAAATTAAAATGAATGAATGAATAAATAAATAAAGTTAAATAAAATAATTATTTAAAAAGAAAGTTGGGACCATCAGTTGGCATAATTAAAAAGTTAGGACTAGCAGTTGGCGTAGTGGCTACATCTCTGAACTCCCATTTAGTCGACTGCAGTTCGAGTCCCAGAGCTGGTGGCTTAAACTCACGCCAAGTGCGTGTGTGTGCATGCCCAAGATCTCAAGAGGAGAATGGAGGAGAAGGGATTGGGGCGTGGCCATCCCCCCAGGCGGTGATTTCCCGCTTTCTGTCTTTCTGTATCTCTGTTTTTCTGGTGAGTGCATACGCCCTATAGCAAAAACCTCTCCAAAAAAAAAAGTTTATGGACAATAAGCATTTTTGTTTTGTTTTGTTTTTTACTTGCCGAAGGGCACATACGCCTGCCAGAGAAAGAAAGGGCGAGGGAGAGAGTACCCCTCAATGGGGTGCGGTCATGCTGCAATCCGTCCTGCTCCCTTTCCCATCCTGTTGGGATTTGGGGCACACACACATGCCTGGCAAGTTTTTCAAGCTACTGGGGCCAGGACTTAAACCCATGGTTGGCCATGTGGGATCTAGCTCCCTTAACAACAAAGCCATGTGTCTGGCTCAGAAAATGAGGGGACGTATTCTGAAAAAAACTATTTATGGACTTTAACATTTTTTTGTGCCAAAATGAACTCATACTTTAATTTCCCTTTTCACAAACTTTTTGAAGTCCCTTCCCTAGCAATTGATATATAGTCACTCGTTGGAATCCTATCCAGCTATTAAAACTGAGGTGACTTCACGTTCAGTTATGTGAAGATGTATTGTGAAGATACAGACAGAAAAGCAAGAATAGACACATTACAGAGTGAACCAGCAAGTTGTTGGATGATGTTTATTATGATTCCATTTTCAGTGTTTTTTTAAAAAGTTACATACATTTAACCAACAAAGGAGTTGTAAAGAATTTTAACCAACAGATAAAAAGACTATCAGTCCCATAGAAGAATGGGTAAAGGTACAGGTCATTTACAGAGGAGATCATGCATATGGCCAGGAAGAACGAACGCGTGTTCCACCTCACTTGGGGATGACGATGGAGGATCACGTGGCTTCAGTGAATTAACTCAAATAGGGCTCGCAGAATGGGGCATGGCACATAGTAAATGCTCAGGAAATATTCTCTATTATTGAGAGTTGTTACCCCCCAAGGCATAGATTGATGGGGTCATGTCCAGGTGAACAGACAGGCTGGCAAAAGGGTGGGACCATCCAACTATGTTTTGGGCCAGAATCATCTGGGCCTGGACTGAGTCACCCCTAACCGCTGCTGTGTCTCCTGTTTTTCTGCAGAGCCTCTGTGGCATGTGCCCGCCCAGGCCAGGCTCTCAGCCATGGCTGGAAGCAGCGGGAGCAAGCACGGCTCCAGGCAGGACGCAGCAGGCAAAGATTCCCCCAACAGGCATTCCAAAGTGAGTCTGGGCCCCACCCTGCCCCACCTGAGGAGCCAGGCCTGCAGGAGCTGGCAGCTTCTCCGGCGCCTGACTGCTGTGGGCTGGGTAACTTTCCCTGAGAGTGGCCTCTGAACATCACACGTGAGCTCATCTTCCACCTTCGCCACCCTCCTCTAAGCAGGGGGGCTAAGTACTTGATCTGGAGTTACAGCCAGCCAGGTTCACGTCCTCTGGCTCCGGCTCTCAGGTCATCTTGGGCAAGTCCCTTCACCGCTTCAGCCTCAGTTTCCTTGCTGTTATGTCAGTGTGGTAGATTAACTGCTGTGACAGCCCTGAATCTCAGTGACTGCATGCAGTAGACCTTGTGTAACAACACATACTCAGTGAGCAGCTTTCCACAGGGTGATTCAGGAACCCAGTCTCCCTCCGTCCTGTGGCTCTGCTGTCCCTCTGGAGCCCCCTGCTGGGTCCCTCTATCTTTCCAATGGTGAAGTGGAAAGGAGAGAGCATCCAAGGGAGGAGAAGTCAGGAATCTCTCCTGCTTACATTGCATTAGCCAGGACTCCCTCCTGTGGCCACTGCAGGGGAGGCTGGGAGATGTAGTCATCTATCCAGGAGGAGAGAGTTTGGGTGAGTTCTTGGCAGTTTCTTTGCATCCACTCATGTGGTAGGTGTTCGAGGGACACTTACAACATGCTGGGTGTTAGGTGTAGTCATGTATCCAGGAGGAGGAGAGAGTTTGGGTGAGTTCTTGGCAGTTTCTTTGCATCCACTCATGTGGTAGGTGTTCGAGGGACACTTACAACATGCTGGGTGTTAGGACCACTGTGATGAAGAGGATGGACAGGCCCCTGTCCTCAGGAACCTGACATTCCAGTAGGAGCCACAAGCAGTAAGCAGATGAACAGATCCACGGTACGACACTGAGAAGTGATCCTTGCAAAGTGGAAGAAAAAGCAGCACAGTTAAGGGAAAAAAAAGTGACAATTACTACTGCTTTAGGAGATGTGATTGGAGATGACATTTGCGGGAGTGACCATTAGGCCAAAACCTTGAGTGAAGTAAAGGACAGTTCCTGAAAGTATCTGAAGGGAGAGCATTGCAGGCAGAGGGGTCAGCAAGGGCAAAGGCCCTGAGGTAGGAGCATGCCTGGCCTGCTCTGAGAACAGCGAGGAAGGTGATGTGGCCGGAGTAGGGAGACGAAGTTAGAGACCAGGACTTGGGACCTGATCATCAAGGCCGCGTGGGCTGTGGTGAGGACTCTCGCTTTCTCCTGAATGCAACAGAGCCACCGGCAAGCTCTGAGCAGGGACCTAACGTCGATGTTTGCAGCTTCTCTGATGACATGAAGAGAACAAACGGGGGGGAGGGGTGGAGGCAGAGAGACCAGGCGGAAGGCTGCTGTGATGGTCCAGCAGGGAACAGTGGTGACAGGACCAGCGTGGAACCACGGAGGTCCTGGATCTGTTCTGAAGACGTGGACAGCAGGGTTCTCTGTTGTACTAGACACAAAGCAGTCAGGAGAGTCTGTGGCCCATGGGTGGGGCAGCAGGAAGGCTGGTATACCATTCTGGAGACAGGTTTGAAAGAGAAGGCCTGGAGCTGTTTTAGAGGATTTGAGTTGGAGGCATGGGAAGCACTTTATATGTGTGTCATTTGTTCCTCCAAGCAACCCCATGAGGCTGGCTCTTTATCACCCCCCATTTTACAGATGTGGAAACTGAGGCAGAGAAGGTATATCGGTTGCCCAAGTAACACAACCAGTGGGCGGGGAGCCAGGATTCAAAGCTGGCTGGGTCCAAAGCTCACACTCCGACAGAAGGTGGGCTGAGGACAGGGGATGGCCCCTGCTCTGGAGTCTAGAAATGACATACTTCCCTTGCCTTCCAGGGAGAACCTCAGTACTCAAGTCATTCCAGCAGCAATACCCTCTCCAGCAACGCGTCCAGCAGCCACAGTGACGATCGCTGGTTCGACCCTCTAGACCCCCTGGAGCCAGAACAAGACCCCCTCTCCAAGGGCGGCTCCAGTGACAGCGGCATCGACTCCACCCTCTACACCTCCAGCCCCAGCTGCATGTCCCTGGCCAAGGCACCTCGGCCCGCCAAGCCACACAAGCCCACAGGAAGTATGGGCCTGTGTGGCGGGGGGCGCGAGGCCGTCAGCCGGTCCCACCACACAGAGAGGCGGCGGGAGGTCTCACCTGCGCCTGCAGTTGCCGGCCAGAGCAAGGGCTACCGACCGAAGCTGTACTCCTCAGGCTCCAGCACCCCCACCGGCCTGGCCGGGGGCAGCCGAGACCCGCCAAGGCAGCCCAGGTAAAGCATTGTACCTAGTCCAGGTCCTTCAGGGTCCTGAGCACCTTCCACTTCCTCCGCAGTTCGGACGGTGGGGTCCCCCTCTCCAGAAGCATGCCCAAGGGCACGTGTTTACACCCTAGCTTGCTCGAAATTGAGAGGCTCCTAGACCACCCTCTGCTGCCCATTCTTAGCTTCAGGGATCCCAGGTAGAGGGAGAGAAACCCCTGGCTTCTCCCAGTCTTCCCCTGTCTGCTGCTCTCTGACCATGTCCTTTTCCCTCTCTGTCTGCTGAAAGACCAGTGGTTTTTCTGCTCTGTGGGGATCACAGACTGTATTGGCAGTCATAGGAAACTTTGACCCCCACAGTGGCTTAGACAGAAGTTTAACAGTCCCTTGACGTGAAGTCCAGAGAGTACAGATGCAGGTTGTGCACCAGCTCAAGGGGACTGAAGAACTGGTTCTGTCTTCCTGCCCCGCACCTTGCCATGCTGGCTTGTGTCTCCCTGGTCTCAATAGGGCTGTGGTCCCTCGGGATTGGCAGTGAGGGAGCAGAGAACAGAGGGAAAGGTTGCAGCATCTGTGCGGTTCTATGGGGAAGGTAAACACTCTCCCAGACCCCCCTGGAGCCAACGTGTCACTTAGCCAAACCAGCTACAAGGAAGTCTGTGAGCTCGTGGTTTGGCCATCCAGGCTCTGTAGTAGAGGATGGTGATCCCCAAACGGTCCCCTAAAGTTCCAAGTGGATGCTGATGCTGCCAGTCCCAGAATGATGCTTTCCGACAGCCACTGGTAAAGGGGTGAGCATGAGCGGAAGCGAGTGTGGTCAGGTGGTGACCAACCAACAGCATGGAGTCTGGACCACCTACATGTTGAGATTCTAATGAAAGTGGTAAAGCACCTCCCAGAAAGTGCACAGAGGTGGACGATCGTTCAGTGGAGCCACCAGGCTCAGCCTTGGCCACCGAGCCCCTCAGAGTTCGCTGGCTCCAGGCAGGGATCTCCGAGCTGCCGTCTCCAGTGCTAACCCCAGGGCCACAGCCTCACCTCCCTTCCCTAACATACCTGAGTGGAAGTCAAGGACCCCTATGTGTCCAGAACCCCTAAGGGGGCTAAAGACCTTCTTGGTGCAGTGAGTCTTCCTCCCCTTGGCTTTCTGGTGCCTTTGCCAGTCCTCAAACCCACAGCCCCCACCACACAGGGCACGTGCATTCAGGCAGGCTTTGGCCCTCTTTGACCATCACCCACAGTAAAATCGTGTCTGTGAGTGTACAGAAATATCTGTAGAAGGTGACGCAGCGGGCTCCTGAATGATACTCAGCCTTCCTGCGTGCGATGTGCTTTGATCTCGTCTGTCTAATGAGGTTTAATGCTCATCAAGCCCTGCTCCAGAGGTTTCATGACTTAGCAGCGCTTCTCTGCCAGATGTGAAAACTGCCATGCAGAGGGTGACTGGAGTGTGCTCCCCGGGTGCCTTGATCCTGGGAGTTCCCCAAGTAAAGGAGCCCAGAAGGGCCCAGGTGGGAGAGACAGACAGACAGAGACTCTCTGAGCAAGCCAGCTCTCTGCCTCAGTCCGCCTCCTTAGACAAGTAACCCTTGACCTTTTGAACTCAAGATTCTTGAATAACTTCTTCATTTATGTACTGGTTCATTTGACTCAGATATTTCTTGGGAATTTGTTCTGTCCTAGTCACTATGTTGTTAGCTGAGGACAGAGGGACTCAAGAATTTGTGGTGGAGGTGCAGCAGGTGGCATAGTGGTTATGGTGCTGGATTCCCATATGGTCAACTGCAGTTCGAGTCCCAGACCCAGCAGGTTGAGATCCACGCCAGGCACGTGTGCATGCCCGCCCAAAATCCTGAGAGGAGCATGGAAGAGAAAGGATTGCAGTGTGGCCATCCTCCTTGGGGAGTGGTTTCTCACTCTCTGTCTCTTTGTCTCCAGCAAGATCACATACCCCTATTGCAAAACTCTCTCTTAAAAAGAAAGTTTGTGGGAAAACGGAATTAAATGCAAGTTGATTTTGGTACAAAAATATTTTGCAATCCCTGAGTAGTTTTTTAATAAGATGCATTATCTACAAACTTGAAGTCTCCTCCCACCCGTTAATGAGCATATTCTGACCAGTCCCCCAGCAGCCCTCACCACAGCCCATGACTGAGTGAGGGAAACAGATGAGAATCAGATCATCACTGAGAGCATTGTAAAATTGCATCATCTAGAGGGACAAGAGGCCATGAGAGTCTACGGGAGGGGGCCACATGTCCCAGTGTTGGTAGCTCCTGTTCTGGGCCTAGGCCCGCGTTGGACCTGAACCCTGTTCAACCTTGTGAGGCTTTAAAACTCGCAATAGGCTGAGGCAGGAAGACGGTGTAGAATTACTGTGTGTCTGAGAGAAGGATTTGCTGAACCCAGAAATGAAGGGAATAAAATGGGAGAGGAGCCCTCTGTAAAAGCGGGCCCTGCGGTTGGGAGCTTTAATTTGCATATAGACAATTGATGCTAATTGCAAATCATTCTTATCTACTCATTAAAGCTGCTTCCTGAAGTTTTCTCCTAGGCAACCAGGCTTTAGTGTAGAGCAGCATTTCCCAAAATGGGGTGCTTGAGGTGATTTGGGTGGTTCAGGGAGGAAAATGTTTTATTTTAAACAGATACATGTTTGCTTTAATGAGTATTAGGAAAGTGTTGCCAGCTTATCCCCTGATTCTACAGATACTGCCTAGGACCAGTTCCGGAAAGTAAAAGGAATTGATTTAAATAAACATGTACACGGTGAATAAGAATATGAGCTCCTGAGACAGCCTGGCTGGGCTCAAGTCCTCTCTCGACTGTGTGGCCCAAGGCAAGTGACTGAACCTCTCTGGGCCTCTGTTTCCTCATCTGCAAAACGGGGGCTAAATTACTTACCTACCACATAGGGATGTGGCGAAGATGAAATGAGCCTTTGAACGGTGTTTGGCAATAGACCTCAAGCCTGGCTATCATGGCGGAGGGGAAGTCATTCTATGAAAAGGAAAATGGGACCAGCCTGTGGCACAGTAGTAACACAGTGCTCTGCGATGCTGGAACCACATGCGAAGGTCCTGGGTTCGTGTCCCAAGTCCTCCCTCTGCACCCCTCTGATGGAGGCCAGTTGAGGCTGGGGGTGAATTGCACCATGAAGACCCTGTTAGGAATGTGTATGTCTCTAAAATAAATAAGTAAGCTTTATTTTAAAAATATTTAAATGAGGCTCTGCCTCAGACTAACTAAATAAGAATGTTTCCTATGGGCAAACCCTGTTACAGGCAGTGCTGGGGACACTGTGGTAACTGAGACAGCCCCAAGCCTATCCTCTCAGAGCTCAAAGTCCGGGGGGGGGGAGGGGGTACAGCTCTATTCTAGAGTGGGAGGACCAGGTGAGAGAGACACTAGAGGGGCTTCCTGGAGAACAGGAAAGTCAGGTGAGCAAGCATTCCACACAACGTAGTGATTCCCACCTGCCCTCCCTCTCCATGATCTTCCCACTGAGGCACAAGATCCCTGCAGGCACCGAGGCCACATGTACCTCTGCCTCCCGTTATGGCCAGCCTGCCAGGTGCTGACCGCACTTCCCTGCATCCATAGCCAGCAACCTTGTACATCTGCTGTCATCGGTCCCTTCCCTAAGGCCAAGCTAGAATGACAGCCTGCTGTCCAACCCGGCCCTGCAGGGCAGGCACCTTAGTCTGAGCAGGCCTGGTGAAGCGCTCAGTATTGCTCATGTCTCTACTTTCCTAGCACTGTGTAGGAGAGAGACACAGGGGAGTGGGATGAGAAAGCCCCCACGGGGATGGCCACACCACAGTCCCATCTCTTCCATTCTCCTCTCATGATTTGGGGCACACACGCACTACACACACCCTGTGTGTTTTTCAAGCCAGCAGGTCTGAGACTTGAACCATGCACTCAGCCATGTGGGAGCCAGCTATCTTATCCATGCCACCAACTGGTCTTGTAGAATAGAACTGTGTACTTATTCACAAGTGCCTGCTGGGTGCCAGCCCTTCTCCTGGGCACTGGAACCAAGTGGACCAGGGTACAGACTGTCCAGGCATTGTCAGGGTATCAGGGAAGACAGCCAGAAAATAATGACAAAAGTCATGAGTGAATTATGCTTAGGGGACAACCTGAGGGGAGACCCAGTGGTATCTGAGAATGGACTAACTAAATAAGTTAGTTAGTTAGACACCCCAGGATGGGGGTGTCGAATCTAGCCTGGAGGCAGGGATAATGTCCCTGTGCCAAAGATAAGGACAAGAAGGAGTAGTAAGGTCAAGGGACGGGTGCCTGCTGAGATACTCTTTGGTTTTTGTTTTGTTTTGTTTTTGCTATAGGGCACACGTACTCACCAGAAACAAAAAGAGGAAGAGGGAAAATGAAAAAGTACCTCCCTCAGGGTGGCTTGCTATGGGGTCTTCACATTTTTCTATGAGAAGACTTTTCCAACAACCCAGTCTGATCCTTTTTCTACCATTCTTCTCTCAGGATTTTGGGCACATATGCACACGTGTTCTAGGATTCACACTACAGTTAGCCATGAGAGATCCAGCTGCCCTAATGCCCATTTCATCTGCTGTCTCCCCCCACCCCTTATTTTTTTCTCTACTTTTTTTCTTTTTCTTTCTTTTCTTTTTTTTTTTTTTTTTTTTTTTTTTTTTTTGAGAGGTTCTTGCTACAGGGCACGTGTGCTCGCTAGAAAGACAGAGAGGGACAGAGAGACAGAAAGCGAGAAATCACCCCCCAGGGGGAATTCTACGCCGCAATCCCTTCTCCTCCATTCTCCTCTCGGGATCTTGGGCATGCACGCACATGCGCCTGGTGTGAGTTTAAGCCACCGGCTCCGAGACTCAAACCACGGTTGACTGCATGGGAGTCCAGCGACATAGTCATTACACTAACTGCTGGTCCCAACCCTCCCTATTTTTTTTTTTAAACTTTATTTCTTCCATGAGAATGAAAGAGAGAGAGATAGCACCCTCAATAGGCTCTTCACCCTGCAGTCTCCTCTGGCCTGAATCATGAGTTTGCATATACATACCCAGCATGCTCAGGGAGGTCCTGGGATGTGAACCTGGGACCTTTCCCATGTGTTTTCAGTTGGGTTACCGTTGTGCCACCACCTGGCCCAAGGTGAGAGATTCTTGATCCATGGTAAGTAGCATGGGTGTTTGCATTGTTACTGGGCATGAAATTGTATGTAAATGATTTGCACACTGCTGTATCAGAGGTACTTTGCCATTTAAAAAAAGATAAAGGTGGCATGTAGAGTTACGCTTACAAGAAGAGCAGCACGTGCAAAGGCCCTGTGGTGAGGAGGAAAATAGTGCCAGCAAGATACTGTGGCTCCAGTGTAGAACCATACTAGAGGTAGAGAGGTGATGGGTGGGAGGGTGGGGAGGTCAGCAGGGGCCAGACCACTCAGGGCCCTACTGGCCCCATGATGGAGTCTGGATTCGATCTTACAATCAGTGAACAGCACGGAAGAGTTTCAGCTAAGAGGACAGCATTGGCAGATTTGTGTTTTGAAAGATGATGCTGGGAGCAAGAGAGGAGGTAAAGTCTCAGGGAAGGAGCTGGGGCCAAGATTTTAGTGGGAAGGACGCAGGCTGGCCTGCTGGCCAGTGCCACTGTGGATGTGTCCACAGGTGGCAGCACCAGGATGTGAAGAGAGAGGGAGGCATGGTTCTGGGCAGGGCCAGCGAGCTACAAGAGAGTCCAACTGGACTGCTGGGTGTTCAGAGGCCGCCACAGACTGGAGGCACCCGGGAGAGGAGAGTGAGCTAGACCGCCAACGGCAATGTTGGTCTTAGGTTCACTGAGCAGTGCAGCGCCTGCTGTGGACGGGCCGGGCATTGTTCCAATCTCCGCAAACACTGCAGCGTAGCAGAGGAAGCGGGGAGTCTTCTCTGTGGAGCTGGCCTTCTGGAGAGCGAGCAGGATGGGCAGATGACTGGACAACTATGTGGTGACCATGCCGGGCGGTGACAAGTGCCAGGGAGAAGAAATGAGCAGAACAGAGGGGGCTCCCGGAGGCCTCTCGAAAGGGTGGTGTATTGCAGGAAGTGAGGGGGGAATCCAGGCATTGGTCATTTACTCCGATCCTGAAATGGTCAGGTTCTCGGAGCAGCGGGGCCAAGGTGAGAACGGCAGGAGGGCAGAGGCCTGCTTCTGGCAGGCTTGTAGCCATGGGCAGATGCTGGGATTTGGTTCTGAGGAACATGGGAGCCATGGGAGGCATTTGAGCATGTAATCTGACTTACATTTGTAAAACCACCACTCTGAGCTATTCTGGGGAGAATGGACTGTTTCACAGGGAGGCTGCCAGAAAGGGAACAGGCCCTGCCATGCCCGAGCAGGGAACCCCCCCCACCCACTCCGTTCCCTGGGCTCCGTCCCTGCTGTGGAAACCACTGCAGCCTGTAGCAGCTTGTGCCCATCATGACTTCAACAACTTCGCAGACACTCCCCCTAGACATGCGTCATTTGAGCCCGGCTGCCAGGCACACTGCCTGGCGCCAGCGCTTGCTGTGGGCACCGCAGTGGGCTGCGTGATCCCAGGCGGGCAGCCACCTGGCCCCCCGCCCTCTCCTGAGGCAGCACACGCTGCAGAGCTCTCCGGGTTTCCAGAGCAATTTGTCAGCTCTGTTTAGGGCAATCAGAGGCTCTCTGCTCCACGTGGAGCTGACGCAGCCGGGCGTTCCCAGGCAGGCAGGAAGCACGTGGCCTTGCTTCTCCAGGCGGTGCCAGGAGTCTCCGGGATACCCTCCTGGGGGCACAGCCCTGAAAGGTAATCTGGGGGCCTTGGGATCAGCTGGGACCCACCCTGTCTGTCTGTGTGTGTTAGGTGACTGGGGTCCCACGTGACAAAGACCTCCCCACTCAACTTGGGAAAAGGAACCCACACTGTCTTCTGGAACCTAAGGGAAGGAGGGAGCCATGCAGAGATCTGCGGGGAGAGGGAGCAGTGCAAAGGCCCTGAGGGCAGCTCTCCTTCTGTGTACGAGGAACAGCTCCCGTGCAGCTGGAGCAGAGTGAGGGAAAGGAAGAAAAAAAAAAGAAGGCAGAGGAAAGGGGGTGGATGTACAGGGCCTCGCGGGAGGCTCGGCTGTTACCCTGAGTGAGGGGGAATCACAGAGAGTCCTGATCTGACTTCAAGTTCACAGGGTCCCCCTGGGAGGCTGGGGAGGATGCAGGAGGAGCCGGAGAGTCCAGGGGAGAGGCTGCTGCCGTGATCCAGGTGGGCAATGCTTAGTGAAAGCGGCAAGCAGAAGGTAGATTAGGATCTGTTGGGAGTCTTTCCCCCTCATTTCTCGGCTTCCACTCCATGAAGACCTGTCACTTCTGCTCAGGCCACAGGGCAGAAGGTGGCCCCTCCGCGGCTCCTCCACTGGAGCGTAAAACTCCAGCCACAAGCAGGGACCAGTTCACCTCTGAAGCCATGGCAGACAGCAGGGAGAGAGCGAGACTGGTCCAGGAGTTAAGGCCAAGTGGCAAGGGGCCGCCGGGGCCTGCCTGGGAATGTGTGAGTGAGCAGAGTTGTGTCCTGGGCTTGGCCTGTGTCCTGGTCACAGACCCACCACCTACCACCTGTGTCATCCTCAACAGGCTCCTTGGTTCCCCTGAGGCTCGTCTGTAAACTGGGACGGTAATAGGATCTGTGGTATGAGGTTGCGAGGATGAACTGAGAACACGAGCTAAGACGGGGCCTGAGATATAACCAGGGTTCAGTATAGCTGCTGCTGTTTCATTTTCAGTTACTGTATATTTATCATGGTGATTGTCAGAGAGTACAGGGTGGTGGTTAAAAGCATTAGCTCTTGGGGCCAGCAGGTGGTGGGGCAGTTAAGGTGCTGGACTCCCACATGGCCAACCGTGGTTCGAGTCTAAGACCCAGCTGCTTGAAAATCACGCTAGGCACATCTGCCTGTGTTCCCAAAATCTCAAAAGGAGAATGGAGAAGAGGTTTGGTGTGACTCCTCCCTGGGGGATGATTTTGCACTTTCTATCTCTCTCTCTGCAGAGAGCACATGTGCCCTACGTCAAAAAAAAAAAAAGCATTGTCTTTCAAGCTAGACTGCCTAGGTTTGCATCCTAGCTCTGCCCCTTATTTAGTTTCTCTGGGTCTCAGTTTCCCCACTTGAAACATGAGGTTGGTGGTCGCTCCTGCCTCTAGGGACACTGGGGTGGCTCAGTGAGGTGTTATCAGCAAGGTGCTTACAACAGGGTCTGACCACATCCAGAGGCCCAGAGCAGTCACTGCTGTCATTACAGCCACCACTGTGCCACCACTGGTCCAGAAGGCAGGGGCCAAGCCTGCTCCTTGTTGGATGTCACCCACCTGGGACCACCTGGCCGGCCTCCTTCAGAGTCCCCAGGATGGAGTGGACCAGAAGTTGGAGTGATTTCTCTGCCCACAGATTTATCTGTGGCTTTTTTAATCTTTGTAAGCCACTAATCCTTTACTCCAATAAAATCTTAAATACTCCCCTAACATATAAACCAGATAAACACTCAGCCTCTGGTTGAAGATGGAGTGAAAGTGAGAGCAGGATCTCTGAGGCCTGTGTGAGCCTTAGCTTGGGAGCTGAGACAGCGGGCGGGGTTAGGAATGGACAAAAATCCTCAGGGCCATACGATCGACCTCATCCTTCCTTTCTCAGCTCAGATGGCACTCCTCCGCAGGGCACCCTGCCTGACCACTGTCAGCGTTGTGAAGTCCACACCAGTGTTGTACACTTTGTGCTCCCTGGACATCTCCCCACCAATGAATAACTTCTTTTAAATTATTTTATTTAATTTTGTTTATTCATTTATTTTTTAATTTTATCAGAGTGAGACACAGAGAGGGAAGGTGAGAAAGCAAGCCACCGGGTCTGGGGGTCTGGAACTCAAACCATGTTGGGCCATATGGGAGTGTCCAGCATCTTAACCACCACGCCACCTGCTGGTCCCACCAATGAATAACTTTTACCCCATTAATAGATGTTGGATTGTGGGAAACACCCTTACTGGCTTTTTTATTCCAGTCTGAGAGTCTCTCCTTTCGATCAGAATATTTAAACCATTCACATATAACCCAATTATTGATAGCTATTGTATTAACATTGGCCATTTTTCTATTTGTTTTCTAGATGTCTTTCTTGCTCCTCTGTTGCTCTGCTTTAAGTAAATATTATTTGGGGACCAGAAATGATGTAATGGTTATGTTGCTGGACTCCCACATAGTCGACTATGGTTCCAGTGCTAGACTCGGTGGTTTAAAACTCTCACTGGACGCATGTGCGTGCGTGCCCAAGATCCCAAAAGGAGAGTGGAAGAGAAGGGATTGCAGTGTGACCATATCCCTAGGGGATGATTTCTCACTTTCTCTCTGTCTCTCTCTGTCTTTCTGGCAAGCGCACATGCCCTATAGCAAAAATCTCTGAAAAATAAATAAATAAATAGGGACCTGCAGATGGCGTAATGGCGTATGTCACCGGACTCCCATGTAGCCGGCCTCAGTTCAAGTCCTGGACCCAGTGGCTTGAATCTCATGCCAAGTGTATGTGTGTGTGCCCAAAATACTGAGAGTAAAATGGAGAAGGGATTACAGTGTGACCATCCCCCCGTGGGGTGATTTCTAGCTTTCTGTCTCTCGCTCTCTCGTGGTCATTCCACTTTTGTTTAACTGGTTTTTTTTTTAGTTCTTATATGCACCTATCAGTGTTTAGGTTAAAACTAACAATTCCAATAGAATATAGAAACTTTTCTCTGGTATAGCCCTACTCATTTTTCCCTTCTCCGTTGTGCTATTATATCCCCTATGTGTTATAAACCCAGCACAGTGTTTGAAAGCATAAATTGGGCCAGCTCTGTAACCTGGTGGTTAAGGCAGCCAGATCCCACATGGCTAACCCACAGTTCAAATCCCGGACTCAGAAGCTTGAAAAACACTCTGGGGACATGTGCATGCATGCCAGATCCTGATAGGACAGGAAAATAGAGAAGAGATTGTGACCTGACCATTCTTCATGGGGGAGGTGCCTTCTCCCTCGCCCTCTGTCTCTCTCTGGAAGGCATTGCTCCTCTTGGCAAAAAAAAAAAAAAAAAAAAAATTTTAATAATAAATCTTTTTAAAGCTTTTTAGAGCTTCTTACCGTTCACCACAAATATGCATTCTCAAGCTCTCCATTTCTCTCTCCACACTCAGGTCACGCACTGTCTGGAGTCGTTTCTTTCAGTTTAAGGACTTATTATTTCATGTTAGGCAGATGTACTCGTGACATTTTCTTGGCCTTTGCCTATCTACGAACATCTTCATGTTTCCTTCATTTTTGAAGGATAGTTTGGCTGGATGTAGAATTATTGGTTAATGGGTTTTTCTTTTACCACTCGAAAGTAAAACGAAAATGAAAGTCACATTCTAGTCCATTGTTTCATGTGAGAAGTCAGCAGTTTGTCGTATTGATACTCCTCTGTATGTGATAAATCTTCCTTCTCTTGATGTTTCCCAGATTTTTATCTTTAAAAAACAAAAAAGACTCGGTCATTTTATTCCAGGACCCATTCATGTTTTGAAGCTTGTAGGGGCTTTTGTTTGTTTTGTCATAGGGCACATGCACTCACCGAAGAAAGAGAAAGGGGGAAAGTGGGAAATCATCTCCTATGGGGGATGGCCATGCTGCCGTACTGTTTTTTCCATTCTCCTCTCAAGATTTGGGGCACACAAGCACACTCACCCTGTGTCATTTTCAAGCCTCCCAGTCCAAGACTCAAACCATGCAGCTGGCTCTGTGAGATCCAGCACCTTAACCTCCACACCACCTGCTGGCTCCCAAGATTTCTATCAGTGTTTGACTTTCAGCTGTCTTTTGCAATATGAGTCTTTTTGTATTTCTCCTGCTTATGGTTTATTGAGCTTCTTAGATGTGTAAGATTAATGTTTTTTTTAATTAAATTTTAAGAAGTTTTCAGCCATTTATTTCTTGGACCTATTTTTTCTGTCCCTCTGTGTCCTCTCCTTCTGAAACTTAGAGCACACAAGTCGGTGCCCTTGATGTCATCCAAAGGTTCTGTTCTAGAACGTCCTTGTTTACCAAGCTAGAGGTAGGGGGAGGCCACAGATTCCTTCTGTTCTTACCCAAAGTTCAGCCATTTTCCAGGCATAAATGGTTCTTAAATTGTTGTATGCCTTGGGTTAATTTTCAGAGTGCTGAAGTGGTTGTTTTTTGTCTTTCTGTCCTCTTTGAGGAGAGAATTTGCCAGTTTTCTCATCTGGCTGTAGCCCAAATCCCCATCCTTTATATTGCTAAACTGACCACCTAGGAGGACTTACTAATTTATGCTCCAAAGGCATTAACTCCCTCATTGAATACCTCTTACTAAAAATGAAAGTGTAGTTTTAATAAACATTTTTAAAAGTTGATTGGCTGCAGGGCCAGCAAGAGGCGTGGATTTTCACATGGCCAACTCCACAGTTCAAGTCCCAGACCTGGTGACTTAAAAACTATGCCAGGCACGTGTGAGCATGTGCCCAGGATCCCAAGAAGAGAATGGAGGAGAGGGGATTGTGGCATGACCATCCTCCCTAGGGGTTGATTTCTCACTTTCCCTCTCTCTCTCTCCGTCTCTCTCTGATGAGCGCACATGCCCTCATGCACATGGCCCGAAAAAAGTTGATTGGGTCCCCAAGTTGGTTCTTATTGATGACACTAGGTTCATAGTAGCATTGATTCAACAAGAATCCGGCATTTGAGATATCTAGCTATGGTTTAGACTAGGTCAGCTGCAATGGTATCTGACATGTAGCAGGTACTCAAAAATATTTGTAGCTTGGCCTCGGTGGCATTGGTGGTAGTGTGCTGAAATGCAGAGCTGGGGGCCATATGGCCGACTGTGCATTTGGGATCCCAGTCAAGTTGATGTACTGGGCACATGTATGAGTGTCCTATATTCTAACAGGCCAGCAGGCTGGGAAAGTGTTTGTGGCGTGGTGAGACCCCACTGGGGGTGCCCCTCTCTGTCTGTCTGTCTCTCTATCGTGTATTTTCTGTCATGAATTTTTTTTTTAATTCGAATGAATCGGATACATAGCAAAATATATTTTAAGTTGAAGCCAGCAGGTAACGTGGTGGTTAAGGCACTGGATTCCCATGCAGCCAACCATGGTTTGAGTCCTGCACCTGGCGACTTACTTTTTTACTTTCTCTTTCTCACTTCTCTCGCTGGTGAGCACACGTGCCCTATAGCAAATTTAAAAATTATAATACATAAAAACTAAAAAAGAATTTGTTTTAATTATTTTATTTAACTTTATTTTCATTTGACCAGAGAGGGACAGACTGAGAAAAGGAAAATGAGAAAGCAAGCCACCAGGTCTGGAGCTTGAACCAAGGTCAGCCATGTGGGAGTCCAGCACCATAACCACCATGCCACCTGCCGGCCCCCAAAAATATATATGTATATTAAGTTTAAAAGAATCACAATTTACAGCACAGTGTATGAGTGTGATTCCAGTTATGTAAAAATACACATAAAAGTCCCTTTCCTCTGATTGTGAACACATGTATGGAGAGTGAAGATGACTTTTCAAAATCCACAGAGGTACCAGGTGTGTTAGAAGAGTTTCCAGGGGTTCTCTTGGGGGCTGTGCAGGCAGCTTTTCCTTTTTTCTATATAGGCTTCGTGTTGAAATTGTCCACAGCAGTAATACCAAGGAGTCTTCAAAGAGTTCCAGGAAAGTGCACAGTATGTGCATGGGTTTCAAAAATTTTTGCACCAAAATAAACTCATATTATAATTCTATTTTTCACAAACGTTTTGAACCTTGGTGCATTTGTATCTCTATATGGAAATGCACTTTTTTGATTCCCAAGAGTAGATTTCAGTAGATTCATTCTGCCAAATGTGGGATGGGTTTGATTTTTTTTTTTTCTTTCATTTTCACTTTGCAGTGACATGGGTTCGAGGGCTGGCTACTCCGCTCAGGTTTACAAAACTGCCAGTGCAGAGACTCCTCGGCCCTCACAGCTGGCCCAGGCCAGCCCCTTCCAGCTCTCCACCTCCGTCCCCAAGTCCTTCTTCTCCAAACAGCCTGTGCGCAATAAGCACCCAACGGGGTGGAAAAGAACAGACGAGCCCCCGCCACGGCCGCTTCCCTTCACTGACCCAAAGAAGTAAGTGCGTGCACGCCCGGTGAGGTGCCTGTGAGAGCCAGGCCGGGGTGTCTCTGGAGCAGGAAGAGGGTGATGCCTCCCTCCCTCATCAAAAAGATGGCTCTGTGCCAGTCTGCCTACTGGGGAAATAGCTGTGAACAAGACAGACAGAGATCCCTCCTCAGGGAGCTGGCATTCCAGTTGGGATGGCAGGCAGTACATAAAGTAAATAAACGCAGGTCAGCCTGTAACATGATGGTGAAGGCAGCTGGATCCCACATGGTCAAGTGTGCATTTCAAGTCCCAAACTCGGCAGCTTGAAAATCACCAGGAGTGTTTGTGTGTGTGCTCAAAAATCCCAAAAGGAAGATGGAGAAGAAGGGATTGCAGTATAGCCATCCCCTCTGAGGGGTGCTTTCCTTCTTTCTCCCTCTCTCTTGCAATTGCATGTGCTGTGTAGCAAAATTTGCATGAGGGAGGTCAGATGGTGGGTTGGCACTGTGTGGTGTCTGAATGAGGAACATTCCGGGCAGAAGGAATAGCAGCTGCAAAGACCTAAGGTAGGAGTCTGCAAGGCCTGCAGGAGAGACCAGCTGGCTGGAACAGTGTGGGGAGCGACAAGGAGAGAGTAGTGGGACATGAGGTCAGAGATCGAGGGGACAGATCGGGAGAGCTTTAGCATCGGCTTTGAGTAAGGCAGAGCCAGAGGAAGGAGGGACGTAATCTAAATTAGATGCTCGAGAGGTTCCTGGGCTGTGTGTGGGAAACAGCCTGCGCCTGCGAGGGGGCAGGAAGGACAGACCGAGACAGGGCTGGAGCAGGACAGGAGCAGGGGGAGTGGTAGTAGAAAGTGAGTAAGAAATCGTAATTCGTTTTTAATGGGAAGAAATTTTAAACGAATGTGATAATGGGGCAGATTTGGAATCAATGATCTGAAGCAGGAGCAGACTGGGTTTGCCAGCAGGTGGGTGTGATGTGACAGAAGGAGAGAGGTCAAAGGTGCTGCTGTGTCTTGAAGCCTAGGAGATAGATGTGCCTTGAGCTGAGCTGGACTGGGAAAGTTCGGGAGTTCGAGTCCAGATGTGTCACAGTTGACATCCAAGCAGAGGGCAGGAGGAAGCAATGGAGCTCAGCAGGGAGCACAGTCTGGAGGAAGAACTGGGGGTGTTATCAGCTCGAAGCTCTGAAGCTGGGCAAGCTCCCCCAGGCCAGGAGTATGGATGGAGGAGAGGTTAGGACTGAGCCCAAACTCTCGACACTCAGCAGACCCATGGAGCGGCCAGTCAGGAGGCTAACCAGGCACTGCTGCCCACGAGGTGGGAGACGCCCAGGCCACCATGGGGTTCTGGGAGCTGGGATGATGCCCATGGGGGGTCAGATCAGAACTAAATAGAGTTGGGACTCACAGAGGTCCCTGGAGAACTCAGGAGAGGGGCCTAAGGCAGGACTGAGGCAACTGTGTGGGCAGCTGGTTTGAGGCGCTTGCCTGTAAAGTGATGGGGGAAGTGCAGTTAAAGGGTTTCTGGAGACCAGCAGGTGGCATGGCGGTGAAGACACTGGAGTCCCACATGGCTGACTGGTTTCAATCCCAAACCCAGCAACTTGAAACTCACGCTGGGTGCACATGCGTGAGTACGTGCATGCATGCCCAAAATCCCAGGAGGAGAAGGGATTGCAGCATAACTAATCCCCAACCCCCAAGGGGACTGATTTCTCACTTTCCCTCTCACTATCTCTGTCTCTTTTCAACAAGTACATATATCCTGTGGCAAAAACCTTTAAAAAAAAAAAAAGTTTCTTGTTTTTAGTTGGAAAATACAGTGCATCACATTTGAGTGCACACCATATTCAGGCTCATTTCGAAGTATTTCATGAGAACTAGTTGACAAGAATCCTTATGGATTCTTATCCATGAGGTGGGCCTGTTCTCCCCCTTTTCACAGATGAGGCAACTGAGGCCAGGGTCACTCAGCTGGTAAGGGGTGGAGCCAGGACCCTACCCAGGAAGTCTGGTCCAAACTCTGTCCTGTCCTTTTTGATGTCTTTCATGACCTGGATGGGGCTATTCTGATTTGTAGGTGACACGGAGGTTGGAGGGAGAGAGGTGTGAGGACACAGAGGCAGGGTCTGTGGGGTTGGTGGCGGGGAGCCAGCACGCTGAATTCAAACTGAGAACCAATCTGTGTGCCTGGCCCACAGCCGGAGGGGACGCTGAGAACTAGATTCTGACCGTTCACTCCTCTGCTCAAAACCTGCTTCCAGGTTAATGAGGAAGGAGGGCTCACGCTTACTGAGCTCGCTTGTGTACCACACGCCAGCACACTGTGTTCTTTGCCCAAACTCCTGCCCAGACCTCCTGTGGTCTGCCCCCTGCCCCCTCTGCCCTGGTTTTGTCTCACTGCCCACCCACCCCCAGGTCCACTCCAGCCACACAAGCCTCTCGCTGCTCCTCAGACTCCCACATACAGGTCCAGCTGCACTGGCTCTTCCCACTGCCCGGGAGGCGCTCCCTCCAGATCTCAGGGTAGGCTCCGTGAGGGCGTGGTCTAATGCCACCTCCTCAGGTAGGCTCTCCAGGCCTTAGGACCTGCTGTCATGCTGTCACTTTACTTAGTCCTTCTTGTTTTCCCTGCAGGAAAACAGGTGCCACTGCCTGGTAGTAAGACCTCACGCCCTGCCTGGCACACGGTGGGGGCTGTCAGTGAGCACATGAGCCATGAGTCTCGTCATATTCTCAACCCATCACAACCCACCAAGTAGACACCACAAGGCCCCACTTTTCAGGGTCCAGTCCTGCCAGGCCCTGAGCCCCAAGCATGCTCCTCTGGGAGCTGCATTCTCCTGGAGGCCCTTCTCTTCATGTGTGTGCCTCCCCCTGCCTGGAATCCCCACCCCACTACCACCAGGCTCGCTCCTCCCCGCTAGGGCTGCCGTAACAAAGTCCCGCAGCTGAGTGGCTTAAACAGCAGCAGTGTATCACCTCACTGTTTTGGAGGCTGGAAGCCCGAGACCCGGGCATTAGCAGGGTGGTTCCTTCCAAGAGCTGTGAGGAAGACTGTCCCAGCGTCTCTCCTCGTTTCTAGCTGTTTACTGACAGTCTTTGGCACTCCCTGGCATTTAGGTGCCTCACCTCCATCTCTGTCTTTTTTCTTTTTTTTTTTTTTTTTTTTTTTTTGAGAGAGGTTTTCACTATAGGGTACGTGCGCTCACCAGACAGACAGAGAGAGACAGAGAGACAGAAAACGAGAAATCACCCCCTAGAGGGGATGGTCACGCCGCAGTCCCTTCTCCTCCATTCTCCTCCCGGGATCTTGGGCACGCACGCACACGCGCCCAGTGTGAGTTTTAAGCCACTGGGTCCAGGACACGAACCGCAGTCAACTACGTGGGAGTCCAGCAACATAGCCATTATGCTAACTACTGGTTCCCCATCTCTGTCTTCTTCACGTGGCATTCTCCCTGTGTGTGTCTGTGTCCTCATTTTCCCCTTCTTTGAGGACACTGGATCAGGGCCCACCCTAACAGCTTCATTTTAACTTGATTGTCTCTGTAGAGATCCTATTTCCAAATAGGGTCACGTTTGGAAATACTGGGTTAGGACTTCAGCATGTCTTTTGGAAAGACGCAGGTCCACCCATGCATCCCCTTCAGGTCTCAGCACAGGCCTGCCTTCCTTGGGGATGTCCCCATGCCCCACAGGAAGCTCAACGCTCACACTACTTCCTCTCTGTCACCCCCCACTGGATTGAGCTCTTTGAGAGCAGAGACACCCTGACCCCACCCGGCCCAGCCCATAGCAGGTGCTCAGAAAGCATACCTGGGTGAAACCCCAGACAGGCAACAGTCCCTGTTGCCCAGTGATAAGATCCAAAGGTGGTTTTTTACATATGTGTGTGCATTTGTGTAAATATGGAAACTAAATATGTAAAATATTTGGGGACACAAATGAAATAGTTTCCAGGACCAGCAGTTAGTGTAATGGCTATGTCGCTGGACTCCCATGTAGTCGACCGCAATTTGAGTCCTGGACCCGGTGGCTTAAACTCACACCAGAAGTATGTGCGTGCGTGCTCAAGATCCCAAGAGGAGAATGGAGGAGAAGCGATTGCAGCATGGCCCTCCCCTCTGGGGGGTGATTTCTCTCTTTCTGTCTCTCTGTCTCTTTCTGTCTTTCTGGTGCTCTATAGCAAAAACCTCTCAAGAAAAAAAAAAAGAGAAATAGTTTCACAATTCCTTATAATACTGATTAATTTAATTGGAGACACATTTTCAATTCAGTATACATGATATGTTAACTTAGAATTGCTGTTTTATCCAATGTTTCCATTTCATGAAGCTATTGTATTTTATTGGGTCATCTGAAAAGTCATGATGCATTTTCTTAAAGAATTTTTTATTTAACTTTATTTATTCATTCATTTATTTTAATTTGACCAGAGAGAGAGGGAAAGTGAGAAAGCAAGCCACCATGTCCAAGATTCGAACCATGGTCGGCCATGTGGGAGTGTCCAGCGCCTTAACCACCATGCCACCTACTGGTCCCCATGATGTACTTTTGCATAGAAAAATATATATGACTTTTTCGGTGACCTAATATTTTATTTTAGAGATAGTGCCTTAGTCACTGTAAGAGTCATTTTTTTTATTTTTTGGAGAGGTTTTTGCTATAGGGTGTGTGTGCTCGCCAAACAGACAGAGACAGAGAAATAGAAAGCGCAAAATCACCCCCCAGAGGGGATGGCCACGCCGCAATCCCTTCTCCTCCATTCTCCTCTCGGGATCTTGGGCACGCACACACACGCGCCCGGCGTGAGTTCAACCCACCGGGTCCGGGACTCGAACCATGGTCGACTACGTGGGAGTCCAGTGACATAGCCATTACGCTAACTGCTGGTCCCTCTAAGAGTCATTTTTTAATCACCTCTCCTAGTTTTCCAGCAAGCATCATTTTATTAAAGAATTATTTGACTTTATTTATCCATTTATATATTTTTTTAATTTGACCATAGAGGGACAGAGTGAGGAAAAGAGAGAGAAGGAAAGTGAAAAAGCAAGCTGCCAGGTTCAGGTTTCAAATTGTGGTCGGCCATGTGGGAGTCCAGCGTTCTATCTGTGAAGTGTCTTTACCTCTGTTTCCATTGATTCTGGTCAGGGGCCTTTAATGCATTCAGAACCAGCAATGACTGAGGCTAGGTCCCCAGTGGAATGATGATGGCCACAGCCAACCCAGGCCACACCACCTGTACCACCCTCCAGCTAGGCCACTGTGCTTGGGCTCTGTAGACCTGGCCTTCTTGATCTGCTCAACAGCCTGTAAGAGTGGGACCAGCAGTTGGCATAATTGCTATGTCACCGGACTCCAATGTAGTCAACCACGGTTCGAGTCCTGGATCCGGTGGCTCAAGCTCACACCTGCCCCGTGTGCGTGCATGCCCAAGATCCCGAGAAGAGAATGGCGAAAGGATTGCGGTGTGGACATTCCCCCTGGGGGGGGGTGATTTCTCGCTTTCTGTCTCTCTCTGTCTTTCTGGCAAGCACACGCGCCCTATAGCAAAAACTTCTCAAAAAAAAAAAAAAAACTGTAAGAGCAACCTTGTTCTTACCACCATTTCCAGATGGTGAAACTAAGACACAGCTAGAGTACCTTGTCCAAGGCCCCCCAACTAGAAACGGCAGAGCCAGGATTCGAACCCAGTGAGATAGGACTGATCTATGGCACACCCATAACACACTGGTCACGAGAAGCCAGATCGTATATGGTGATTGCAGTTCAGATCCCCACCTGGGCAGCCAGAAACACTAGGCACAGCAGAAGTGCCCAAGATCTGACGAACTGGAGGAGTGGGGGAGGGGGTCATGGCATGACCAGGCCCCACGGAGGGTGCTCCTCTCCCTCCCCTTTACTACCCCCATCACCATGTATGCAGTCATGTGCTCTATCATAAATAAAGGGAAAAGGGTCAGCAGGTGACATGGTGGTTAAGATAACAGATCCCACATAGCCAACTCCACAGTTCGGGTCCCGGACCTGGCTGCTTGAAAAACATGAGGGCACATGTATGTGTGTGTCCAGAATCCCAAGAAGAGAATGGAGGAAAAGGGATTGTGGCATGGCCATCCCATCCTTTCCCTTTCTCTGTGGCAGGTGCACACACCCTATGGCAAAAATCTAAAAGTAAATAAAGGTAAGGAAAAAAAAAAACAGTAAGATACCTGACAGTACAGTTCATCATGTGAGAGGTTGAAGCAAGAAGGATCCCCACCCAAGGCAGTGACACAGACTTTATGAGGAGGAAGATTTTTGTTGGACAGAAGACCGAGTTAGCCAGGGAAGGACAGAGAATCTGCGTGCAGTGGGGACTGAGAGCTGCCCTGGGAGGATCTTCGTGCTTGACCCGTTCACTTCGTGCCTCGGCCGACGTTGGAGGCCAGGCAGTCCCGTTTTGCCCACTTTGTCCTCAGACCCTTACTTCCTTGGCTTGCTTTTCCCAGCCATTAAGAGGGGTGGAGGGCATGGAGGCTCCTCCTCAGATTCCACCTCCTAAACCTGGAATGATGGGGGTCCCTACCTCCAGGTGAGGGTGCGACTTGGTAGCTGGTGTCCAGGCCCACTGGGCTGCAGGAGTCCAGGAGGGTGCCGTGCCCTGAGGGGCAGGGGCAGAACCTGCTGCCCACCACCCTGTCACCCTAGCCATCTACAGTGCCTTCACCCCAACAGACTTGACTGAAAGAAGGGCTGGCACTGCCCCTGTGAGAAGTGGCTCCCCAGCCACCCCGAGAAGCCCGCACGGGGGGCACCGCCAGGGCATGGAGGCTCCTCCTCAGATTCCACCTCCTAAACCTGGAATGATGGGGGTCCCTACCTCCAGGTGAGGGTGCGACTTGGTAGCTGGTGTCCAGGCCCACTGGGCTGCAGGAGTCCAGGAGGGTGCCGTGCCCTGAGGGGCAGGGGCAGAACCTGCTGCCCACCACCCTGTCACCCTAGCCATCTACAGTGCCTTCACCCCAACAGACTTGACTGAAAGAAGGGCTGGCACTGCCCCTGTGAGAAGTGGCTCCTCGGCCACCCTGAGAAGCCTGCAGGGCTGGCACAGCCAAGAACAGGCCTCTGTTCTGGTATTGAGCGAGGCTAGGTAGCATCGTCGCCTCCTACTCACGTTAAAGGCGCGGTGGCCCTTTTCTCCAGGGCCCAGAGAGGAGGCTGTACCTTGGGAACAGCTTCTTCTGACACCTTAGGGCCTGCCACACAGTGGAGTGGCAGTTAGAAGGGCAAGTCCCATAAAGAGGGGCAGCCCTCTCCTCTCGGGCCACGGAGGGATACGATGAAATGGCACCCATGGGGGGCTGCTCGGGCCTGGGAGGGTGAGGGCCCAGCAGGTGAGAGTCTTGTTTCTGCTGCTGTTGCTCCACCAGCCCCAGAGAGCACAGTCCCACATGTCAGACTCCTTCGGTCCGCACCCCAGCTCAGCCATCCCCGTGGTGCCCTGGCCTGCCAGTGCGAGTGATGGGAGAGCCGGCCTCCCATGGGAGCCGATGCAGTTGCAGCGCAGACGTGGGTTCTGAGTGCCTCACCACACTGTGCCTCGGTTTCCCCAGCCTCCAGAGGGGAAGGCATGAGAGCCCGTATCCCGAAGGTGATGGGAGGATTCAGTGAGTGCAGAGGCAAGTGTCGGCCCCTGTGGTTGATGCCTGGCATTTAAGCTCCCTCCTTCCTTGGGTTTAGGGGCCCTTGGCCCAGCTCAGTACAGCCAAGGCCCCTCTCCGAGCCCCACACACAGCAGAGTTGTCCTCCACCATTGCCTGCTGGCCTGGGGCACAGACCTGGCGGGATCCTCACCAGCCAGGTTGGCAGCACCCCACCCCATGCCAGCAGCGGTGCTAATTAGTTTCATTAGCCCAGTCCCCGGGGAGCCACCCCAGTTGGAGCACCAAGTTAGCAGGGACAGGGCTCAGCCAAGTGTGACCCACTGGCTGCCTTCCTGGGTCCTCACTGCAGAGCCACCTTTGTCATTTTTCTCTCTGTCTTTTCTAAGGAAGGGCGCTTTAATTCCACCTCGTTACTCAAAGTTAACGCAGGAGAACCAAAGACTGCCCAGTGCTGTCAGTCAGCCCCTCGGAAGTGTTTTCGTTTGTGTTCTGAAAGATAAAACACGCACAGGGCAGACAGCAAGACAGTACAAAAGGGTTTGCGGTGAAAACTAAGCATCTGTCCCCTCCTGGCCCCCAGCCATCCACCTCCCCTCCCCGACACAGCCATTGTTTTATTTCTTCTGCATCTTTCGTGTCCAGTTGCCACGATCTCTTTCCCACCTCCCAGGATCTCTAGAACTCGCCAGGGCAGTCCTGACTCTCCAGTGGAAGGCCAACTCCCTGGAGAAATCACACTAGAACCCACGTGAAGCACCCCTACACCCAGGGCACTGGGGTCCACATAGCGCCTTCTGAAGGACTCAGTTTTGGAAAGAGAACTGCAGAGAAAGTGCACGATGGAAAGTTTTCCGCAGGCCGGTTTACACCCTCCCAGGAGCAGAGCTTTGCAAACCTGTCCCTTTCTGGCTGGGAGCCATGCCGAAGGCCAGGCCTGCTTCCTCACTGGGAAGAAGGGGCACACTGGGCTCCCTCCTGAATACATGGGCCTGCGCTGAGTCACACTCCCCCGTGCAGGGAATTCTGGGAAATGCTGAAATCAAAAGGGGAGGGGGAGGGAGGAGTCCCCTTCTAGCTTCCAGGAGAGGAGCATTTATTCTCTGGGGTATGTGCGTCCATCCCTTTCTGTCTCTTTCAATTTCTGTCTTTTGGATCTAAAGCTTTTAATTTGCCCAGAGAACACACATCCCCGATCTCGACAGAGCCAGCATTACCCTAGACCTGGAATTCTAATTTGGGGAGGAATATGACCTGACAAGAAAAACCTTGCCACCGTCTCTCCCGTCCTTTGTTAAAATCCCAAGGCTGGCAGCTGAGAAAGACAGAAAGAAAATGCAGACTTCAAAACCCTCGGGATCCCGAGTTGTCTTATTTCTTCTCTGGGTTCAAAGACTTTTTCTCTCTCAGGTTGCTAACTGATTAAGTCCAGGTGCCAGCTTTTTTAAAATTAGTTTTTATTATTTTTATTATTGTTACAACACATGATTATGGTCAAATAAATGCAGGGTATCAGATGAAAAGTAAAAGTCCCATCTTTTTTTCCATCTCCTAATAAGATTCCCACTTCCCAGAGGTAATCATTGTTCATCATTTCTCCCAGAAATTATTTTCTGCATACAGAAGCATTTTTTTCATCAAACGCGATCCTGTTCCACATGCCCCACATCTTTTATTCATGCCATTCCTGTGACAGGCTCACCAGTGGCCTCGATTTGGATCCTGACTCCTCCCCTCACAGGCTGTGTGACTTCATTGCCTCATCCAGGAAATGGGATGCTAGTACCTCGTGTCTGTGACTGTGGACAGGATCAAAGGAGTTTGCGTGGATCTCAAAGGAGACCCAGTCCTCGCTCTGGTGTGGCTTACCTGCTGCTGGGCAGATAACAGGCAAAGACACAAAGGCAATTAGAGGTTGCAGTCGCTGCCATGACCAAAGGACAAAAGAATGGTGTGGGGGACCAGCAGTTAGCATAATGGCTATGTTGCTGGACTCCCACGTAGTCGACCACGGTTCATGTCCCGGACCCGGTGGCTTAAAATTCACGCCGGGCACGTGTGCGTGCGTGCCCAAGATCCCGAGAGGAGAGTGGAGGAGAAGGGATTGCGGCGTGACCATCCCCCCTGCGGGGTGATTTCTCACTTTCTGTCTCTGTCTCTGTCTGTCTGGCGAGTGCACATGCCCTATAGTAAAAACATCTCCAAAAAGGAAAGGATGGTGTGAAGAGGGAATGAGCAGTGTCAAGGTAGGGCCAGTGTGGAACCAGCAGTTGACATAATGCCTATGTCGTTGGACTCTCATGTAGTCGACCGTGGTTCGAGTCCCAGACCCGGTGACCTAAACTCATGCGGGGCGCGTGTATGTGCGTGCCCAAGATCCCTAGAGGAAAGTGGAGAAGAAGGGATTGTGGCATGACCATCCTCCCTGGGAGGTGATTTCTTGCTTTCTCTCTCTGTCTCTCTCTCTCTCTCTCTCTTGCGAATGCACGTGCCCTATAGCAAAAAACTCTCCAAAAATTAAAAAAAAAAATTTTTAAAATAAGGTAGGGCCAGTGTTATGCAGTGACTGCAGGCTCCATGTGTCTCAGTCCCCATCTGTCACAAGGGGATCATAGTCATAGTGGCTCCCTTGGAGAGCGCTGCATGGGATTAACAAGTTAGTATCCTGGAGCCCACAAGGTAGTGCCTGGTGCGTGGTAGGGGCTGCTTCTGTTAGCTGGATTCTTTCTCTCTTGGGAGTAATGATGCCCTAGATCACAGCCCTGGTTATTTTTGCTTTTGTTTTTTGGGGAGTTTTTTGTTTGGTTGTGTTTTTTTTGTTTGTTTTGTTTTGTTTTTGAGAGAGAGATTTTTGCCATAGTGCATGTGTGTTCTCCGGTAAGACAGAGAGATAGACAGCAAGAAATCACCTCCCAGGAGGGGATGGCTACACCACAGTCCTTTCTCCTCCATTCTCCTCTTGGGATTTTGGGCACACACGTACACATACCCAGTATGAGTTTTAAGCCACTGGGTCCTGAACTCGAACCACAGTTGACTATGTGGGAATTCAGCGACATAGCCATTACAACATCTGCTGGTCACACAGCCCTGGTTCTGGCTCAGAGTCTGAGCCAGAAGCAGAAGCAGAAGGAGGCCTGGTGGTTTAAGTCCGGAGACCTCGCTGAGCATAGCAGCCTACGCATAGCCCCAATGCCAGGCTAGCTGAAGCTGTCAGGACCCTATCAGGGGTGCTATGTCCCTCTGTCCTTCTGTGTCTCTCACTCATAGAATAAATGAATAAACCTAAAAAAAAAAAAAAAAA
>NW_006198801.1:988280-990815 GCF_000334495.1 Tupaia belangeri chinensis
GTTCTCCCCCCAAAAAAAAAAAAAAAAAAACCAAAAAAAAAAAAAAAAAGAAGAGGCCGGGGAAAGAAACCTGGCCCTAGGGAGACATGTCCTGGAAGACATGGAGCCAGAAGAGCCCCGCCTGGGCCAGGAGGGAGCGAGGGAGCCACAGTGAGGTCATTAGAGCCCACAGAGGGGCAGGACAGTGCAGCTGAAGTTGCTGTCGGCCTCGGGGAACCCTGGGTCTGTCCATGGCGGTGCCAGCCAAGCCCACGGCAGTGCTATATGGTGCCCATTCTCCACGTGAGCAAGCCAAGGGTCAGAGAGTGAGCAGAGGCAGCGTTCAGACTATGCCTGCCCGCCTCTGGGCTCCCACTCTTCACCCCATGCCATACCTCAGGGCCATCAGACCTCTGAGTATTATGAAAGGCAGCCCAGGGATGGCTTTGGGAGTGCTGAGAAGGGGTGGTGATCACAGTGACCCAGGCTCAAGGTCACCTCTAGAGCCCCCGTGGTGGTGAGGGACCTGAGCTAGGGGGATCAGTGACTGGTCCCAGGGCAACCAGGCCAAGACCCAGCCGTTGCCCACAGCCAGTCCCCCCTGGGGTTCTCACCTATGAGATCTCATCATCGTTCTATGTTTAGAAGCCCCTGGGCTGGCCACCCTCATCTCACCTGGACAACTACAGGATCTTCTCCACTGTCTCCCTGCTCCCACCCTCACAGGGGCCAGTTTTCTGCACCCAGAGCTATCATCCCTGCAGAATTTACATAGAGACCTAACACTGGCCAGCTCCGAAACCTCAGGGCTCCCCAGGTGTAATCCCAAGTCCCTGCTGTGGCTCCGAGTTCCCACCCGTCTTCTCTGTTCCTTCCCAGACCTCACCTCCCACCACACTCAGCCCTCACCCCCTCACCCCCTCTGGCCTGTCACTCCCACCCCATGGCTTCAACACTTGCTACTCCCCCTTCCTAAGGTGCTCTTCAACCGTGTGGATTCCTCCTCCTCTCCTTCCCTCCTCCAGGATTCTGCTCAGGTGTCGCCCCGTCAGAAAAGCCACCCTCATCCCTGTCAATCCCTATCCCTTTACTTGGCTTTATCTTCCTTGAAAACATCTTTCTCCCTCATGTGCGGGCTCTCTGCCCACTTGTTATCCTTGGTCTCCCCTCGTAGATGCCAGTTTGGCATTTGCTGCTGTGTCCCCATACACAGCAGCGCAGGGGAGGGCCCGGGACATGCCAGTGGGATGAGGGGACAGAGAGAATAACCCACGTCGCTCTCCCGCCGCACACTGGCCCCGCAAGTAGGGGCAGCTGCGTCCTTTTGCCTTCTAGTATTTATGACCTCCCAAGACACCCTGACCCCGACACTGTCGTTCCAGGCAGGTGGACACCCACACGAAAAACGTCTTTGGGCAACCACGGTTGAGGGCGTCCCTTCGTGACCTCCGGTCCCCACGGAAGAACTACAAATCCACCATTGAGGACGACCTGAAGAAACTCATCATCATGGACAACCTGGGGCCAGAGCAGGACAGAGATGCAGGAGTACGTAGCGGCCGTCAGCCGGTCGGGGTCTCTGGGAGGGCCAGGCAGGCAGCACTCCCTGCAGTCGCCCCAGCCTCCTTCTCCCCTGTCCTCAGCCTCCAGCATCTGCCATCCCTGCTAGGGCGTGCGTGGATTCATGGTCAGGGACCACATCCCATTTAAACCACCTAGACAGGGCTTTCATTCAGTACTGGGGCAGCTCATGCGATTGCAGGAGCCTGGGTCTGCGTCCTGCTCTTGGAACCCAAGATGGGTCGGCCCCACTGCCATACCTTGTGGACCCTGAGCGGAGCAGGCACCCAGGTCTGCAGATCTTGTAGCCTAAGGGTGGGGGGAACAAAACCAGCAGGCACCGTGCTCTCTCCATTGTGTCTGCCCCCCTCACCTCTCCTTGCCTCCCTGATTGGCCTCACCGTCTGTGGGACCAGGCTGGACCCATATCCCCTGGGGTTGTGTCCACAGCCCCACAGCCCACAGCTTCCCAGCAAGAGCACATGGTTCCATGGGACCCAGCAGCATCACAGGGCTGTCTGCGGCCTCCGTGGTTCACCTGCCTTCCCCTAGTCAAGCCTCAATCTCCAGCCTTTTGCTGGAGCTGGAAGGTGGGCTCAGCCCTGCAAAACCTGTGGACCCCAAGTCAGGGAGGGGGAGTCAGCCAGGAAAATCAGGCCACTTGGACCAGAACAAGGGCAGAAATGAATGCTGGGTGGGCAGGAACTTGCCACAGGCATCCCAGACAGAAGCCACCAGGGACCGTGACTGCAGGCCAGGCTGTGACCACGCCCTGCGTCCCATCCCTGTCTTGGCAGCAGTCACCACAGAAGGGCCTGCAGCGAACGCTGTCCGACGAGAGCCTGTGCAGCGGGCGCCGGGCGCCCAGCTTCGCCAGCCCCGCCAGCCTGGAGCCAGGCCTGCCCAGCGACGTGCTCTTCACCAGCACCTGCACCTTCCCCTCCAGCACGCTGCCCGCCCGCCGCCAGCACCAGCACCCCCACCCGCCCGGCGCGC